>NC_035446.2:168548995-168887328 GCF_002127325.2 Helianthus annuus
CTCTCGAACACTTAGACACTCAGTGATCCTTGTACTCAGCTCATTACTATCCGAAGTTGTAACTACATTTTATTATATGGAAGTTGGTGATCGGTAGTTGCCATCACCCGAGGTTTTTTATGCCGGAGATCATACATTGATCAAGGGCTTTTTCCTCGTATAAATCATTGTGTCTTTGCATCTTTTATCACGGAAGTGATCCTTTACTTTCATAATTAACCAAGCATCATACCCCGTTTTCATAAAGTTTGGTTACATTATCCTTGTGTGATTTTTGACCAAAACAGGTATAAGGATAACACATCTCCTTTTTCCGGTTTTGCTAATGCTGGTGCTGAGGACATATATTCTTTAAGGGCTTGTAAAGCGTTCTCATGCTTCTCAGTCCATTCAAACTTCTTATTCTTCCTTAGGATATCGTAGAATTCTTTGCATTTTTCTGAGGATTTCGATATGAACCTGTTCAAAGCTGCTATCCTGCCTGTCAGTCTTTGAACATCCTTGGCATTGGCAGGAGATTTGATATTTACTAATGCTTTGATTTGTTCCGGGCTTGCTTCAATGCCCCTCTGGGTTACCATGTATCCTAAGAACTTTCCTGCCTTAACACCAAAATGGCATTTCGAAGGATTAAGTTTCATGTTGTAGCTATCAAGGATATCGAATGCTTCTTCCAAATCCCTTAGGTGATCCTCAGCTTTCTTTGACTTGACCACCATGTCATCTATGTACACCTCCATAGTTTTTCCAATTTGATCTTTGAACATCATATTCACCAGCCTTTGATATGTTGCACCTGCATTTCTTAGTCCAAAAGGCATGGCAATATAACAATATAAACCGGTTGGGGTCATAAAGGCTGTATCCTCTTGGTCAGATGGTTCCATCTGAATTTGTTGGAATCCAGATGATGCATCCATAAAGGTCAACAGTTCATGCCCTGCCGTTGCATCCACCATGGAGTCAATGTGGGGTAATGGGAAAGGATCCTTGGGACATGCCTTATTTAAATCAGTGAAATCGACACATACCCTCCACTTTCCGTTTTTCTTTTGTACAACAACCACATTGGCTAACCATTTTGGATACTTTACCTCTCTGATCATACCTGCTCGAAGTAGTCTCTCTACTTCTTCCTGGATAATGGCATTCCTTTCTGGTGCAAATTTCCTCCTTTTTTGATGGATTGGTTTGATAGACCTGTCAATGCCAAGTTTGTGAGTAATAATATCCTTAGATATACCTGTCATATCTTCATGTTTCCAAGCAAAGGTAGGTTTTCTTCTTTTGAGAAAGGATATTAAGTCTTCTTTCATCTTGCCAAGGATCCCTGATCCGATATAGATTTTTGATTCAGGATCATTAGGATCCAAAAGGATTTCGTCCACATCTTGTTCCCTTGCCTCCAAGACATCCCTCGGAGGATACTGTAATTGCTATTGCTCCCTTGGCTTCGAGGTTGGCTTCATGGATGAGGTATAACAATCCTTAGCCTCCTGCTGATCACTGTCGATCTTGATTATTCCCCATGGGCTAGGGAGCTTCACACATTGATGGTAGGTGGATGGGACTGCTTTCATATCGTGTATCCAAGGTCTGCCAAGGATAACATTGCAACAAGATAAACAGTCAATAACACAAAATTTCTGATAATTATGTAATCCTTCCACGTAGATTGGGAGTTTGACGTCCCCCAGAGTTTTCTTTGTTTCCCCACTGAATCCTACAAGCACGGAGGATCTTGGTGTGATGTCTGATTCTGGGATTCCCATCTTCTTTAGGACATCAAGCTGGATAATGTTCACTGAGCTCCCTCTATCAATAAGGATCCTGCGGACAAAATGGTTAGAGATAAAGAGAGTGATAACTAAACTATCATGGTGAGGATCTTGAATGTTAATGCGATCATCCTCATCAAATGTTATCAGCTTCCCTTCTGAGACACTTGAGGTTCTAATAGGCCTTTCTCCATTATCCATTTTTGATTCTTTTGCATGTCTTTTGGCCGCCGAGAAGGATGTACCACAGATGTCTGATCCTCCGGATATAAAGTTGATCACTTGTGCATTTGCCGGAGGTGCTGGAGCTTTTTCGGGGATCCTTTCAGGATCCTGGGTCCTTTGCTTTTTTCTCCCCAGCAATTCTTTTAGATGCCCCTTGCTTAGCAGGTATCCAATTTCTTTTCTTAAGGCTATGCAATCTTCAGTTAGATGCCCGAAATCCTCATGGTATGCACACCATTTTGACTTGTCTTTAGTCCCGGATGGTTTATCATTCTTCCTGGGCCATCTAGCTTTTTCACCTAGATTCTGCATTGCAAGGATCAGTTCATGATTATCAACGGAAAAACAATATTCTGAGATTGGATGATAATCTTCATCATCCTCTTCTTGGTCAACAGCATGCACATTCTTGTTCTCATTTCTATGGTAGGATTTGAATTTGTTGTTCTTGAAGGAGGATCCTTGCTTCTCCTGTTTTGAGGATCCTACTTGTCTCTCCTGGATCCTCTTGTCATCCTCTAGCCGGATGAACCTGAGTGCTCGAGTTCTTACTTCATCTAGATTCCTGCATGGTGTCATAACAAGATCATCATAGAATAATGAATCCTTAAGCAGTCCCATTTTGAAGGCTTCAACAGCCGTAGCCATATCCAAGTTGGGAATGTCCAAGGATTCTTTACTAAATTTAGTTATATAATCCCTTAATGATTCATTATGATTTTGAGTTATCCTGTACAAATCACTAGTTAATTTTTCAAATTTTCTGCTACAAGAGAATTGGTTATTGAATATATTAACTAAATTAGCAAATGAAGTAATAGAGTAGGGGGGAAGACTTAGCAGCCACTTAAGAGCTGATCCAGTAAGAGTGGATCCAAATCCTTTACATAGGCATGCTTCCTTCAACTTTTCTGGGATAGGATTGATCTCCATCCTCTCCCTGTATTGTGCTATATGCTCCTCTGGATCCGTTGTGCCATCATACAGCTTCATGGTAGGGATATGGAACCTTTTGGGTACCTCTGCATCACAAATTGGTGGTGCAAAGCGAGATACCTTGTGGCTTCCATCTGCAATCTCTGGGATAGGCTTGACTACCCCTGGAACACTTGAGATCATATCTTTGAGCTTCTGCAACTCCCTGGCCATGGCATGATTGGTACCTGTATCCTGCATGAATCCATGGTTAGGGGTAGGATAATTATTTAAAGTGTTACCTCCCATTGGGTTCAAGTTAGGGAACCCATATTGCTGGGATTCTGGAACAACGGAGGGACCAGTGGAAGCAATGGTCTGCATTGGAATGAAGTCCCCTTGATGGACATCTAGACTTCCTGTTTGCAAACTTTTTAGGGATCCTGGCATCTGGAAGGATCCTGGTGTCTGGGATGATCCTGGAACGAAGGAGGATCCTTGAACCTGGGATGATCCTGGAACAAAGGAGGATCCTTGGCCCTGGAATGATCCTGGAACAAAGTAGGATCCTTGAAACTGCTGTGCCCCCGAATAGGCTCCCAGATTCATGAAGGATCCCAAATGCTGGGGGTAGGATCCTGCCGGCTGGAAGTGTGAGCCTAATGCCTGAGTCGTTGCTGTCGATCCGTGGTGCAATCCTCTTGATTCTCCCATGATTTGCACGTCTGGAATTCCTGATGGCTGAGAAGTAATCATTGGAGTATCAAAGCTCAAGGATTTGGGCATCAGTGGAGAATGATCCTCTGCCGTTTTCTTCTGTCTTTTGAGAACTCCAATTTCCCTGAGGATCCTTTCATTAGTTTCATCCTGCCGCTGCATACGATCCTTCATCTGCAAAATCAAAGTAAATACATCACTAGTACTGGGAATATAAGAATTCATAGCAGAAGGAGATGGAGTTTTAGAAGTGGTAGGAGTTTGTCTCTTCTCAGCATTCTTCTGGGATCCTGCCGGTGGTGGAGGCAGAATGTTCTGGGACGAGGTGACTGCAGACATTGCCGTGGACATGTTTTTCAATGATGAAGCCATGTAATTCTTTGAAATGATTTCAAACAAAAGATTTTCTTATGAATGAAGCACCAATGGCCCCACGGTGGGCGCCAAACTGTTTTGGTCAAAAATCACACAAGGATAATGTAACCAAACTTTATGTAAACGGGGTATGATGCTTGGTTAATTATGAAAGTAAAGGATCACTTCTGTGATAAAGATGCAAAGACACAATGATTTATACGAGGAAAAAGCCCTTGATCAATGTATGATCTCCGGCATAAAAAACCTCGGGTGATGGCAACTACCGATCACCAACTTCAATATAAGAAAAATATAGTTACAACTTCGGATGATAATGAGCTGAGTACAAGGATCACTATTGTTTCGAGTGTCTAAGTGTGTGAGAGTTGCGTTGTATGTCGTGTCCCCTCTTCCAAATGATGGAGAGTGGTATTTATACAAGTGTAGGTGACCTATTTTAGGTAAAAGGACTAATTATCAGCTCATTACCCCTTTAGAAATAAAAGACAATCTAGCCTAAATTGCCGCCCATAAATCAAGCCATGTTTCCATATCCTGTGCAACGTCTATCTCCGATTAAGCTCTTGCCATAATTGTGAAGACGCGTCCCTTGATCATGATGCTTAGAGCGTATCCTGCTAGATATTCCTGCAAAAATAACATTGCATTAAGCGAAGATGATCGTTAGTATGAGGATCCTATAATGTCCCATGATCCCGATCCTGGAGACCTGCTGAGGATCACTGTCTGCCAAAGAAACAAGGATCATTGGTTAGGATCACGTGTAAGGATCACCTATAATAAAAATCCAGCCCTAACAATCATGATGAGTTGCCAAACAACACGATATCATCAAAGATTAAGACATGCAAATCATGTATGCTAAGTGGAAAGTTGCAATGCTTGGGACTTGTCTGGTCGTTGGTGATGGCATCCTCACCCCTTCCATCTCTTGTGATTACTTCTACTCTTTTTATTTTTCTCATGTCGGTGATTTCAATCATTTCTTACGGATATGTAGTTTTTAACGTTGAAAACAAAGAAGTTTTAAAAATCCACATCCAAAATCCGATTATTTACTATCTTTTTACCATATTTCAAAATAAAAATAACGCTTATATACCATATATATTTACAAAAAGATATTAGTTTCGGATAATCCGATCATCCAAAAATTTTTAAAATCCACATCCGAATGCAAATCCAAAAATTCTGATATTTTGGTTATGGATTTTCGGATATTTCTTATTCGGTTTCGGATCTAGATTTTTTTGAACTCCCCAAGTCACCATAATACAAAGGTTGATTAATTACCTTTTATTTTATTTTATTTTATTTTATTTTATTTTATTTTATTTTATTTTCTATAAAGATATATATCGAAAAATATCTCATGTATTAATTAATTAAGGATTTGAGAGTTCTACTGACACTGGCCTTCCAATGTATCCAAGTGGTCTACAGTGACCTCGGGACATCGCCACTCTACGTGTTCTCGAGCACCTTTTAGAGTGGGATAAAACACAACGAGGATATTCTGGGTGTTCTCTCGTTGCTCTTCTACACAATCACCATCATTCGGACAAGCAAGTATGTGATGATTATGTTGCATGCCAACGGCAATGGTGAAGATAAGCATTTTCTCTCGAGCAAAGCATGTTTGCTAAGCTTGCACTACTTTTTGTTGCAATGCTCGAGACTTGTATGGTCGTTGGCAATGGCATCTTAACCCCTTCCATCTCTGGTGATTACTTCTACTCTTTCTGTTTTTCTCATGTCGGTGATTTCAATAATTCTGACGGATATCTAGTTTTTATCGTTGAAAACAAAGAAGTTTTATAAATCCACATCCAAAATACGATTATTTATTACCTTTTTTACTATGTTTCAAAATAAACATAATGCTTATATACCATATATATTTACAAAAATTTATTAGTTTCGAATAATCCGATAATCCAAAAATTTTGAAAATCCACAGCGAAATGCAAATCCAAAAATTCTGATATTTTTGTTATGGATTTTCGGATATTTCTTATTCGGTTTCAGATCCAGATTTTTTTTGAACACCCCAAGTCACCATAATACAAAGGCTGATTAATTACCTTTTATTTTATTTTACTTTATTTTCTATAAAGATATATATATTGACAAATATCTCATGTATTAATTAATTAAGGATTGGAGAGTTCTACTGACACTCGCCTTCCAATGTATCTGAGTGGTCTTCAGTGACCTCGGGACACCGCCACTCTACGTGTTCTCTAGCACCTTTTAGAGTGGGATAAAACACGATGAGGATATTTTGGGTGTTCTGTCGTTGATCTTCTACACAATCACCATCATTCCAACAATCAAGTATGTGATGATTATGTTGCATGCCAACGACAATGGTGAAGGTAGGCATTTTCTCTCGAGCAAAGCATGTTTGCTAAGCTTGCACTACTTTTTGTTGCAATGCTCGAGATATGGATGTTGGTAATGGCATCCTAACCCCTTCCATCTCTGGTGATTACTTCTACTCTTTTTATTGTTCTCATGTCGGTGAATTCAATCATTTCTGACAGATATCTAGTTTTTAACGTTGAAAACAAAGAGGTTTTATAAATCCATATCCAAAATCTGATTATTTACTATCTTTTTACTATATTTCAAGATAAACATAATGCTTATATACCATATATATTTACAAAAATTTATTAGTTTCGGATAATCCGATCATACAAAAATTTTACAAATCCACATCCAAATGCAAATCCAAAAATTCTGATATTTTGGTTATGGATTTTCGGATATTTCTTATTCGGTTTCGGATCCGGATTTTTTTTAACACCCCAAGTCACCATAATACAAAGGTTGACTAACTACCTTTTATTTTATTTTATTTAATTTTCTATAAAGATATATATTGATAAATATCTCATGTATTAATTAATTAAGGATTTGAGAATTCTACTGACACTCGCCTTCCAATGTATCCGAGTGGTCTTCAGTGACCTCGGGACATCGCCACTCTATGTGTTCTCGAGCATCTTTTAGAGTGGGATAAAACATGACGAGGATATTTTGGGTGTTCTCTCGTTGATCTTCTACACAATCACCATCATTCCGACAATCAAGTATGTGATGATCTTGTTGCATGCCAACGACAATGGTGAAGGTAGGCATTTTCTCTCGAGCAAAGCATGTTTGCTAAGCTTGCACTACTTTTTGTTGCTATGCTCGAGACTTGTATGGTCGTTGGTGATGTCATCCTAACCCCTTCCATCTCTGGTGATTACTTCTACTCTTTTTTATTGTTCTCATGTTAGTGAATTCAATCATTTCTGACAGATATCTAGTTTTTAACGTTGAAAACAAAGAAGTTTTATAAATCCACATCGAAAATCCGATTATTTACTATCTTTTACTATATTTCAAAATAAACATAATGCTTATATACCATATATATTTACAAAAATTTATTAGTTTCGGATAATCCGATCATACAAAAATTTTAAAAATCCACATCCAAATGAAAATCCAAAAATTCTGATATTTTGGTTATGGATTTTCGGATATTTCTTATTCGGTTTCGAATCCGGATTTCTTGAACACCCCAAGTCACCATAATACAAAGGTTGATTAATTACCTTTTATTTTATTTTATTTTATTTTTTATAAAGATATAAATTGACAAATATATCTCATGTATTAATTAATTAATTAAGGATTGGAGAGTTCTACTGACACTCGCCTTCCAATGTATCCGAGTGGTCTTCGGTGACCTCGGGACATCGCCACTCTACGTGTTCTCGAGCACCTTTTAGAGTGGGATAAAACACGACGAGGATATTTTGGGTGTTCTCTGGTTGATATTCTACACAATCACCATCATTCCAACAATCAAGTATGTGAAGATTATGTTGCATGCCAACGACAATGGTGAAGGTAGGCATTTTCTCCCGAGCAAAGCATGTTTGCTAAGCTTGCACTACTTTTTGTTGCAATGATCGAGACTTGTATGGTCGTTGGTGATGGCATCCTAGCCCCTTCCATCTCTTGTGATTACTTCTACTCTCTTTATTTTTCTCATATCGGTGATTTCAATCATTTATGACGAATATCTAGTTTTTAACGTTGAAAACAAAGAAGTTTTATAAATCCACATCCAAAATCCGATTATTTACTATCGTTTTACTATATTTCAAAATAAACATAATGCTTATATACCATATATATTCAAAAAAATTTATTAGTTTCGGATAATCCGATCATCCAAAAATTTTAAAAATCCACATCCAAATGCAAATCCAAAAATTCTGATATTTTGGTTATGGATTTTCGAATATTTCTTATTCGGTTTTGGATCCGGATTTTTTTTGAACTCCCCAAGTCACCATAATACAAAGGTTGATTAATTACCTTTTATTTTATTTTTTATAAAGATATATATTGACAAATATCTCATCTATTAATTAATTAAGGATTGGAGAGTTCTACTGACACTCACCTTCCAATGTATCCGAGTAGTCTTCAGTTACCTCGGGACATCGCCACTCTACGTGTTCTCGAGCACCTTTTAGAGTGGGATAAAGCACGACGAGGATATTTTGGGTGTTCTCTCGTTGATCTTCAACACAATCACCATCATTCCGACAATCAAGTTTGTGATGATTATGTTGCATGCCAACGACAATGGTGAAGGTAGGCATTTTCTCTCGAGCAAAGCATGTTTGCTAAGCTTGCACTACTTTTTGTTGCAATGCTCGAGACTTGTATGGTCGTTGGTGATGGCATCCTAACCCCTTCCATCTCTGGTGATTACTTCTACTCTTTTTATTTTTCTCATGTGGGTGATTTCAATCATTTTAGACGGATATCTAGTTTTTAACGTTGAAAACAAAGAAGTTTTATAAATCCACATTCAAAATCCGATTATTTACTATTTTTTTTACTATATTTCAAAATAAACATAATGCTTATATACCATATATATTTACAAAAATTTATTACTTTCGGATAATCCGATCATCCTAAAATTTTAAAAATCCACATCCAAATGCAAATCCAAAAATTCTGATATTTTGGATATGGATTTTTGGTTATTTCTTATTCGGTTTCGGATCTGGATTTTTTTGAACACCCCAAGTCACCATAATACAAATGTTGATTAATTACCTTTTATTTTATTTTATTTTTTTTTATTTTCTATAAAGATATATATTGACAAATATCTCATGTATTAATTAATTAAGGATCGGAGAGTTCTACTGACACTCGCCTTCCAATGTATCCGAGTGGTCTTCAGTGACCTCGGGACATCGCCACTCTACGTGTTCTCGAGCACCTTTTAGAGTGGGATAAAACACGACACGGATATTTTGGGTGTTCTCTCGTTGATCTTCTACACAATCACCATCATTCCGACAATCAAGTACGTGATGATTATGTTGCATGCCAACGACAATGGTGAAGGTAGGCATATTATCTCGAGCAAAGCATCTTTGCTAAGCTTGCACTACTTTTTGTTGCAATGCTCGAGACTTGTATGGTCGTTGGTGATGGCATCCTAGCCCCTTCCATGTCTAGTGATTACTTCTAATCTTTTTATTTTTCTCATGTCGGTGATTTCAATCATTTATGACGGATATATAGTTTTTAACGTTGAAAACAAAGAAGTTTTATAAATCCACATCCAAAATCCGATTATTTACTATCTTTTTACTATATTTCAAAATAAACATAATGCTTATATACCATATATATTTACAAAAATTTATTAGTTTCAGATAATCCGATCATCCAAAAATTTTAAAAATCCACATCCAAATGCAAATTCAAAATTTCAGATATTTTGGTTATGGATTTTCGGATATTTCTTATTCGGTTTCGGATCCGGATTTTTTTGAACACCCCAAGTCGCCATAATACAAAGGTTGATTAATTACCTTTTATTTTATTTTATTTTATTTTATTTTCTATAAAGACATATATTGACAAATATCTCATGTATTAATTAATTAAGGATTGGAGAGTTCTACTGACACTCGCCTTCCAATGTATCCGAGTGATCTTCAGTGACCTCGGGACATCGCCACTCTACGTGTTCTCCAGCACCTTTTAGAGTGGGATAAAACACGACGAAGATATTTTGGGTGTTCTCTCGTTGATCTTCTACACAATCACCATCATTCCGACAATCAAGTATGTGATGATTATGTTGCATGCCAATGACAATGGTGAAGGTAGGCATTTTCTCTCGAGCAAAGCATGTTTGCTAAGCTTGCACTACTTTTTGTTGCAATGCTCGAGACTTGTATGGTCATTGGTGATGGCATCCTAACCCCTTTCATCTCTGATGTTTACTTCTACTCTTTTTAATTTTCGCATGTCGGTGATTTCAATCATTTCTGGCGGATATCTAGTTTTTAACGTTGAAAACAAAGAAGTTTTATATATCCACATCCAAAATCCAATTATTTACTATCTTTTTACTATATTTCAAACTAAACATCTATATATATATTAATAAATGAAAAAGATTTGGGCCATGTGGCATGTGATTGTGGAACAATTTGCTGAGGTGGCATGTTATGGTGGAGGATTTAGGTGGGAAGCAATTCTACACAATGTTGCTAATATTCACGCGGGATCTGAATAGGATTCGGTTCAACCCAATAATCCAAACGGATCCTTTATATATCGTTCTTTTACTCTTTCTTCTCTGTGACGCTTCCACATTCCACAAACCCTAAAAACCAAAGCTGTTCATCATGTTATTTGGTTCAGTGATCCTTCATCAATATCTCAAACATACTTCTTCCGTTTCTCTACATCCACCGCCTCTCACTCTACACTCTTCTCCCCTAATACACAAACCCTAAAACTCTTCCTGTTTCTTTGCAATTCGCAAACAAGAAGGTTAGATTCTACTTTTTATATTTGCTTTTTAATTTATAATCTTTATACGCTGAAACCCTAATGTTGACTTAACATATATCTATTAATCGAAGAGTGATACAATTCATCTTAATTTTTACCTTAAATCATTTTAGGGTTTTGAGTTTTGTTATGAATTATGTTAAGTTTGTTTCAGAATAATCATCTCTGATTCGGTTTTTGACGTTGGACGGTGGTGATGGATGTTTAGTGATTTTGCTTTGCTGTTAGAATTTTTTGTTTTTTGTTGATTGAGTTTGTTTGATGTATAGGATCATGTAGTCGGAGGATTGATTTCGGTTAGATTTAGATCAGATTTGCTTTGTTACAGATTAGGATGCGTATGTTAAATGTGAATTTGTGTGAGTTACATTTAGTTATAGAGTATAGACAACTGATTAGGTGTTTTTGGTTATGGATCTTGGAAATGATCTTGTGATATTAAGTTGTTAGAATTTATTATTTTCTAAAGTTGATTTCGTTATTTAGTTTATCGAATTTGTTTGATATAGGAGGGTGTTTAGTCGTAGTGTTGCTTTATGTCAGATTCAGGCCCGATTTACTTTGTTACGTACAGAATGTGTATGATGAATATGAGTTTGTATGAGTTACATTTAGGTATATGCATATGCTTGGGTGTTTTTGGTTATAGATTATGAAAATGATCAGTTGCATTTTCTAAAGTTAATTTCATTTTTTTATTTTTTTATTAGTCTGAGTATTAATCTCTATCAGATTCAAGCTAGACATTAGAATGCATATGTTAAATATGAATTTGTATGAGTTACATTTACGTATAGACATTTGCTTAGGTGTTTTTGGTTATGGATTTTGAAAATGATCATTATGTGATATTACGTTGTTAGAATTTTGCATTTTCTGAAGTTGAATTTATTTTTAATTTTCTTATTTGTTAGGAGTGTTAATCTCTATCATATTGAGGCCAGATTTGCTCTGTTACACATCAGAAATGTGTATGTTAAATATGAATTTATATGAGTTCCAATTAGGTATAGACATTTGTATAGGTGTATTGGTTAATTTTTAAAATGATCATGTGATATTAAGTTGTTAGATTGAGATGATCAGCTGCACAAGGGTAGTGCAATGCTACAATTGATAGCATTCTGCTCCGTGGTGTTCTGGTAAGAGATTTATTATAGGGCATTTGTTTTTTATAGATCCTCGATGTTTGTGACAGCGACCAGTGTTTGTGACGAGTAGAGAGTGACGGGGGATGTTAGCTGGAAGGTTGCCATGGCTCTGACAGTGACGACGGTTAACTGGATAGGGTTCCGATCAAGTTCCGGTAAGCCTTTTTCTCTTGCATGTTCGCTATTTGGTTAGATCTGACGACTCATGTTGATCTGATGAGTAGGTAACCTCCGGTGAGGTTTCAGTCAAGATTCTGGGGAACGAACTTGAAGATGCATGTTTCTTTTTGGAGTAGATCAACAAACCCCGAGGTTAGGTTATGTGATTTAGCATTACTCCATTTTAGTTTCCGACATCTATAGGTGTTGGTTTTTCAGGTATGAGCTTTTCTGTCCCATACTCCCATGTATGTGACTGTGTATGTTGTACATCAAGTCTTCATGGCACATACTGTGAGCATTATATTTAAAGAATGATTTTGATTTAAGGTGCTAAACTAATTGAGTTTTGTATTTTTGGGTCCCACATGATCATATTCATGTATATTTTATATTGAAAATTGAGTTTCGTATTTATGGATGTCCATGCATCTGACATCACGAGTATCGGACCCATGACCGGAAATTTTTAGATGTCGTTTGTTTATCGTTTCAAACAATGGCATTGGAGAACTTAGCTTGATGATGACCGATGATGTTCAATGATATATTGTTGGTATTAGGAAATTGGCCTTTGGTAGTAGATTAGTATGTGTGTTGAATCTACAGTCTGCTAGAAATATGTAGGGACTGGTCAATCTGGCATGGCAAGCGTGCACATGTGTATGTATATATAGGCGGGTTGGTCAACTGTTAATATTGGCAAGGTTCAAAATGGAATATTTTCTGGTAAGTGATGATAGGTCATATCCGATTAGGTTGACCCAGACTTTTTTTATCTAAGCAATTCAGTTTTTTTTTCAGGTAAAAGAAGTGCCTTATTATTAATATTTTCTGGTAAGTGATGATAGATCATATTCGATTAGGTTGACCCAGACCTTTTTTATCTAAGCAATTTAGTTTTTTTTTTTTTTGGTAAAAGATGTGCCTTAATATTTTCTGTTGTTTGCTTATGATTGAAAGAAGTGTGCATTTGCTTCTGGTCCATTTCCCTTTGAGTAAAAAAAGTTTGATTTTGAAATCACCAAGCAGGATGGGTATAATATAATATCATATATATCATGACAAGCATTTAATTTCACTATTTTTGAAAGACTACTATTTTTTAACAGGTACCATGTCCAAGGAAAACATAAATGTGATATATTTTTAAAAAGTTAATATGGCTTGGGATTTGGGGAATGTAGGATTGGGATTTGGGGATAATATAGGTCGTTGAAAGCTGCATACGCACCTGTGGACATCTCGCTCTGGTTGATTTTGATGTCCTTTTGAGCTTTATACTAATATGTTATTATTATCTAAGTAACCAATTTGATGTACAGCTTAATCATGCGAATTAGTCAACCAAGTCAATTTTTTTACTGAACCTTGAATCAATATTCAAGAGGATATAAATTTATCTTGTGTTTGACTTGTCAACTGATTAGTCATCAATAAACATACTCATTCTTAATTTGGTTTATCTTCATTGATATCTATATTTTTGTGTAGTAATTCAAAATGGCTGGGTTGGGTAAGATAATAAGGGTTTGGGTCAACACATCTAATTTCTGTCCACATTTTTTAACATTGTTTCCCTTCAACTTTATGCGCATCATGAAATTTACCTGGTGAAAATAAGCGTTTGATTTGGACAGTGAGGATATCTTTGCAATGAGGATATCATTTCTTTACACTTTTTTTTAAAGTTTTTTTATTTTCCATGTTTACATTTTCAAAGTTTAGTATATATGTGAATAGGGGAAGGTTCTATGCAGAACACTAAATATTGCGAGAACACGCAGAACAAAATGTATTACTTATTTTTTCAATCCTAAAAACCTCAAAAGTAAATGAAAATGTTACAAATGTAAGATTTATTGTTTTTTCACACCAGAATTCAAAATAAAATATGGAAAATTTTCAGTTTTTATATAACCTACACATAGGTAGGTTATGTGTAGGTTAAATTACCTACATATATGTAAGCTATATGTAGGTAAAAATTTATGGTTTTTTTATGTATATGTAATACACATATGAATGTAAGAAACATAAAATTTAAAAAAGTATCAACCTTATATCCCAAAATTTAGTGATTTAGAGTTGTTCTTTTTGTTCTCGCAATATTTAGTGTTCTGTAATGATCCTCATCCTATGTGAATATTAGGAAAATATGCACATCTTATTAGTGGACCTGTTTTTTATACTTTTTGTGAACATATCTTTCACAGCTTTGTTACCTTGTGTTGTTATTTAATGTTTGTCTTTTAATTTGCAGATCTATAGTAATGGTCGTAGCAAGAAATTCTATATGGCTCTGAGAAAGAGTAACTGTTGTTTATCTGGATACACCTCTGAGAAAGAGTAACTGTTGTTTGTCGGAGACACCTTAATTGTTAATAAAAGTAAAAGATATAATGTTTTATAATTCAATGCATTTTAACTATATTTTCACTTTGTCAATAAGTAATTTATGTAATGTGTTACTTTTGTATTTATATTATTTATACACTTTGTGATAATGTAGATTAAATTTTCTAACCCGCAAAGTTCGCGGGTGATAACCTAGTAATGCTTATATACCATATACATCTACAAAAATTTATTAGTTTCGGATAATCCGATCATCCAAAAATTTTTAAAATCCACTTCCGAATGTTAATCCGAAAATTCTGATATTTTGGCTATGGATTTTCGGATATTTTTTACTCGGTTTCGGATCCACATTTTTTTGAACACCCCAAGTCACCAAAATACAAAGGTTGATTAATTACCTTTTATTTTATTTTCTATAAAGATATATATTGACAAATATCTCATGTATTAATTAATTAAGGATTGGAGAATTCTACTGACACTCGCCTTCCAATGTATCCGAGTAGTCTTCAGTGACCTCGGGACATCGCCACTCTACGTGTTCTCGAGCAACTTTTTGAGTGGAATAAAACACGACGAGGATATTTTGGGTGTTCTCTCGTTGATCTTCTACACAATCACCATCATTCTGACAATCAAGTATGTGATGATTATGTTGCATGCCAACGACAACGGTGAAGGTAGGCATTTTCTCTCGTTTAGCTATGTATCAAAAAAAATTTACAAAACATCCAAACGATTACAATGAAGTGGCAGCTAAATGGGCAACAAGTTTTGGTTCTTAGGGCCGAAAAATTACTATGCATAATACAACAAGCTATGTATATAATGTTGAAGTTAAACTAAATTTATTTGTATTATTAAGTCTAAAGGTATAAGTTTCATTAGTGTAAAGTATGTTTATGGCTAAAATAATGTATTGTAATATGGAAGGGTTTGCCTGTAATTAGCCACAAATATAATCGGTGTTCACTTCCAAGCGTCATGTTGTTTGGGAAGGCACCAGTCGGTCGATCATGTATATATAAAATGTCACACAATGTAATCGACAATCATTGTAATCGTATTGTATTAATCAATCTCATTGTTCTATTGAATTATCAATTTGCCCTCTTGATTACCAACATATTATTCATCAGCTTCTCGATAAAACTTTATATAATTAGTTGTATGCATGTATTGATTTAAAATGTTATTGTAGTCTATGAACATATCTCCTACAACTGTACGTATATAGATACTAAAATACTGTAAAGAAATATCAATCTGTAGAATAATCTGTTGTAGTGTATCTTGCTTTTTCTATAAAACATGCTAGTCCAAATAGTGCTAATTAATGAATTTGTTTTGGATCACAGGGGCTCTTTTGCCTTATATAACAAGTTATGTCGACATGAAAAGGTGGGTTTAATTCCGAGAGAGCAACCCGAGGAGGAAGGAGAGCCCTCAGGTTATCATCATCATCAGGATCAGTTGCCAAACAACAAGATATCATCAAAGATTAAGACATGTCATTAGCAAAGCATGTTTGATAAGCTTGCACTACTTTTTGTTGCAATGTTGGCATCCTCACCCCTTCGATCTCCGGTGATTACTTTTACTTTATTTTATTGTTCTCATGTCAGGTGATTTCAATCATTTCTGACGTATATCTAGTTTTTAATGTTGAAAACAAATAACTTTTACAAATCCACATCCAAATCCGATTATTTACTATTTGTTACTATATTTCAAACTAAACATAATGCTTATATACCATATATATTTACAAACATTTATTAGTTTTCGGATAATCCGATCATCCAAAAATTAAAAAGATCCACATCCGAATGCGAATCCAAAAATTCTAATATTTCGGATTCAAATTTTCGGATATTTCTTATTCGGTTTCGGATCCATATTTTTTAACACCCCTAGTCACCATAATACAAATGTTTATTAATTACCTTTTAATTTATTTCATTTTATTTTCTATAAAATTATCTATTGACAAATATCTCATATATTAGTTAATTAAGGATTTGAGAGTTATACTGACACTCACCTTCCAATGTATCTGAGTGGTCTTCAGT
The DNA here is from genome assembly GCF_002127325.2 of Helianthus annuus. Taxonomy (NCBI): domain Eukaryota; kingdom Viridiplantae; phylum Streptophyta; class Magnoliopsida; order Asterales; family Asteraceae; genus Helianthus; species Helianthus annuus. Next base: position 168,565,655 of record NC_035446.2, read on the forward strand.
GACCATGGGACATCGCCACTATATGTGTTCGCGAACACCTTTTCGAGTGGTATAAAACACGACGAGGATATTTTGGGCGTTCTCACGAAACTTTTACTCGTCACCATTTCCATCTCCTGTGATTTCTTTTACTCTTTTTTATTGTCCTCATGTCGGTGATTTCAATCATTTCTAGCGTATATCTAATTCTCTGTATAGTTTTATCCGTGGTATTAGGACTTAAGGAGGCAAACGATTTCATGCCAGAAGGTAACTTTAAAACATTCGTCCCAGCTTCTATTTTGTAAGTCCTTATACGAACGGATCTCCTGCACTGTACGTGTATAAATACTAAAATATTGTAAAGAAATATCAAATTGTAGAATAATATGTTGTAGTGTATTTTGCTTCTTATATAACACATGCTAGTGTAAATAGTGCTTGTTAATGAATTTGTTTTGGATAACAGGGGTCTCTTTTGCCTTATATAACAAGTTATGTCGACATGCAAAGGTGGGTTTAATCCCGAGAGAGCAACTCGAGGAGGACTGACAGTTCTTAGGTTATCATCATGATCAGTTTCCAAAAAACACGATATCATCAAAGATTAAGACATGTTTGCTAAGCTTGCACTACTTTTTGTGGCAATGCTCGGGACTTGTATGGTCGTTGGTGATGGCATCCTCGCCCATTCCATCTCTGGTGATTACTTCTACTCTTTTTATTGTTTTCATGTCAGTGATTTCAATCATTTCTAAGGGATATCTAGCTTTTAACGTTGAAAACAAAGAATTTTTATAAATCCATATCAAAATCAGATTATTTACTATCTTTTTACTATATTTCAAACTAAACATAATGCTTATATACCATATATATTTACAAAAAATTATTAGTTTTCGGATAATCAGATCATCCAAAAATTTTAAGATCCACATCCGATTGTAAATCCGAAAATTCTAATATTTTGGATACGAATTTTGGAATATTTCTTATTCGGTTTCGGATCTATATTTTTTTAACACCCTAGTCACCATAATACAAACGTTGATTAGTTACCTTTTAATTTATTTCATTCTATTTTTTATAAAATTATCTATTGACAAATATTTCATGTATTAATTAATTAAGGATTGGAGAGCCATAACACTCACCTTCCAATGTATCAGACAGTAACCTTGGGACATCGCCACCCTATGTGTTCTCGAGCATCTTATCGGGTGGGATAAAACACGACGAGGATATTTTGGGCGTTCTCGCGAATCTTTTACTCCTCACCATTTCCATCTCCGGTGATTTCTTTTACTCTTTTTTTATTGTTCTCATGTCGATGATTTCAATCATTTGTGACGTATATCTAGTTCTCTGTATAATTTTATCCGCCGTATCATGACTTAAGGAGCAAACGATTTCATAACAGAAGGTAACTTTAAAACATTCGTCCCAGCTCTCTATTGTTATAAGTCCTTATACGAACGGATCTCCTACACTGTACGTGTATTAATACTAAAATATTGTAAAGAAATATCAAACTTTAGAACAATATGTTGTAGTGTATCTTGCTTTTTATATAACACATGCTAGTCTAAATAGTGCTAGTTAATGAATTTGTTTTGGATAACAAGGGGCTCTTTTGCCTTATATAACAAGTTATGTCGACATGAAAAGGTGGGTTTAATCCCGAGAGAGCAACCCGAGGGGGACCGATAGCTCTCAGCTTATCATCATGATCAGTTGCCAAACAACATGATATCATCAAAGATTAAGACATGTCTCGAGCAAATCATGTTTGCTAAGCTTGCACTGCTTTTTGTTGCAATGCTCGGGACTTGTATGGTCGTTGGTGATGGCATCCTCACCCCTTCCATATCTGGTGACTACTTCTACTCTTTTTATTTTTCTCATGTCGGTGATTTCAATCATTTCTGACGGATATCTAGTTTTTAACGTTGAAAACAAAGAAGTTTTATAAATTCACATCCAAAATCCGATTATTTACTATCTTTTTACTATATTTCAAACTAAACATAATGTTTATATACCATATATATTTACAAAAATTTATTAGTTTCGGATAATCCGATCTTCCAAAAATTTTAAAAATCCACATCCGAATGCGAATCCGAAAATTCTGATATTTTGGTTATGGATTTTCGGATATTTTTATAATACCCAAATTAGCTTTAGCATAGAAACTCATGACTCATGTTCATAACAAAATTAAGGACCATGTCCTGCATATAGACTTACCTTTATCACTCACTGATAATTTTCCAACTCCTTATGTTCATAATGCCCAAAGTACCCTTATCATAGTAAAACAAAATCCTTCCAGAATTGATGACCAAGCCAAAATTTCCCAGATAAACTGCAGCTCTTTTGGATCTTCCAAATATAAAGTTTGACCAGTAAAGTGGCGAACTTGGCCATATGCTGCAAGTCATACCCTCTGTAGCCCAATTTAGCATCAATATTTTTACAAACCAATCGATTGATTATCATTTTCCTTATGAAACGTCTAGAATCCAAATTACCATTTATGCAAAAAGTACCATATTCCTAAAAAAACTTGAAATTACCAATAGTTTGGACCTTCCCGAAGAAAGGTTTAGCCCAATACAAGTAAGTCAAAAAACAGGTGACTTGTATCACTATGCATCATCAAACCTCCTTATTTTCACATGAACTTTTAACTTCTTTGATATTTTAGCTTATGTGTTGAACCAAATTAAGGGCCAATGCTTTAGCCATGTAGGGTGATCTCACTATCTTGAAATATAATTAAATCCAGCCTTCACTCTTAGTACGTGAACCCTATTTTGCCATTTGGTTTACGACTTTATGAGCAGTGCCCCTGGATGGTGGTAACTGATGATCAAGACTAATAACACTTGTTACTACATGTATTATATATGTTTTTTTTTCTTTTATAAATCTTGTCCACTATCATCATTTGTTTTATATTATTGGAATTGTTTCTCAAGATCTGGGTTGTTTCATTGGAACATAATTTACAGGAACTGGGTTTGAGAGAAGCATAGTAGAAAAAGGCGTTTATGTCACATGAAAGTAGGCTATTCATTGAGGATCAAATCCAAGGAGAGCATCACCATTTTTTTGTATTGGTCAAATCTACACGTTAGTTTTCTGCGTGTTAAATGTTGTTTTCTAAGAAATCATAGTCGTTTTTTATATGTCTTACACACCAAGTCAAACATTTGTTTGCCTTTTTATTTTCATTTTGTGGCGAATTTTTGTAGTATAATATAACTATGACAATTTGTATGCAAATCTTTCTCTATAGACATATTTGCAGTCATAGAAGTTTAAGTTGTCACCAAACTTAGTCCAAACTTTAGGTATCATTAAGCAATCAGGTGATGGGTGAACCTCATATTCATTCATATGGGTTTAACCTTAACCGACCAATGTAGGGGTGTGCCAAAACCAACCTGGCCGCACTTTATTTTGTCCATGATGTGTATTTCAGTTTTAATTTGTCAAAAGTTGTTGATGAGTTGGTTGTTAGGTTGAGACACTGAGTTTAGTTACTAAGTCAAATTGGCGTGTGTTCATATTAGTAGCCAAAACTAGTACCAACTATCAAATAGTTTATGGGAGTATAACCGGAACTTAACTACTCGAATAATACTTACTCATTTTATTATTAACCTTTTTTTATCACTTCTATCTCCAATATGCTAGCTTGTAACATCAAGATCTCATCGTTGTTATTAGTTTTCAAGTTATAAACTTGGTATTAATAAAATTTCTCCGGTACTGTCCATTGAAAATAGTCATAGTAGTTCTGGTACTCATTCAACTTCATTCAAAGTGACGATATTATTCATTAACAACAACAACACTAGATGATGGAAGAGTATGCTAAAGCAATCCAGGATGAGAATGCTCGTGCAATGTCATCAGTGTGTGATGTCGTTACCAATGTGACAACTAAATCAACTCAGACAACTAAGGGTCAACATAGCAAGCGGGGTCAGAGTGTGAGACTAAAATTGTTTCACAACATATGAGGAATGTCGTCAATGTGTGATGTGGTTACCAATGTCGCAATTGAATTAAGTCAATCAACTCAGACAACTAAAGGTCAACGTAACAAGCCTGGTGAGACTAAAACTGTTTCACAACATATAAACAAACGACAATACGATTTGGATATAACCATCAACCACCATACAACTATTCTAATCGACTCACAAGAATGGATTCTTCTAAACTCAGAAGGATCATTTTTCATGGTCATATAGAATATAGCAAAAACTCAATTTGGTAAAATTCCACATCCTACGAAGGTAAGACTGGTGAAAGACTGAGAGGTGACCTACCTTTATGTTTAATTGAACTTACATAGTCGTCTAGTGTGCAATTTGGGAACTTACTTTATGATGTGATGATAGAACTTAAGCATCATAACCAAACTTAATTAACAAATAACACATGATCCATGTGAATAAATATTCGGGTCAAAGGGGTTTGGGCTGGATTTTTTAGTGAGGTGAATTGTGGTGTTGACAAGTGTCCCAAAATGTAATCATTTATTAGGTAAAAGTAGGGCTGGCATATCGTGTATACCCGTACATGATAAGACACGATACACGAAATCCCATACACGAACACGACACGATAACTTATCGTGTCCTTTTTTTCAAACACGACACGATATACACGAAAATTACCTGTTAATACATGTTAACACGACTGTTTGACTGTTATACACGAAAATTACCTGTTAATACCTATTAACACAAACAAAAACACGAACACGACATGCTATCTGAGAGTTACAAAGGGAGTTTAGGGTTTTATTTTTTTTTAATTGAATGAGGAATGAAAATAGAAAGGAATTAAGGAATTTTTAATTGAATGAATAATGAAAATAGAAAGGAATTGAGGAACCTACACGCACATGGCTGATGAGTTTTATTTAATTTACTTTCTTATCGTGTACTAACGGGTATTAACAGGTAAACAGGTATTTAACCTGTTTATACACGAAAATTAACAGGTAATCTCGTGTCTACCTGTTTGGTACACGATACCTGTTAAGGCCATACACAATACCTGTTAAGGTCATACATGATACCTGTTAACTTCGTGTAGGTTCGTGTCGTGTATTCGTGTAAAATTGCCAGCCCTAGGTAAAAGGAAAGGATGCATATGCGTGTGTTGTTTATAAAAAGGTCGAACGATAATAAAACCCATTTTAAATAGAAGACTGTAAATACCGTATGTATAACCATCATTTTTTTATTTTTATCTTTTCGAACAAATGATTTACTATTATCATGTTTCACTAATACTGTATATGTGCATTTGTATTTCGATCATTTACATTATTATTCGCAATATTCGCAACTCGGTTTACGTAAAATATATATATCTAGACATAAATAAAAGTACTCAGAATTTTATAAAATTTCGCAACTTTAGTGAAAAATGATTGCTACCGTTTATTTCATGACTAATGAAATTTAATCCTTTAGTATATAATAAAGTAATACCTCTTTTTTTCTTTTCGGTTGTCTGTGGTATAATAAAAAAATGTCTAAAAGACCAAATACCCCCATTTAACGTAGAAAAATGGATGGAGTTAACGAGTTGAATGAAAACGACAAGATTTTAAACCTTTTGAATCCAGATGCGGAAAAAACAAACCTTTGGATGAAAGTCGCAAAAGTAGCCAAACCTTAGGGACGAAAATGGCATTTTACTCTTTTTTTTTTTAAATGAACGAATAACAGACTAAATATATGAATATAAAGAGTTAATCTTTAAGCAAAAACCCAAGTGAGCTTTCTGGTTTATTTGTTGTTTTAATTATTCAGGGTAAGCCACCAGTAGCTGTAACTGAGCAAAACACGGATGCTAAGACTGAAGGGAGTGGGGCGTCTCCCCTACCCAAGCCGCCCCAAGCCGCCTCGCACACCGCCCCCCATCGGCGTCCCATGGGGCGTCCCCCCTTTGGGCGTCCTCTTCTCGTCGCCAACTCCTCACACAAATCAAGAATTCCCCCCTACTTTGACCAATTATTGTTTTTTTTTTTAACCAAATCTATACTATATAATAAAAGAAACCTGTTTTGAGACACTTGTCATTCTCTCATTTAATTGATTAAAATTATTAATAATACTAAAAATAATAATATTTAATCTAAATTAATATAAACTCTTATTATTAATAATATTTAATCAAAGTTGTCTTTCTCGATGATTCTTATTATATTTTTTTAAATTAAAATAACTCATAAATAACATATAGTTGTCTGTCTCGATGATTCTTACTATATTTTTTAAATTAAAATAACTCAGCCGAAATAATGATAGCATATATATTATTATGATTATTGATTGATATATAATAAAAGAAACCTGTTTTAGGACACTTGTCATTCTCTCATTTAATTGATTAAAATTATTAATAATGCTAAAAATAATAATATTTAATCTAAATTAATATAAACTCTTATTATTAATAATATTTAATCAAAGTTGTCTTTCTCGATTTATTCAATTCATAAGGATATATATTTTTTATTATTTAGTACCGAAAATTACATTTATTTAAACCGTGTAATGTGCATATTTTTAAAGATGTATTTTTTTTATTACTTGGTATATAAAATTACATTTATTCAACCCGTGTAATAAATGAGGTTTTTAAAGATGTATTATTTTATTATTCGGTAAACAGTATTACATTTATTCAACTCGTATAATATATGCGTGGTTTTAAAGATATAACTTTTTTATTTGGTATATAAAATTACATTTATTCAACCCGTACAATATGATTCTTATAGATATAATTTTTTATTATTTAATATATAAAATTATATTTATTCAATCCGTACAATAAATAAGGTTTTTAAAGATATATTGTTTTATTATTTAGTATATAAAATTTATTCATTCAATCCGTGTAATACACGGGGTTATAACCTAGTCACCTATATATATGTAACACTTTATATTTTTAAATGGGTGCCACGTGTCGCAAGACGCCCTACCTAGCAAAGTTGCCCCACTCCCCCTTTTTTGCTCAAAATCCTCTAATCTGACGTGGCGCCACGTGTCGCAAGACGCCCTCTCAAAAGGATGCCCCACTCCCTTTAGTCTATGAAGGTATTAAACCTTTCTTTCACATTGATAGAAGTTGGTCCATTTCATTATGTTGTGCCAGTGTTATGAATTTTTGTGTGTTTGCCTGTCCGCCTGTACTTAAAAGTAAAAAAAAAAAAAAAAAGATTGATTTCTTATAGTACATAAACACACACATACAACCATTATAGTTATAGTTATTGCAATTTATTGGCTGATGATGTTTCAGCTCATTGCTCAAACTGCCACTTGAAGAGCGTTTCAAGCGATGCCTTGTTGAGGTTAGTGTAACATGACTAATTATGTTAAAAACGAACGTTTAACATTTATTGTTTGGTTTATCTTATGATATTTCAACAGGGGCCTTCCGCAAAACGATTTAGTGCTCTTAAACACATAGCTCCGGATGCTAGTGATGAAGATATTTTCAAAGTCCTAAAGGAGCATGCTCATTTGATTCAAGGATTGTGGGTTGCAAAAACTAAACTCAAGTGTCCAACCACACTCAGAAATTACGCAATGCTTCAGTTTAGCAAAAATCCTATTTTTCGAGAAGGGCAACTACCTAAACAAACCGTACTAAACGAACCTATGAAAGTCGTATTGGATGAGTTTGCCGCAAGACAAGAGTCCTTCAGGGATTGGAAATTTAGAGAGTGTCCAGATGTACCGTTTATTAATAATTATCCCGACATGGTTGAGGAATAGAAGGAAAATTGGGATCGTTTGGAGCCATCAATAATGGAATTTTTATATCCAAAGAACTTGAAAACTAAGGGTAAAGATCAAATAGGAAGTTAATTTTCTCTAGGAAGGATAGGAAGCCATAGGATTATGACATGTGGCAAATTTTAAAATAAAGAGAAAGGGTATTTTAGTCAATCCAACTCTTTCTTCTTCCTTTTTCAAAACCCAGTAAATTCAAAAACCCATCATTTTCAAAATCCACCATCTTCAACTATTTCTTCACTTTATATCTCAATAATCACTACATTATAGTGCGATTTTCATCACAAATCAATGATTCAGAACCCGATCAACGTGTTCTTCAGCTTTTTTTTTGAAGAAAACCCAGTTTAATTTCATAAAAAAATCTCGTTTTTTCCGGTGATTTTGGAGATAATCACTCGATTCGTTCGATTCGAGCGTTGATAAGTGTTTCTATCATTCAAATTCCGTCAATTGATGAAGAAATCGGCTTCGATCCATGTAAGAAATTCTTTAATTTCATTTTCATGATCTGGGTTTTTTATTTAGTCATTGCGTTTTACGATCTTTGCGGGGGTCCGGGGGCGGCAGCCCCCGGTAGCGGGGTCCCAGGGGCGGCAGCCCCTGGCGGGGTCCAAGGGGCAGAGCCCCTGGCTGGGGTTGAGCTGTGTTTTTTTTTTCTATTAAATTGCTGTACTAAAAACGCATCAGAAAAATTAAATTTCCATAAATTGGCTCATTTCGAAGACAGTAATTCGTAGACAATTCAGACAGTTCACAGTGACAGACAGTTTTATGTGTCCATTGCGTTTTAGAAATAAGACAGTTCACAGTGACAGACAGTTCACAGTGACAGACAGCTATTGCGTTTTAGAAAAAAACACATTTTTAAGTGTTTTTAGTCATTGTGTTTTAGGTAAAACACATTTTTTAGGTGTTTTCAGTCCATTGCGTTTTAGAATGAGTCATTTTTAAGTGTTTTCTGGCCATTGCGTTTTACATATAAGACATTTCTTTGTGTTTTTGGTGCATTGCGTTTTAGGTAAAACACTTTTTTATGTGTTTTCAGTCCATTGCGTTTTAGAAAACAGACATTTTAAGTGTATTCTGGCCATTGCGTTTTACAAATAAGTCATTTTTTTGTGTTTTTGGTGCATTGCGTTTTAGGTAAAACACATTTTTATGTGTTTTCTGGCCATTGCGTTTTACAAATAAGACATTTCTTTGTGTTTTCTGGCCATTGCGTTTTACAAATAAGTCATTTTTTAGGGTTTTTTTTTCATTGCGTTTTACGATACTGGGGTTTTTTCTATTGCGTTTTACGCAACTGGGTTTTAATTTTTTTTTTTCAAAATATAGCAATAGTATACTCGTTTTAAAGATAAAAAAACACTCGTTTTTTTGGTGCAATTTTTATAAAAAAATAATGTCGTATGAAAGAGTTATTAACGTTTAAAAAATGGGGGGAATTGGAGGAGAGAGAAACTATTGGCTTGGATTGACTAGATTGCCCCTGAAAAAAGTCACGCGCCTCTTTTTTTACTTTCAATTTCCCTGATTTAATCTTAGCCCTTGATTAAGTAAATGGATGGTCAAGATCACTTCCTAGCCTTCCTAGCCAAATAAACTTCCTATTATATCTCCACCCTGAAAACTAAAGGCGGTTGCACGAAGAACCACAAGGGATAGTCCATCTATTTACTTAAGTTATGAATTATTTTTTTTTTTTTTGGATTTACTGGGAAATGAGTGAATATGGTTATCAAAATTGCTACCATAGAGTTAGTAACAGCTTGTTTCATCTTTCTTAGGGCTGTAAATGAACCGAACGTTCAGCGAACAGTTCGTGAACCGTTTGGCGGGAAGTTCGTTTATGTTCGTTCGATTAGCTTAACGAACGAACACGAACAAAAAATTCTGTTCGATTATCTTAGCGAACGAACACGAACACAGGCCTCGTTCGTTTGACTGCGTTCGTGAATGTTCGGTAATATGTTCGATTACGTTCGTTCATATTCGTTCGTGTTCGTTTGATTATATATTAAAAAAAATAATAAACAATAAACCTTTTATCTATTGAAAACTTGAAACCCTATTTTTTCTAAGTTAGCTAAAATTTGGACATTCTAAACCATTTTTTGGGATAACTATGTCTAAGTTAGTTAAACTTGATTCATTGTTTGGTAGTGTAGTAGACTTCTTGTGTTTTGATTTATCATTTGATGCTTGTGTTTAACTACTTATATAATGTTTAAGGATATCAATGTTTTTATTTTTATTTTCAAGTTAAATGTTTGTTTTCGTTCGTTTTTATTTGCTTGTGTTCGTTTGTGTTCGAGACCAGTGTTCACGAATTGTTCGTGAACAACTGAATTTCCTTAACGAACAAACACGAACATAAACTTATGTTCGGTATGCGTTCGTGAACAGTTCGCGAACATGTTAATTTCCTTAACGAACGAACACGAACATGACCTTGTTCGTGTTCGTTCGGTTCGTTTACAGCTTTCTAGTACATTATATTGGTAGATATTAACTCTCAAAATGCAATGTGACACTCGGTACTGACTATTCCTTTCTTTCAATGTTACTCATGTTAGGAAAATAACAAAAAACAATTCTGTTGTTCTTGCTTTCTCATACTCGGCTTGTAGCTTTTCGTTTACATGTTTGATTGCCGAATGTGTGGTTGATAGTATTTTGGTTTTTCCATGCCGTGTTATTCCTGCTTTGTGTACAATTTAAGGTCTTAACCGAAATGGTCTCGACTTGTAAGAGGATGAAGTGATAACATAGCACATTATGGTATGGCTTTCAACACATTTTTGTGTGTTTTAGCTATTGATCTGTGTGATTTTTTTATGGTTTCTAAGCATTATTGTTTTCATATATGATCCAATATCATTCTGGAGACGACGGCGATCATTCAGAGGACTTGGTAATCACATTATATTTAATTTAATTTTTTTATATATGTTTTCTTCCCTTCTCTAAAGAAACTATTGTTCAAAACTCTAAAAACTAAATTTGAGGCCCCTGTAACATGGAGCACCAAGCAATTACTTCATTATATTGGCCCTAGAGCCAGTAGCATGATTCACAACATGTTTAATGTGAAAACACAATATTTAACTATGACATATACATAGAACTAGTGGAGTTTATATGCTAGGCGGTGGGAATTTGTTCGGTATCAGTTCACTTCAGTTTAAAAAACGTTGTGGAAAAGCAAAAAAAGGAAGCGTCTACAAGGCATTTGATGACACATGTCGTAATTTGATTGGCTAGATCGTCTTTTACTTGGAACGTCTACGTTAGACGCGACGCTTCAGGTGCATTGTTTTCAGTGACGCCTCACATATTCATTTTCACAAAAGTGTATGGTCAATTTGCATTTTCGTGATTTTCCCTTAATATTATGATGCTTCTAAACATGAAACTGATAGGATTTTTTTTTATAAAGTTTGCAACCTTTATGGGAAGGAAAGAGAATGAGAATGAATAGACAAACGAGAAAAGTGAGTAAAAAAAGTTGATCAACATTTTTTAAGGCGAATGCTTCTTCACCTCTCTCCTCAATTAAATGTTTCTTTATCGTCGATCATCCCGTAACCTGATTATTGTTAGTTATGCTCACTCATCAAATATGTGATTGGTTATTCTCTTAAATTTATTTAGATTTTGTTATATCTTTTTAACTTTTCAGCAGCTAAAAATATTATTTTAACAAGTTAAACACGTTTGTAAAACAATTTCGTATACGGTTAGTGTTATATATAAAACCAACAGACTATAAGAGCATGCACAACCCTCAGGTCCATAGCCAACGTGATCTGTCCGAATTTACAAACCGAACCTCAACCCCGTTTGCAGCGTTGTGGACTCCAAGTCCGCAAGGCCGTCCGTGTTTTCAAACCTCATTCGGCCAAGTGGTGGGACCGTCCTCTCTCACATACAACTTTTTTTAAAAAATAATTTTATTACTTTTCAATGGTGGTTTTTAGATTTTTGTGTCATGGAAAAAATACAGACTTTTAGATAAATTTGAAATCTAATGTAAAACACTGAGGTGGATGTTTCGTAAAATGTAGAATTGTGGATGTTTTAATTTACCATTATTATTTGCACTTTTAACTATAATTAGTATATCTACATGTATTTTTATAAAAGTGATCACGTAATCATTTACCACAAAAAAAATCTGCGCTTCAAAGAATCATTATTGTAGCTAGTTGAAGCATTTGGAAGGCGAGGAACGAGATGAAGTTTCAACAAAAGGAGGTTAAAATAGAAGAAATCATTGTTTATATTAGATTTCTTATGGTTCAAACATAGATCTAATTGTAACTCAGTATCTTGTTACGATTGGTGCCCTTTTAGTCTAACGTAATTGTTTGGGTTTGGTTGCTGTGCCTTTTTGTGGCTTTTGCGGCTGTATTGTTTTTTTAATGAAATCATTTACCAAGTCTATATAAGTCAACCAAAAAAATTGATGTAGTAAACCTTTATTAAGGGCATGTTTGGCTAAGCTTTTCAAAACAACTTATTGGCTTATTGACTTATCAAAAAGCCAATAAGTTGTTTTTGTGTTTGGCTAAGCCAAAAGTCCTTTTAGAAATGGCTTTTTGCAAAGAAGAAAAAGGAGGTTTCAAGAAGTCATAATATTGTGACTTTTTGGTCAGCTTTTAACTTTTCAAACTACAAATTACCAATATACCCCTTCTTTACCCCCTTATATCTAAAAGAATGCCCATTTTAGTCATTTTACATCAATAAGCTAATCCAAACACTTTTTTTAAAAACTCATTTTCAAAAAGTCCTTTTCTCAAAAGTCATTTTCCAAAAATCCTTTTTAACTATAATAAGCTTAGCCAAACATGCCCTAAAAAAAAAAAAAAAGCTCAATGAAAATAACTTTGGTAGTTACATTTGATTAACCGATGAAGAGTTGTTGAAATTGGTAATTACAGATCTGTAGAAGACGATAGATGTGCAGATTTTCTCCTTATCTTTATTTTATCCAAACCCCCTTTAACCCACTACCTTCTTCCCCAATTTAATTCAACCCCTTTACCCAGAATTTATTTAAAAAAAAAAAAAACACCATGTCTATCACCTACACCTGTTCGCTTCCATCTTTCTCCTCAATCTCAGTTTCCAATTCCACTACTTTTCGCCCTAATCGAATCACCTGCTCCGCTGGAGGTAATGTTTTTATTTCATTTCATTTCATTCCATTTTCTGCATTTTGATCAAATTATGTAAAAAAAACCTAATTTTATGAGCTTGTGCCGTGAATTTGGTTCAATTTCCATTGCTAATTGAAGGCAGAATAACCCAATTTATGTCGTTTTAGTTATCTATAATTGAACGCATAATTTAACCCAATATGTGTCGTTTTAGGTTACATTTAATTATCATGATTTATTTGTAATTCAGTTGTTTAATATATTATGCTGAATACAGTTGATGTATATCTTTAGTTCTTGCTGTCAAATTGTTATATTTGGTTTTTAAATCATGTTTTTGAGCTGCCATATTATGATAGATCTGTTATCTGTAACCCGAAATCGAGTAGTATCTGACTATCTGTATGTATGTTACTTCAATTATGATATCCAGCGAGTGTTGCGGAACGAAAAGCTGTGAATACGTCTGAACCGCTATTGCTGAATGCTGTTCGAGGTGAAGATGTAGAAAGACCCCCGGTTTGGCTCATGAGACAAGCCGGGAGGTACATGAAGGCAGGTCTATATAACCACAATTCTTTAGTTTTTCTAATGGTTGTTAAACTATGATTAGGGCTGCAAACAAACCAAACGTTTACCGAACAGTTCGGCTGGAAATTCGTTTGTGTTTGTTTGTTTATTAAACAAACGAACATGAACAGAGGCTGCATTCGTTCATTTATGTTCGTGAACGTTCGGCAACGTGTTCATTTATGTTCGATTGTGTTTGATAGTTCATTAGTGTTTTTAGTTTTTAGTTTTTATATTTTATTTAAAACTTCAAAATTACGACAAATAAAATATATAATAAGTGTCACTGTATTATATATTCTATTCATGAACGTTTGTTTGTATTTGTTTGTTTCCATTTGTGTTCATGAACGTTAGTTTGTGTTCATCAACGATCGTTTTCGTCTGTTGCCTAAAATTAATAAACAAACACAAACGAACACGAACATGTTCATTTCCTTAACAAACAAACACGAACATAAAATCTCGTTCAGAAGTGTTTGTAAACAGTTCGTGAACACATATATTTCTTAACAAACGAACACGAACAAGGTCTTGTTCATGTTCGCTCGGTTCGTTTGCAGCCGTAACTATGATCTATGTTTGTTTTGATTATGTTCGTCTTTGGGTGTTAGTTATATTTGTTTTTATTGTGCAGAGCTATCAAGACATCTGTCAGAAGCATCCTTCGTTTCGTGAAAGATCGGAGAATGTAGATCTTGTTGTGGAGATTTCGTTACAGCCATGGAAAGTCTTTAAGCCTGATGGAGTAAGATACGCTTCATTTAATCGATCACGAGAATCATAAATATTTTCTCGCATTCTGTCACTGAATATGTTTACAGGTTATTTTGTTTTCCGACATTCTTACGCCTCTACCGGGAATGAACATACCCTTTGACATTGTTAAAGGAAAGGGTCCCATAATATTTGATCCAATCACCACGGCTGCTGACGTGGACAAAGTCACGGAGTTCACTCCTCAAGAATGGGTTCCATATGTTGGCGAGGCTTTAACGATTTTGAGAAAAGAGGTATCGATTAGCATGTGTTCATATAATTCGTTTTTGCGTTTTACAAATTTTCATGAATGGTATTCAGGTAAACAATGAAGCTGCAGTTCTAGGTTTTGTCGGGGCTCCGTTTACCTTGGCATCATATTGTGTCGAAGGCGGATCGTCAAAGAACTTTACCAAAATTAAGAAGCTTGCTTTCTCACAGCCTAAGGTAATTTATTACGTTATATTTCATATTTTCTCGTTTCATAATTTAAAACCTAATCAGCCCACCATTGCAGATTTTCTTGACACGACCCAAACCCGACATGAAAAAACAGGTTGGGTCAACTAACACGACCCATTTTTAAAAACAGGTCGGGTTCGGGTTGACCCATTAACCTGGTTAACTATTTAGAAAAGAACTTTTTTTTTTGTTTTTGTTTTTTTTTTTTTTGTTTCTATTTCACATGGTTAGTTATAATAATGTTAGTTTTCATGGCCGGCCCTGAGGGTGGGCGGGGAGGACCACCGGCCAGGGCCCGATATTTCGAAGGACATGTTATTCTAAAAAAATCCGATATGCATATGTAAAAAAAATAACTTAATAGGATACCCATACAAACACCAATATAGGCCCACTTATAAAACTTTTTTTTCTGGTTTATATTAGTTATTAGCCCATTGACATTAGGTTTAAATCTTTAGTGAGGCCAATACTCAATTTCGTTAAGGCCTAAGGGCACGTTTTTTTCGACCTCGAACAGGGTACACGAATTCTCAGGGCCGGCTCTGTTAGTTTTGACGCGTTATATTATTTACTTATGAACTTATACTCAAAATTAAACATGTTATCGATAACTCGCTTAAAACCCAACAACTCGCTTATAATTCGTCAACTTGTATGACTCGTTTAAAAATACGGGTTAAACGGGTCGGGTTGACCCGAATTTATATGTGTGCAGGTTAGGGTTGAAATCTTTGACCCGAATATTAAAATGGGTCGGGTTCGGGTTGAGCATTTCAACCCACCAACCCACAGCCCATCAACCCATCAACCCAACACGATTGACACCCCTAATTGCAGGTACTCCATGCACTGCTTGAAAAATTCACAACCTCAATGGCTACGTACATAAAATACCAAGCTGACAACGGTGCACAAGCGGTTCAAATCTTCGACTCATGGGCCACCGAGCTCAGCCCAACTGACTTTGAAGAGTTCAGTCTCCCTTACTTGAAACGGATTGTGGATACCGTTAAACAAACTCACCCGGATCTCCCTTTAATACTTTACGCAAGTGGGTCAGGTGGGTTGCTCGAAAGGCTACCTTTGACCGGGGTTGATGTGGTTAGCTTGGACTGGACAGTGGATATGGCTGAAGGTAGGAAGCGGTTAGGGTCTGATATAGCGGTTCAGGGGAATGTGGACCCTGGTGTGTTGTTCGGGTCAAAAGATTTCATCACGAATAGGATACATGATACGGTGAAGAAAGCAGGGAACATGAAGCACATACTGAATCTTGGCCATGGTATTAAAGTAGGTACACCGGAGGAAAATGTCGCGCATTTTTTTGAGGTTGCTAAAGGACTTAGGTATTGAAATTTGAAAATAGAGTTTTTTTTGGTGTAGAAAGACTATGATTCTTGGTTGCATGCTAGTATTGTTGCATTGCATTGCACTTTAGTTTTGGGATGTCCACTAAGTTATAATATATGTTACATAATTTCTTTTTATCTTGCAATCTTACATTAACAATGTGGGCCAATATTTAAAAAAAAAATCTGTATTCAAGTACCTTTGGGCCTAGGTTACTTTGGCCTTTGGAATTGGTTTTTCTATTATTAAGTTGGAGATAAAAGTTATCCATATCCATTAGTGATTACATGTAATAAAGGTGACAAGTTACACCTTGCTCTAGTGGTGCACAAAAAACCCAAATCTGGACCCGGACCAGAAAAAAAAACCCGGAACCGGGTATTATAAAACCCGGGTTTTTTTATACCCGAACCCAAACCCGACCCTACCCATAGGGTAGGGGTTGGGTATGCATTTCTGTTATAAAACCTGAACCCGGAACCAGGTTTTTTATACCCGTTTTCAACCCGGGTTTTACGAGTACCCGGTTTCAACCCGAACCCGGGAACCGGGTTTTTTCAATACCCGGTCCGGGTTTCCCAATACCCTGTTCAGGTTTTTTTTTTTTTTTTGTTTTTTTCAAGTTTTGTACCTTGGTAACGGCTATATAGCCGTTAGAAAGTGTATTATGATCATTTATTTGGTTTACATTGTATCTCTATATCCTATAAAAGAGGTCTTTGATGACGAACAATAAACGAAGACGATCAAGTTATTCGAAGCTAGCTATGTTCATCATCTTATTCGATCCGGTTCAATGATTATTTAGGTGTCATGTATTTCTATGTTTTATGAAATAAAAAGGTTTTACATTTTATATTTCTATGATTTATTCAAATAAATGAATATCCGAGGCATACCCGAACCCAACCCGATCCATATCCGACTCTACCCGAACCCGAAAATAGGGTATTATAATACCCGTGTATTAGAAAACCCGACCCGAACCCTACCCGAACCCGGGTATATAGGGTATACATTTTTTATATAAAACCCGGACCCGGACCCGAGCCGGGTATTGTCAATACCCGATTTTGTAGAACCCGATTATACCCGAACCCGGTTCCATACCCGGAACCGAGTATTCAGAAACCCGATTTGTGCACCACTACCTTGCTCTATAAGTCACCAAGAAGTAAAGAAGAGTTGTATGAGTGCTTCTAGATAAAAAGAATTTGCGAAAGGACTAGCAATAATGAGAAGTTTTATTTTTTACACAAGAGGGAGAATCTTTTTTTTTTTTTTGTTTTGTTTTAGTTTTTTAGAATGATAACTCAGACACTCTCTAATCCTACTACTAAATTATATATTTTTCGATCATCACAGGAATTGAACCGTAACCACTTAGAAAGACAAAATCTTGACCAACATCTTTGACCGGATTCCTTCATTATGTGAAATACATATCAATATTCTTTCACAAAATGGAATTCATCACAATTTTATATTTTCTCATTGTCCAATCACATGTTATGATGGCTATCAATGGAATTTCTTATACCAATTCCAACTCATTCTATAAACAAAATGGGTTCGGAATATAATTTAGATTTTAGTGAATAATATTTCATTAACTTCCAACAAACCATTTCACCCAAACATCTTTAATGTTTAAATGTTTGGGTTCATCATTACATATATATACTTAAAATAACCAATTGATGAAGAGTTGGTCTTATTTCTAAGATAATATGATAGAACATAAATAAGTTCCAACAAAAATAAAACTAAGCAACTAAAACTTAAATTTAAACAACCATACCATAAATAAACCAACAAAACACCACAATGAAAAAAGGTGTTTGCAAACAAATGGTTGTAACAGCTTGCACTTAGTTATCATGCATAAGTGCATAACCTTTCACCAAGACTAGACAAAAATGTGATTAAAAAGGTAAGAAAATGACATGTTTTGAGAACCATTGATACCCACCCCTACCATTGAAATTAAAACCGCCCGCCCAATGTTCTAAAGTGGCTTTTTTGTCCATGTTTAGACAGACAATTGTTTGATTAGGATAAGAAAGAGCCAATACGACTCACAACTTCAGAGTGTTTCATTATTAAAGCAATATCACTTCACCATAATTACAAAGTGGATTAAACGCGGCGCGGCCTCTTTTGTGTATATATAAATGCATAGATTGTACATTTAATCCAACTATATAAAACAAATTAACATGATAACTACTCTTACGTGTTGACGTAGATTTAAACATTTAAAAATGCATTTATAAAATGATATTGCTGGTTTTTTTATCAAGTATATAAGTATGCGAAAATCATGGAAACTTTTAGCAAGCTTTTGTATGACGTAAATTTGTGGTTGTGTATTTTTATATTTGAGATACATAATACAATGATCGTTGAGTGTTTGTTGGGTTCTGTCTCCGTAGACTTTCTAAGTTTTATTATTTGCAATGTAGTTATGATTATTATTCTGTTGGCCGTAAAAAAAAAGTGTAGGACAGCTGGACAGGTCCAAATGAGACAAAATTTGAAGAAGCCTAGTTTCTTTTGTGTTTTTTTAACAACAAAATGATGTTTTTTTAACTAGTTATGTGATTATCAATCGGCAAAATATAAGGCTATGTCCTATGGGGTATGGTGGGTGTGGGTTTGGGTTTGAGGGCATGAGTTGACATGTGGAAAACAAACTCAAACCCATGCCCATGGGGTATGGTGGGGCTTGGGTTGGGAGTTTGGGTTGGGGACATGAGTTTGGTTTGGCCATTGAGAGCCCGCCATGTCACCTTGCTAGCCCGCCCCACCCCCGGCTTCAAACCCAAGCCCCAAGGGCCACGCCCCAATCCAAGCCCCCAGGGTGATGGTTTAGGCGTTTTCAGCCAACCCACGTTCCAACCCAAGCCGCATACCCCATATTCTAAACACAGAGTGCACTTTTAAAGACGAAATTTAGGACAAGGACTCATACATAACAAAAATAGAATGTTCTATATTAATTTTTTTGAACGGCATGTTTTATATTAAATGTGTAAGATTTTTGTTTGAAAAATTGACATATCTTAAAATTATCTTTTTTTTACACATTTAAAAAAATTACAAAATCCAAAATACAGATTGACATAACTAGGGTCAGCGATAGCAATAGCCAAATCGAAATCGAACCAAAATGAACCGAAAATCGGTTATCGGTTTTTTTACCCTGAGTTAACTAAAACTAACTGAACCGAACCAAACCATTGATATTTTTATATATTTTAGCTTTTATACCTTGGTTTCATCTATTTCATTTTTATACCTCAATTTCATGTATTTATATATCCATTTCATGTATTTATACCTTCATTTCTTGTATTTTTAAGCAAAATTTTAGCCCGAGTTTGGTTTTAGTTATTAACCAAATACAAACCAAACCGAAAACTATCAAACTAACCGAGTAAACCGAATCGATTAATAAAAACCCGCTTGATTAATAAAATAGATTAACCGATTACTTGGGTTTCAGTTGAGGCTAATAATTGAACCGTGCACACTACTCTCCTAAACAATTTCTAATGCAATTTTCTTATTTTTATTCTTTTATCAAGTCTTTAACAGAACTATAAATGCCATAATTAGAAAGTAGTGGATGTCAAAACATGTAAACATTAGTATTATTCGATAGTATCAGAAGAACTGTTTGCAGAATAAACTAAAGTATTTATTCAATTGAGTTCCACAATTAGATTAAATTATCTTCTTTGTGTAGATTGGATCGAGGGTGAAACGGTCGGGTCTCAATACTTCAATAGATGAAAAATGAACTACCAAATCTAGATAATGTTAAATTCCATATTCGATAAATAAAACAACTTTTTTTCGAAAATATTATATTCTTGATTAGAAATGCTTTTTTATTATCCAATTAGGCGATTACATACTCATATGGCATAAAATGTTATTCTTCCGAATAGTTGAGTTTTCATGTATTACATTTTTTCGTGTTGTAACTATGTTTGACCAATTAATATTGTTGATATCTTGTTAACACGAACCAAGTTGAGTTGTGTTATTCAGTTGAGTTATGCAGACCAATTGAAGGCGCAGCGACAACTTAAGTTTATGATTAAAATAAGCAATAAAGAATACGTTATAACGTTAAGTATATAACCTTCAAGTATATGTTTTAATAGTTATAGTATCCGTAACTTGTTATACTTTAATGGTTTTTAATCAATCGATCACATACAATAACTAAAGAAGCAGCTACCTGAGCAGGTATGTACTTCAATTCAGCGATGATATAGATGAACACGACGTGTCTTCTCCGTCTCATTTCATACTTGCAAAACCATAAACACGTTAGAAGAAGTCTCTGGACCACCATCTGACGCTCAAGTTAGTATCGGATTCAAAACCATTGGAATAATAATGCTAGTACCATATTTAATAATATCGATTATAAAGTAACCGGGTCTTAACAGATATTGGCCGATTTAACCTGGACGAACCGGGTCATACCTCGTCAATAACTTTAATATCCATATGTGTTTTTTAGCTTTTATGCAACACTTCGTTTTCTGAATAAACAAAAACAATATTAGGCATTGGAGACGATTTATACAAACGTTGTACTTTTTTATATAAAAATATATATATGAAATTAACCCGCTGGAATCTAACACCAGTCTTCGCTCCATAAATATCTTTCTGACACTCAAGAGATGAACCAACTCTCCACATACTTTTTTTTTTATAAAACAAGTGTTGTGATATTATTACCTTAAATCTATCAGAACACTAGACGGGTATAAAACTAGTTTAAATGGAAATAGAATCTACGGTACCACCACCGTCGACGATGTTAACACGGCTCAACACCTTCGTAGCAACATCCCGCGTCGGAAAACACTTCAAACTAACCGAACGCAACACCACCTTCACAACCGAGCTTCGAGCAGGCACGGCCACCTTCCTCACCATGGCCTACATCTTAGCCGTTAACGCCACCATCCTCTCCGACTCGGGCGCCACATGCTCGGTCCACGACTGCATCCCTCTTTGCTCCAACCCAACCTTCAACTCCAACTGCACCGGCCCAAATCTCCACCTCATCATCCCCACCACCTCTTGCAAGTTCCACCCAGTCAACCCCGGTTACACTGCTTGCTTACAAAGAGTCCGAAAAGACTTAATCGTGGCAACCGTCGTATCGTCTTTAATTGGGTGCGTTATCATGGGAACTTTCGCTAATTTACCGCTAGGTTTAGCTCCCGCAATGGGCTCCAACGCGTACTTTGCGTACACCGTTGTCGGCTTTCACGGCTCGGGTAAAGTCTCATACGAAAGCGCACTTGCGGCCGTTTTCGTCGAAGGAGTATTATTCCTTCTAATCTCAGCCATTGGATTACGAGCAAAACTCGCGAAAATAGTCCCGAAACCGGTCCGGATCTCCTCATCCGCGGGTATCGGTCTATTTTTAGCGTTTATCGGCTTACAAAACAACGAAGGAATCGGCTTAATCGGCTACAGCTCCTCAACGCTCGTTACACTAGCCGCGTGCCCCGAATCCTCACGTGCGAAACTCGCGCAAGTCATCACTCTCCCAAACGGCACCGTTTCGGTTCTTTCCAACGTTTCCAGTGGTGTCATGTGTGTTGGTAACAGAATGGAGAGCCCCACTTTCTGGCTCGGCGTGGTCGGCTTCGTAATTATTTCATATTGTTTGGTTAAAAACGTAAAAGGGTCAATAATTTACGGCATTGTGTTTGTAACCGCCGTTTCATTGTTCCGTAACACGCAAGTAACCGCGTTTCCAAACACTCCGGAAGGTGACTCATCTTACAACTACTTTAAAACAATAGTTGACGTTCATAAAATCCGGTCAACCGCCGGCGCATTAAGCTTTTCCGGCATCAACAAACCGGCTTTCTGGGAAGCATTAATAACATTCCTATACGTCGACGTTTTAGACACCACCGGAACCTTATACTCAATGGCAAAGTTCGCCGGGTTTACCGACGAAAACGGCGATTTTGAGGGGCAATATTTTGCGTTCATGTCGGATGCGGCGGCGATTGTTGTCGGGTCGTTGGTTGGTACGTCGCCGGTGACGGCGTATTTGGAATCGTCAACGGGGATAAGGGAAGGTGGGAGGACGGGGATAACGGCGTTGACGGTGGCGGGGTGTTTTATGGTGGCGTTTTTTTTCACGCCGTTACTGGCGTCGATACCGGCGTGGGCGGTGGGGCCGGCGTTGATAGTGGTGGGGGTGTTGATGATGAGATCTGTGGTGGAGATTGATTGGGAGGATATGCGACAGGCGATTCCGGCGTTTGTTACGTTGATATTAATGCCGTTGACGTATTCTATTGCGTATGGGTTGATTGGTGGGATTGGAACGTACATGGTGCTTAATTTTTGGGATTGGGGTGAGGGGGTTTTGTGTAAGTTTGGGATTGTTAAGGGGGGTGGGAGTGATGGAAGAAGTGTAAGGGGGAGTTGTGTAGATAAGGAAAGTAGTGTGGTGGGAAGTAGGAATGCACTTGAGGTTTAGTTAGGTTGTTTTTTTAAGTTTTTTTCTTTTCGCTTTAGAGGTTTAGGTTGATTATTTTAGTTTTTTTTTTTGTTTTAGCTTTATAAATGGATTGTTTAATATCTTTTATTATAACTTTGTATATGAATGTGAAAAATCTTGTTGATTATGAAGATTAAAATGTTTAGAGCCGTCCATTTTCCTCATATTTGTTAGGATGTGTGACATCATCGTTCTATCACTATTTATTTATTAAAGTATGTTTGATTTAGTGGTATCAATGCATTTAATAAGGTACGCTCTAATTGTGGTATGCGCATATAATATATATATGTGTAGACGTTCGGGGGACAAAAATAAAAGTGCGTTAGTTTTAATGTTATTTTACTAATTTTGTGAAAATAACGTTAAAAGAGGGGGTGGTTAATCATGCATTATGTGGTGGCGTTGATAGGCGAAAGACAAAAGAGTACATGCACTAATCATCCTTTGTCTTAATTGCTGAGTGTTATGTGTTTTATGTCCAAGGAAATATAAATTAGTAAAAAGCTAGGTCTAAAAATATCAATTGTTAAAGTAGAAGAATAGTAAAGTTAGACAAAAGACTAAAATTGATTACTCCAAAAGTGGAGAGGCCGTAACAAAGCTAACGGGCTTGAAATGCAATATTATAAAAGTTTAGGGGGTAAGGCAAAGCCGGTGGAAAACCCGGGAAACCCCACCGACTTTATCTTTTAAGATAGTATAGAATAAGTTCCCTCAACAGTAAGATTGCAGTTTATGTAATCATCATATCAAATAATAAATAATAAATAAAAAATAATTTATAAAACAAAAACCATTTTAAGCCCCTTCCCAACCCAAAATAAACAGCCTTTATCCTTCCACCACACGCCTATCAATTTTCTTGCCTTTATTATTACGAGCATCATTAATATAAGTGTTGAATGGGGTATATGGTATAGTATTCTTTTCCTTTCTACCAACTTCTAAAAAAATTCCAAAACCTAACATTCTTATTTATCTGTCCAGTTTGCGTTGCTTGGGAGTTGTAATGACACGTTTTTATAGTGCCTTTACAAACTTCTCAGTGACAACGTGAAAGAGAACAGATTTGTCTAATTGTCTTTGTTGAAATCCATATGAAATACTGATTTTGATTAGTAGACTCAGAATCATATGCAAACCATATTTAGTATAAAAACTAAGCAATAGTTGTAAGGTTATTTTTGTATTTTTTGTTATTATTAGATTACACGTTAAACCCCTACTTTTTTAAGTTGAACAATCAAGTCTCCAACACTGCTCAATTGCAACAATTGAGTCCATATTCACGATCTTTTATTAAGCAAGATTTTGGTTTATATATTCATATCAAATAATAACTAAAAAACTAATTGATTTATTAAATTAAGACCATCTTGAGCACCTTCCCCACCCAAAATTAATAGCTTTTATCCTTCCACCACACACCTGGTAGAGGATCATGTATATTAATCCAGAAGTGTGAGAAGTGTATTATAACACTATATATAACAGTATATAACACCGTATAACACTATGTAACACAATATAACACTATGTAACACTATATAACAAATATAACACTATATTTTGTCTGATAGCATGTCTATGATAGATGTATAGTGTTATATATTGTTATATAGTGTTACATGGTGTTACATTGTGTTTTACGGTGTTTATATGGTGTTATATAGTGTTATATATAGTGTTATAATATACTTTTCACACTTTTGAATTAATGTACACTATCCCTAATCACTTTTCTTGCCTTTATTATTAGCATCATACATTAAGCAAGTGTTGAATGGGTTATTTGGTACAGTATTTTTCTTTTTCCTTTCTACCAACTTCTAACATTCCAAAACCTAACATTCTTATTTGAATAAACAATAGTTATTATTTAATCAACATATTTGATTCATCCAAGCAAATCACTTGTTAACCATGCGCCACAAACATAAATTACAAGAATTCCTTTACCTAAAAAAGAACAATGCAATTATTTGAATAAACAATAGTATGCTAGTGTTCAAGTTTCATAAAATTCCTTCGGTTAGAAAGAAACTATTGGTAAGATATAAAGAATGAACCTTTTTGTAACTTCAGATTTTTAGTGGGCTAACTCTTCGCATGGTTTCATCTTTATAAGTCCGGATCTTCTAGCTTTGGGCCTTTCTAAAATATATTTATGGGCCTTAACCATAAACTTTTTTTGAACCACGAAGAAGAAGGTGGTTTACGAGGACCCAATCATAAACCTCTATAGAGTGTTTTTTAATTATTTAATTATTTTTTATTTTAAGCTAAAAGACACAGAACATAGGGTTGCGATATGCCTATTTTCATATGTATCTCGATATATGTCCTTTTTTTCCGGAACTGAATTATGAGTAGTAATGTATAAATAATCGAAGCATAAACGTATATGTTATCAAAGTGACGGTATTTACCCTTTTTGTATATGTACTGGCGACATGCCTAAATTATATGCGTCTTGATAAAACCTTTTTTCATAAACCGAGTTCTGAGTTATAATAACACGTAACTGAAGCATAAACGTACATGTTATCACATTTAGCTTTTTTTTAACTGAGGACATTAACCGAAACCAATCGAGTTCCCACCGTGTAGCAAGACCGAACCAGTTTCGTATGAACAATCAAATATAGTGTTTTTTTTTTTAATCTTAAGCTACAGTAAGTGTTGGTAACATGCCCTTACCGTGACGAACCAAACCAATTTCAACCGATCAAATCAATACCGGTAGCATGAAGACCAGAACTAATGTTGTCCAAACAATATCGACACATATACCAGTAATCGTTTTTCTTTCGGAGTGTTGGTAACAGTGGCGGACCCAGGAATTTTTCCATAGGGGTGCGGAACATTTTTAAAAGTTTTAGGCCCTAGGTATATAAGTAAAAAAAAATTGGTTCGGGTCGGGTCATGTAAAACAAACGAACATCAAACTAAATTTATATAATCATCAATTACATGTCAAACTTTGTTACAAACATAATTAAAACATCGACGCCCTACGGGTTTTCATTTTTTGAAATCTATCCAAAAATCATCTAAAACTAATTGCTTAAGCAATTCTTTCTCTATATAGCATAAGTTCATCGCTACATAACATAATGTTCCAATTTTAATTTTCAACTATTCAAACCCTAGAAATTATAACGTAAGTTGTAATCACCCTAAAAATATATAAACAACATAATCACCCTAAAAATCATCTAAACAACCATAAACAACGTCAAAACACACAAAATTTCAAATTTATTTAACAACTTTATTACCCTTTTTTCTCCTATAATATAAACCAAAATCATCAAAATAACAAAGAACCTTACCCGTGTTCGGATTCTGGTTAGATTTGGTGTCAAACGACGGTGGTATAGTGGCTGATTACGGTGGTCGCCGGCTGTTGGACTGTTGTCGCTGGGTGATGTTGTTCGTTGGCAGTGCAGGGACGCAAGAGAGAGGGGGAGAGAGAGAGAGAGAGAGAGAAAGCGGGAGAGAATTTCTAAAGGTTTTGGGCTTTAATTATTTTATTATAGTTTGAAATATTGTTGGGTTTGGTTAATGGGCTAAGACTTAGTGGGCTAGCTAGTTAGGAATTATAAGTGGGTAAATGTATGGGTATTTGGGTTTAGTTAGTCAGTTGTTAAAAGTTATATAATTTAGATAGTATTTTTTTTTTAAATAAGAGTTTACTAAAAAAATTTAAAAGATAAGTTGATAACATTTTTTTACCTACGGGGTGCGAACGAAAATTTCAAGGGGTGCGGTCGAATAATTCCAAGGGGTGCGGACGAAAAATTCCAAGGGGTGCAGGCGAGATTTTCGACAGAACTTTACACTAAATTTTTTTTCCCCGAGAATGCGCCCGCCCACCTTGAGTTGGGCTTGGGTCCGCCCCTGGTTGGTAATGAACCAATCGATACCACTATTTTTTTTATTTTCTTAAATAAACTTATCATCTCTTAATCGATGTGTGGATACCATTTTTATCGCGTGCAAATCCAAATGCAAAAGTGCTAATCACATGCCAAAAACACCCAAATCAATGGATGGTAACGTAGAAACTGTATTTGCCCAACACCATAAAAGATGTAAAACACATGAACAGAACAGAAGAAGAACATAGTGCCAGAATGAAGTCTCTTGCCCCCTTTTCCTCTTCATCTTTCACATTTGCATCTTCCCCACTTGATATCAAAATCTTTCTACACAAAAAACCCCAATTGAATCTCATTCTCAACCCAAAAACCCTCAACCCCACCTCAATTTCCTGCAAAACTACCCAAAATGAGATCGATGAAACACCAAAAAGCCCAACAACCCACAAAATGGAGGATTACAACACTGCCATGAAGAGGATGATGAGAAACCCTTATGAGTATCACCATGATCTTGGTCAGTATCCCTCTTTCTCTTTCTTATTTGATATTTTATTACTTGAATTTCTTCCAAAATGATTGATTTTTTGATGAATATTCTTGTGATTAAAGTTTTTATTTTTATTGCCAGTTTTATAAGATCTAGAGTATTGTTCATTTTATGTGGCTAGGGTTTCAGATCAAATGATAAAGTATTCACTGTTCAGGATCCTTTAGGAGTTGAGGATCTTTTGTATGTGTTTGCCTCTTTCAGATCCCTTTTTATCCATAAGAATAAAGTGTCATAGCATTTTTTTTTTTAATTTTGAGTTAAAGTTATGAATTTAGGGGTGAAAACGAGCCGAGCGGAGTCCGAGCTCGAGCTCGTTTAACATGTGAAAGCTCGAGCTCGAGCTCGTTTAACATGTGAAAGCTCGAGCTCGGCTAAATTCGAGCTTTATTTCTAAAGCTCGAGCTCGGCTCGAAGGTAATTTTTCAAGCTCGAGTTCGGCTCGTACTCGACTCGTTTAGTATTTATTACTTAATTTATATTAATTATAATAATTATTATACATATAATTTAGTTATTTTTATATTTATATAAATGGTAATTATTATTATTATATAAATATATGTTTAATAGGGCCAGGATCATTTCAGAACCATAAATATTTACAGAACTCGCAGAACTCCTAATAAACAATCTTTTTATTTATATATTTTTATGTTTAGGATAATTTTATCATTTATTATGTGTATTTTTACGATTACATACATGTTAAGAGTAATTTTATCATTTTTTATATGTAATTTTATAATTACACATATGTAAACTAGTTTTTTTACATATATTTAATTAGTTATGACATATATATATATATATATATATATATAATTTTGGCAATTAAACATATGTAAACTACTTTTAACATGTATGTAATCAAAGAAATACATATAATAGATGATAAAAAGATCCTAAATACAAAAACTTATATATAAAATGATTGTTTATTAGAAGTTCTGAAAGTTCTGTAGTTATTTAGAGTTTTGAAATGAACTTAACCCATGTTTAATATATTAATAAAAAATATATAAACAGAAAGCTCGTTTATGCTCGCGAGCCGGCTCGAGCTCGATAAGCGAAGTTCGGGCTCAGGCTCGTTTACTAACTGAGCTTGTTTTTAGGCTCGAGCTCGAGCTCGTTTAAGCTCGGTTCGTTCGAACTTTTTTTCGAGCCGAGCTCGAGTGGCTCGCGAGTAGCTCGGCTCGTTTGCACCCCTAGTTATGATGCATTTTATTTTTGAAAAGATGGTAAACAAATGTATATGTAGCCTTATAACCTTATTTTATCCTATATTAATATACTTTTGTGAAACTTTATGCAATGAATGTTAAAGATCTATGCTTAGATGTGAAGATGAAATTAGTTTTGATGTTGAGGTTTAACAAGAATTATCAGGTGTTTTCAGGCATGAATTATAATCTGATAACAGACGATCTGATTGTCGGTTCTCAACCTCAAAAGCCGGAAGATATCGACCATCTTAAAGAGGAACAAAACGTTGCATACATTCTTAACTTGCAGCAAGACGGCGATATTGCATATTGGGGAATAGATTTAGAGCCGATTGTCAAAAGATGCAAACAACTTGGAATACGCCACATGAGAAGGCCTGTAAGCAAAACGTCTCTTATCTGTTGTAACCCGCGAGAAACGGGGCCCGCATAATGTTTCTGATGTATCGTGAATCGTGCAGGCAAGAGATTTTGATCCTGATTCGTTAAGGAGCATGTTACCGAAAGCTGTTTCTTCACTCGAATGGGCTATTTCGGAAGGAAAAGGAAGAGTGTATGTACATTGTACAGCGGGTTTAGGTCGAGCTCCAGCTGTCGCCATTGCTTACATGTTCTGGTTTTCCGACATGGATGTAAGTTACCCTTTTGCCCTTACGTTTGAAATCGGATATCATCATATATAGAGCTTTAACACATTCTCGAAACATGTTGTGTAAAGTTGAATACATCATACGAGACACTAACTGCGAAAAGACCGTGTGGGCCAAATAAAAAGGCGATAAGAGCCGCAACTTATGATCTGGCTAAAAACGACCCTGGAAAAGAGCCGTTTGAGAGTCTTCCGGAAAACGCCTTTGAGAATGTGGCGGATTGGGAGCGGAAATTGATCCAGGAACGTGTTCGTCATCTTCGTGGAACTTGAGCATCGTTATTACTTATTGAGTAAACTGCCATTTTGGTCCCTGAGGTTTGGTCACTTTTGCCACTTTAGTCCAAAACTCAAACCTTTTGCATCTGGGTCCCTGTGGTTTCAGTTTTATTGCCATTTTGGTCCAAAAATGAAATCAGGTCATATTTGTCTTATAAAATGATGCAATTTTGTCCTTTTTCTCAGGGGCAAATCAGGTCATATTTGTCTTATAAAATCTGGTATTTATTTATAAAAAAGAAATGGCCATTTTGCTTCTGCGGAAAAGGACAAAATAGCAGGATTTTATAAGACAAATATGACCTGATTTCATTTTGGACCAAAATGGCAATAAAACTGAAACCACAGGGACCCAGATGCAAAAGGTTTCGGTTTTGGACTAAAGTGTCAAAAGTGACCAAACCACAGGGACCAAAATGGCAGTTTACTCTTACTTATTAGTTATAGAATGACAATCGATCGTGAGTTTATACAACAAATAAGTCAACTCACGATAAATAAATATCGTATTTATGCATATAGTTTCCTTAATAATGTTGTTATCATTGTATTATTCGGTAGATTATGGACCTTGTGTTTAAACATTTCGGTATTATGAACAGTAAACTAGCTACAGATAACTAAGTTTATACAACATAAACCATACCGACTTCCAACAAAGAAGCCGGAGGGACGTTGAGCACCACATCCGGCCCACGACAATTCCTCCGTAAGAAATTATAACCGAAATCAACTGCTAATCTTTTAAAAACCGACGACCCTTGTATTGCTTTTACATGTGAATGCCCGAGTATGAAGGCGGTCCCACTTTGTTGAGCCGCGATCAGATCTTCGAGTTCTTGTCTCATTTGAACATCAGTCGGGTTTTCAGGATCTTCGACAGCAAACCGAACTCGTCTCTCTTTGGGTGTACTCATCTCAATGATGTCGCCTATGCTTTCGACTGTTTGGAACCCGAGAGATGCACTTTCTTGTTGCATGTTTCCGTTCTCCTCAAAGCCTGGGCTTCGAGAGAATTCTGTGTTTCCTATCACTGCTAGCCTGTGTTCACCCGAAGACCGGTCTGAAGCAGATGCATGATCCTCATTACCTGCGCGGGTTGAAAAGGGCCGAACCAGGTTGACTTAACTAGGGGTGCAAACAAGCCGAGCGGCTCGCGAACTGCTCGAGAAAAAGCTCGAAACGAGCCGAGCTTGAGCCTAAAATAAAGCTCGTTCTATTATGGAGCCCAAGCTCGAGCTTGGCTAGTGAAGCTCGCCAGGCTCGTCGAGCCTTATCGGGCGACGAGCCTTGGTGTTAAATTAGTTTTTATTAAAGTTAAATAATATTTACCCCTAATTTAATGTTGTCTAGTAAACGAGCCGACCTTATTTAAACTTGTTTACGAGCCAAGCCCGGTCCTAAAAATAAGCTTGTTTAGTAAACGAGCTCGAGCTTCAGGTATCGAGCCCACGAGTCTAAACGAGTCTATTAGTTATATAAATATTATGTTTATTTAATATATTAACTAATAGATAATAAATGAGCCGCGCACGATCTCGGGCTGAGCTCGGCTCGACTCGTTTGCACCCCTAGAATTAACCCGTAAACACTTTTCAAGATGACGAACAAAACGATGTAGCAGCAATTACCACGGTCGGTACTTGGTGGGCGGGACCAATCATAGCGGATGAAATCGGCTAGCCTTTGAACGAGATCAGACTCGAATGAGTCAACATCCTGGTGGACGTCTCGATACCCATACCGCACAATGCACCTATAAGATCGAAGAGACGCGGGACCCACACGACCTAATAGGTACCTTTCGGCAGGAGGGACAAAAGGAACAGGGACAAATTTCACACAAACAAACACCAAGACACGGTGAAAAGCAGGAAGGTTGGTGACAAACCGCGAGAAGTTCGCGGGGATTCCCGAGGTTAAGTCAGTGAACACGAGCCCGATCCCGGGGACTCTACAAATGCCCAAAG
Source organism: Helianthus annuus (assembly GCF_002127325.2). Taxonomy (NCBI): domain Eukaryota; kingdom Viridiplantae; phylum Streptophyta; class Magnoliopsida; order Asterales; family Asteraceae; genus Helianthus; species Helianthus annuus. Next base: position 168,596,913 of record NC_035446.2, read on the forward strand.
TGGGACCCAAGGCTAGTAGCCACTCTAAGGAAACCTTATTGTGAAGATCATATTCATATTTCTTGATAGTGGTGTAGTGCCAAATGAACATTATGGTCACTAAAAAGAGTGCTAGTAGGATCGGAAGCCACGCACCTTCGCGGAATTTGACTAAAGAAGCCGAGAAGTAGAGTAATTCGATTGACCCGAAGAAACATAAGAACAAAAGAGCGATAATTGGCGGTTTATGCCAACAAACAATGATCACTAAAGATGTAAGACAAGTAGTCACCAGCATCACCGCCATTACTGCCAATCCTGCAATGAAATCGAACATGAAACCATAGTTGTTAATGGCGAATAGCGACAAATAGCGATAAGGTACCTATATGTTGCATAGTGAATAGCGATAAATAGCGGCGGACTGTTTTATAAATAGTGATACACTAGAAGAAAGTTAAAAAAAATTATATGTATATTATATCAAAATACCCTGGTATGGGGTAGGGATAGTATACATTAATTCAGAAGTGTGAGAAGTGTATTATAACACTATATATAACACTATATAACTCCATATAAACACCGTATAACACTATGTAACACCATATAACACCATATAACACTATATAACACCATATGACACTATATAACAATATATAACACTATACATCTATCATAGATATGCTATCAGACAAACTATAGTGTTATATTTGTTATATAGTGTTACATAGTGTTATATGGTGTTACATATTGTTATACGGTGTTTATATGGTGTTATATAGTGTTATATATAGTGTTATTATACACTTCTCACACTTCTGGATTAATGTACAGGATCCTCTACCCCCTGTATATATGCTATTTTACATGTATATTTAACAAAAACCTAAAATCCAGCTATTTTATAGCTATATTTAATTGTTATTTATATTAAAAAAACAAAAAAAAATCGTCGCTATTATCGCTATCTATCGCTACAACTCTAATAGCGAGCCTAGACCTATATGCTACGTAGCGCGCTATAGTGATCGCTACGCTCACTATTGACAACTATGCATGAAACTAGGCTTTGTGGGGGCCTACCTGATGCATTTCCCATGTGTTTGATGTCTCGGAATCCGATGGTGACAGCAATACATAGGATCATGAGTATCCAGTTAATCTCGGGTATGTAGATTTGACCATAAATCTTGTCGGATGTATGCACAACTTTGACTCGTGGAAAACAACCTAGTGATTGACTTTGGTTGATGATTGAGAATGTCCCGCTGATGATCGCTTGGCTTCCTACAACGGACGCAAGAATGGCTATTGCAAGCACGGGCCACCTCAAACTTTCTGAAATCATACGGGCTCGAGTCAAACCACTTGATAACTCACATTTTGACCATGTAAAAAGTCAAACATGTACCTGGTACCGAGACATAATAGCTGATTTGATCCGCATTTGGGTGGTTTCTTGACAAGTAAGCTGCTTGACCCATGTAACCAAGTATGAGTGCCGGATAAACCAGAAATGTAAACGCGATCTGCAACGGCAAAATAGGAAAATTAAAAAATAAATACAAACCCCTGCCCCCCTGTCCACAGCAGTTGCTCATCAACAGAGGGGGCATGGGTTTGTCTTTAATAGGCTAGGGTTTGCTATTCAGAAAGGGGTAGCGGCGCAGCTTGTTGCTCGCTTACCTGAGATATTGATGTAACTCGGCCAGTTCATATATATATATATATATATATATATATATATATATATAGGCTAATTATAAGGAGAAAACTCACTCCAGTTGACTAAACCCTGAAAACTCACACATGTGGCTAGGATTGATCCACGTATGTATTTAGATTGAGAGTAGGAAAGGGCATAACAGTCTTTTTCTTTTTACCTTTTTGATTGAATGGAAATGTGTAAGTCTTTACACAGACTTTTCTTCTTCTTGTCATCTTTCTCATTTAATACCATTTTCTCTCTCTACCATTAAATCTCACCAAACCTTTTCAAAACTCACCAGATCATTTCCTCCATCATCTCTCTTCTCTAGCACACTTTTCCCTCTTTCCCTCTCTTTCTTGTTCTATTATAGAGAAAACAAGAACAAAAATGAAATCGGAGAAACTGATGAGCATTAGATCGATGTAGACGCCATCTAGATCTAGATCTGTACCGTCATCTAGACCTGGATCCATCATGTTTCTTTTAAACCCGTCAAGATCTAGATCTGGATCGCAGGTGGGTGGTGATCGTTGAAGGTTGATGAAGGATGGTGGCAAGTGGTGGTCCGGTGGTAGTGGTGGTTGTTGGGAGCTACGGTGGTGGAGGGTCTAGCTGAAAACATGAATAATCAAAGCCAAAGCCAATTTCAGGTGCTCGATTTGATTCATTTTTTAGGCTGCATTTTTAGTCTGCATTTTTGTTGTTTTTATGGATCTGCAATTTTTTTTGTTCAAGAAGATAAAGGTTTTTAAGTTCTTGTTTTATGGATCTGCAAATCCGATGTTGAAGATGATGTTTTTGTTCGAACCAGGCAAAGATCCAGTAAAATTACACATCCTTTTTTACGTTTTTTGAGGATGCTGAAGGGTTTTGTTTGAATTTTTTGTTCAAGAAGGTGAATATGTATGTTTTTAAGCTTTTTTTGCAAATCTGCAATTTTTTTACTCTGCATTTTTGTTGTTTTTTGTGGATCTATAACTTTTTTTATTTTTTGTTCAAGAAGATGAAGGTTTTTAAGTTCTTGTTTTCTATACATATTGCTTTTTATTATTGATTTTATCATTTTTTTGTGTAAAATTTGTTTCAGATTTCTGAACAAATCGAAACAATTTGATTTAAGTTCTTGTTTATTGAATTAAATTGAAGTTACTTTTCTTGTTTTTTGTGTAACATCTTTATGTAACCCAACATAGATGGGTTTAGTAATGTAACAATTCTAATATGTTTTGTTAGTTACATATTTAAAAATTCTAAAAAAACATAAATAGTTACATTTTATCGTGTTACATAAATAATGCACGTTACTGAAAATAAAGTGTGTTGTTTTTCTGGCATAAATTGATAATTAAAAAATGCATGTTACATTTTTTCGTTTTACATAAATAATGCACGTTACTGAAAATAAAGTGTGTTGTACACTTTTTTAGACTGTTGTTTTTATTATTGATTACATCATTTTTTGTGTAAAATTTGTTTTAGATCTTGTTCAAGAAGGTGAATAAGTATGTTTTTTTCAGCTTTGTTTGGAAATCTACACTTTGAAGATGATGTTGAAGATGATTCAAAAGATGTTTGTGTTAGAAATGTAACAATCAATCAAAGCAAAAATGCCTGAGATTAATGTAGACTTTTTGCTGTGTTGAATCTGAGAGTTTTATATGTTATGGATTTTTTGGTTTTGTTTTTACCATGTTACATTTTATTTTTGCCTCAGATTTTTGTACATTTTTGCTGTATCCGTGTTACATTTTTTTTTTCACTGAGATTTTTGTACATTTTTGCTCTATGTGTGTTTGATCAGTGCTTTTGTTGATGGTTGCTTGAATATCTTTGTTAATGGGTGATAGAACTTTAATCATCAGAGAGAAAAAACATAAAATAATGAAAGAAAAGTACTTTAATCAAGAGAGACAGAGAAAACATAAATCAATGGTGATTAATGGGTTTTCAGGGTTTAGTCAACTGGAGTGGGTTTTCGATTTATCCTTGCCCTATATATATATATATATTTCGGGTTAATATTTAAAAAAATGAATATTAAAGTATCAATCACCAAGTGTTAAGATACAGATTTAAATTCTAGCCAGACGAACCTGAATTGCAGCATAAGAGAAGTGGCCGAGATCCGCAAACATTGCTTCTGAGCCTGCAAATTCAGTTGATCAACAGTCAAACAGCTTTGACTTTTCAGGTCAAATTTATTCCCAAAAAAAAAAAATACAAGATTTCAGAAAACTTGTTTCAGTTTTAAAGATGAGGATAAATGCATTTGACCTAACAGTAGGGCTGTAAACGAACCGAATGTGTTTGTTTATTAAGAAATGAACATGTTCACAAACGCTTAGTGAGCGAGATTTCTTGTTCATGTTCGTTCAAGGGCGGACTCAAGCTTTGGCTTGGGTAGGCGGGCGCCCCCTTTGAAAAAAAAATTAGTGTATTTTCGATGTAAAAATCCCGACCGCACCCCTTGAAAATTTGGTTGAACCCTTTGTTCGCACCCCAAGAAAATAATTCCTGGGTCCGCCACTGTGTTCGTTTATTAAGGAAATGAGCATGTTCATGAACTGTTCGTGAACACTTATTGAACGTAAACGAACACAAACAAATGTTCATGAGCATAAGTTTTTTAAAACTAAAACCAATAAATAAAAATATAACATAAAAGAACCTTTAAGTGAACAAACACAAATGAACATATAGGAACAAAGATAAATGAACACATTACCGAACGTTCACAAACATAAACGAACGAACACAGCCTCTGTTCATGTTCCTTGGTTTAACTTATCGAACAAAATTTCTCGATCGTGTTTGTTTACTTATTAAACGAACGAACATAAACAAACTTTCCGCCGAACAATTCGCAAACTATTCGCTGAACGTTCAGTTCGTTTCGTTTACAGCCTACCTAACTTTACTAAAGAAGATAAATTTGCAATTTTAAAGATCAGGGTAAATGCATTTTACCTAACTGTATTAAAGAAGATAAATTTGATACCAAAGGGTAAAGAATTAAACTTTTTTACCGGTTATGCACAGTAAAATTCCTCCTAGAGACATCCATCCTTGTTTCTTGGTCTTCTTGAAGAACTTCAACATATAATATGGTGAAAGAGCTTGATAAACATGTGGATTCCAATAGATTATATTGTATAATCCAAGGGCACTAATGCATATCAGCCATAGCAACACAATCGGAGCGAAAAAGAAACCAACGCGATGCGTGCCATAGTGTTGTAGAGCAAACAGGCACACTAGTATGAAGCAAGTAATAGGGATCACTGCATCTGTAAGTAGAAACTATCTTAGAATACATCTCCATAACAATTATAGAGCCGAGCCAGCTTGAGCTCGAACTTAAACGAGCCAGCTCGGCTTGTTTATTTAATCGAGCTGAAAAGTCGAGCTCGAGCTCGGCTCGTAAAATATTTGAGCCAGCTCGAGCTAAATCTAGCTGGCTCGTTATTTTTTTTTTTACAAATATTGATAACAATAAAAACAAAAATAAACTAAAATTACACATATATCTATATGTATTATATTTAGTGAAAGTGTAAAATACAATATCCCTTAACGTACAATACGTACGAGATGAAATTATAACATGCTTAATTAGTTTTATAACATGCGAGATTAGGTGCGTGATTTCTAATTTTGTACCTGCGTGATTATGTTCATGCGTGATTATGGTTTGTCAACATGCGCGATTAGGGTTTTTGAGTTTTATAACATGCGTAATTTCATCTCGTACGCATCGTAGGTTAAGGAATATTGTACGTAACAGACCCCTTAAGGAATATGTATACTTTTTGGTTATTTTCCAGTATTTTTATATGTTATTGATTAATTAAACTTAAAATGTTAACATTTCAATCCTAACAACACATGTTTTTATTTTAAGAATAAATTACAAAAATCGTCCTTTACGTTGACACGAAATTGCAAAGTGTGATCTTTGTCTTCAGATAGTAAAAAAAAAAACGTACTCGATGTTTGCAAACACAACATCCAATCTTATTCAAGGGTTATGCTCACTTTAAACTACATAGAATAAAATAATTCAAGCCGGCTTGCGAGCTCACGAGCCGAGCCAGGCCTAGCTCGAGCTCAACTCGTTTACAAATCGAGCCGAGCCGAGCCGAATTGGCTTGTTTACAACCGAGCGAGCTTAAAGCCAGCCGCGAGCTTTTTGAACACCCCTAGTTTAAATGTGTGTTTTGAAAGTGTTAACACCCCATAAAATTCAGTTCCAAATGGTGTATACTCTAAAAGAGGGAGCATTAAAGTTTAAACTCACACTGATGATGATCTTTAGACATGGATAACTCAAGGCCAGAAACTGCAGAGAAAACTGTAAACAAAAAAAGCAACAAAAAACATTATGCTAATCATCAGAAAGTTAAACAAACCTTAAATAACAAATGTTATTAGATTATAGTTTTACCAGAAATGGCGGGAGTAAGTAGCCCATCGCCGATTACCATACAAGTGCCGAGAAGAACCAAGATCAGTAAAGCGGTATGCAAAAACTTATACTTTTCAAGCAACATTTTCACTTTAGAATCATATTTTCTCTCTGGAGATTGCTCCAACTTGTATGTGGATAACGATTCATCCGAAACTTGTCTGTTTGGTAAGAGGCTTACTTTAGCATGACGACATATCGATGAATAAAGCGCGAAAGTACCACCTTCACCGTTATCATCAGCTCTGAGAACTATGAACACGTATTTAAAAAGAGGGACGAGTGTTAACGTCCAGAAAACGAATGAAAGTACGCCGAAAATCTCTTCGTTTGTTTCCGAGTGATGAATATCCTCAGCAAATGTGCTTTTGTAAACATAGAGTGGAGAAATGCTGAGGTCACCATAGACTACACCAAGACTTTGATATGCTAAGACCATGTAGTGGTAGCAATTTATAATGCCCTCACCATGGGGCATTATATGACATGTGGCATCCTAGTCACACTTGGGCATTATAACAAAAGTGGTGTAGTGGGCATAATGCCCTATAATGCCCTACCAATCATTAAACAAAAAAAAAAAAAAAAAAAACTATTTTCTCATTGGCTAGTCAAACCCATTCAAACCTTCCACAATTCATTGAGGCGTTTTCATTAAAACGCCAAACCCATTTTTCTTTGCCCTATAATGCCCTATAATGCCCTATGTAATGGAGAAGGGGGCGTTTTTTTTGCCCTATAATGCCCCATAATGCCCCACTACACATGGTCTAACAGCAAAGTTGTCCTCCAAGAATCCTTCTAAATACATTTAACAATAAAATTCGATAAAAACGAACGAATTTTAAACAGAAAATGAAAAAAAAACAACATACCAAATTAAATTTAAATAAATGAATTGGTTAATAATTAGATAGAACTAGCATTGCGACCCGCCGCAATGCGGCGGGGATTCTTTAGTTATAACTAATCCAATCTAGGTCCCGCACATAGATGATGTAAAAACGTTCACCCACACACGCACGTTGCGTCTTGTTAATTCGCAAAATTTAGAACGAAACGTAAAAATGTTAAACCAAAGACGCACGTTGCGATGTGTTAAGTCACAAAATTTAGAACCAAGCATAAAGCGAAAAATTTGCGGAAAATGAAAACTATAAAGGACCAAAGTTGAAAGTAAAAAAGGTTATGAGGATAGACTGCAAAAGATAAAAAGTTTTGGGTTAAAGTAAAAAAAACAAATAGTTTGAGTTAAAAGTAATTTATGAAATACTTTTGGTTGAAAAGTAAAAAAAAATCATTTTTTTTTTTTGGAAAACCCCCAAAGCCAACGTTACGACAACCATATGCATAACCATTTTTTTTAAAACTTACGGTGTCAAATAGTACTAATGTCACACAATCGTTATCGACCACCAACACTGACTCGACCTAGGATATGCGTGTTGCGACGAACCTATCAAAAATAGAAAAATAAAGGTAAAAACATTGAATCACACATGCACGTTGCGTCGTATTAACTCGAAAAATTTAGAACTATACGTAAAACGAAAATTTGCGAAAGATGAAAAGTATAAGCGACAAAAGTTGTGAAGTTAAATTGCAAATAATGAAAAGTTTTGGGTTAAAGTTAAAAAAACAAATTATGTAGATTTAAAACTATAAAAGGTAAAACCTTAGGGTTAAAAGTAAAAAATAAACTTTTTTTGAAAGACACCCAAAGCATAATGTGCAAGTAATAATGTACAAAAAAGTTGCAAAGTTATATATGGAATAATAGGGGAAGACTTTAAATTTAAGTATGTAACTAATTTCACTTTCCCCCTAATTATTAAAGTGTAATAACTTTGTAATTACCATCACAATCACATGACTCAACAACAACTGTATTATGATATTATCAAATCAAGCACACCAAAACTAAGCCAACAAGTTTCAAGGCTGTTTTGAGGACCACTTTACTCTATCACTCACTTGGCATGCTCAAAATTCTTGATAGATGGATAGATACCAAACTTTCACCAACCTAAGTAGTAGCACATTATTATTAAGATTACAATGGAAGATTCTAAAACCAACCATGATTATTTTTTAATTCTTTCATAAGCATGTTGGTGCAATTCTGAGGACATGGTCCAAGATAGGACTTCGTGGAGGCATAGGATTATGGTTAAAGACTTATAGGGACGGTACAGTAAGGTCTTAGTTGGGCCTTAAAGCTTAGATTTTTTCCTTTTTCCTTAGGAGGCCTTACAAGTGATTGCCTTCTTGTACGTATGCTTATATGCTGTTGTATGATGTTGTATATTTTTATATTTTTTTTTATGTTACTATCTCACCACTTCCTTGGTGAGTGATAACCACCCCTACCCCCTAATAGGAACCAAAAATAAAAAGCTTATTAAGTTAATATCAAATTTACTTTTTTTTTAAGTTGACTTCATTAAAACACCTTCGACCCAAATGGGTAAAAGACTAAACATACAACACACCTGCGACCCAAACGGTCAAAAGGCAACAATTACAACATATACAAGGAGGGCCTATTCTTAAGCCAGACAAAACCTCTAGACTTGACTTCCCCTAAGATATCTTGCGGGTCTTGTCTGATAATGTTAAAAGCCGCTTCATTTCTACCTTTACAAATGCACCAACAAGTGATGGCTTGCTTTGGATAGGGACGATTGCAAAAGAAGATTGGCGTGCATTAGAGAGGCCTATAACCTCAGACATGGCTTCTTCGGATAGGGACGATTGCAAAAGAAGACAAACCGTCTGATCATCGGCTGTCCAGGAGGTATATTCAGGGTTTGGTGAAGGTTTATCATTGACGAGAACAGTTTCGGCAGGGGTTGAAAGTGTGCCATCTATATGGCCGATCAGTTTTTGCAGGTTGAGAACAAGGGTAACCTGTTGGGACCAAGCAAGGTAGTTGGAGGGCTGTTAATTTATGTGGAATAAAGTGAAGAAGAGAGTGGAGTTGTGTGGTGAGGGAGGTCGAACTGGAAGAAGCCATGAGTGGCGGCGGCAGAAGGGGTAGGGCAGGAAAAAACGAGAGGGATTAAGAGAAGAAGGGAGAGGATCGCCTTTTGGCTGATACCATGTAAATAACTCAATCGCTTGATCTGTTTCATTGATACACTGGAAATATTTATACATGTACAAGAGGTTTGTAAACTAAGAAAGTAAATCACAAAATAATTACATAATAATACAAATTATATGCATGATTGAGTAAATCAACTAATTGATTTACGTATAGCTGTTAGGACCCCAGTGGAAAAAAAATCCTGGGTCGGCCACTACTTGTAGCTAAGGGTGTAAACGAGCCGGGCCGAGCCCGAGCTCGACTAGGCTCGAGCTCGGCTCGTCATGTTTTTATGAAGCTCAAGCTTGAGCTCGCGAGTAAAACCTAAAGCTCGAGTTCGGCTCGAGCTATTTTGAGAACAATCTCAAACGAGTTAAAAGTCCAGCTCGAGCTAGCTTCAATATCGCTTAAACAAGCCAAAGCTGAGCACGCCAATGTTATCATCATTGGTATTATATTATATATAAACAAATAAATTTTTGTTTAGCTCGGGCTCGATAACTAAACGGGCTCTGTTTCAGGCTCGGGCTCGAGCTCGTTAAAGCTCGGCTCGTTCGAGCTTATAACCGAGCCTATAACGAGTAGCTCTCGAGCCTCTGGGCTTGTTTACACCCCTACTTGTAGCTAACATGTCCAAATTCGCTCTCCAAGCCATGATATTATATTTAAGTGAGACCCATTTGCACCAAAGAAAGTTCGGTAAAAGAACAGCTCCCCTATCTTCTTCCACCATATTTTTAACCGAGTCATCTCCCAGCCACTTCCACGAATCACTTTCATTTGACAAGATAACCCGCGAGATAGTAATTTGGCACTCTTGCCACTTCTTCTTCTCTATGTCCGACTCCGGCACTCTAGACCAGTTCCAATCAAATATTAAATTGACTAATGTGAAGTAATGGCTCAGGTGTAGGATATACACGAACAAGAAAGAGAATCGAGAACTAGCCCAAAAGTATGGGCTTCTAAGTTTCTATCATCCGGAAAACAAAGGTTTTGTATCCCTATTTGTCTGCCTTAAAATCCAAGGATAATTTCTACATGGGCCGAATATTAAAACCCAAAATGGGACCTAATGACCTTCATTAGTTCATTACAATACATGTTGAAATCTATCAAAACTTAAATTAATAATTTAATATACTTAATCATCAAAAGTTAACAAATAAGTCTATAGTGTTTTTTTTTCTTTTTTTTTTACCGAAAAGGTAAATTTTATAAAAAGTCTATAGTTAAAGACCTAACAGCAATGATAGTTCTACGTGTTAAATTGAATTTTACAGATAAATTTCTTTTTATGTTTAGATCAATGATAGTATTTTTAGGGTAAATTAAAATATCTATTAACATGGCAAAGTTGAAGAATATTACACATGAAACATGCATTTTCAGTCGTATTTACAATAGTTTGTAAGTCAAGCAAAATAATTAGTTTGAACTTTGAATCAGATCTACGAGTAATAGAACATGAGCGTTTACTTGTTTAGAAAGCTATAGTAGTTGAAGACTTTTTACACTTTTATTAGTATGCCATATATATGATTCCAAATTCCAAGTCATGCACGACTTATTCTTATTCAACTCAAAAATCTTAATTCCTATTTTCCTTTGACTGTTTCATTTAACAAACTTTTATCATTATTATTATTATTATTATTATTATTATTTTATTTTATTTTATTATTTTTTTCTTTTTTGCAATGCGTTCACGAACTTTTTCAAACATACACTTTCTTTATATGGGATAGAAAGTCACCGTTAAACTAAATAATAAATAGTATAATTAATTTATGTGAAACGACCTTTTTGGTTGCTAATTAAGTTATATGCAGTGACCTTTTTGACCATCTTCTAGTTATCAAAAGAATGTTACTGCAGGAATACCGAATATGATACCTTTTTTTTTGTAAGTCTATATAGTCTTCATATAAATATATAATTAGAACTTTTTCTTTTTTTTTCAGAATACTCTAATGACGTGTGCATGGAGCTGTCAAGTGCTGGATGGTGATCAGCTCCAGTGACATACGTTCCGTTCAATGTGGTAGCACCGACTGGTCGTTATATTTGTAGGAACCGTTCGCATAAATTAAATAAAATAAACAAATTTTATTACTGATTACAATACAAAGAAAGCAGAAAAAGAAACAATACTATTACAACTGAAAAATCCAAAATACAAGAAAGGTGTAGAAGCAGAATTTGACTGAGGCACGTGTTCAACACGCTTCCCTTAAAACAAATTCCGAGTCTCCCAAGAGTACTCGTTTTGTTTCCCAGGGTACAACAGCCGGAGCAGCGTACTGCCGGAGAAAGCCTACAACCCGAAGGCTACCTTTAAGAATGCTGGAGAAGATCTTAATTTTTGTAAAGAGAAAGTTGATTGCTGTTGTTGTTGCTGGTGTCCTTCTGAAGTGGGTATGGAGCTGTATTTATACAGCTCCTAGGTTGAAACAGTCAAAATGAATTAAATGAGAGGTTTAAATTGCATTAAACGTCTTCAATGCAATTTAATACGTCATTTAATTCTCAGTCAAAGCCTATTAACTCGTCAGTTACGAAGCTGGACTGAAACTGCCCTGTCATTCAATGCTGGAAGCTTCTGCGCGCGCGCGCGCCCATGCGCGGTGCGCCATGCGGCGTGCGGCCTCTTGGCTCACTGCCGTGCGGCGTGCGGCCTCTTGGCTCACTGCCGTGCGCGGCGTGCGGCGGTGCGGCTCAAGTCCGTCCATGCGCCGTGCGGCGGTGCACCTCAAGTCCTTCCATGCGGCGTGCGGCGGTGCACCTCAAGTCCTTCCATGCGGCGTGCGCCACGTCACCTGTGAGTCTATACGTGCGCGCCACACAGTCGCGCCGTATTGGCTCACTCTGGTGCGCCGCACACGGCACAGTAGGACCCATGCACCACGCGCCCAACCGCGCGCCTCGTGTACCCGCGTGCGCATGCGCATGACTGCCACGTCATGCGCCGTATCACCTACCACTTGGTCCTTGCAACCCTTGTGCTTCACCACGCGCGCGCGGTCAAAAATACAAAGGCGGCTCTCAAGCGGCTCGCGGCGATGCGAGCGTGCGAAGTGCAAAGTGCGCCATCAAAGCGCCACATTGCGCCTCATCGCCCACGCCACGCGCGCGCGCGAGCGTGTGCGTGTGCGAGTGCGAGTGCGAGTTAGGGTGCTCCGCACCCTTCGCGAGGACACTAGTGAGTGGTGCTTCCATGAAACAATAAGGATGGAGAGTTCCACCTTAAATACCCATTTAAGTTCCATCTCTCCTCCTATGTGGGACAAGGTGCTACTTTCCCTTTAGTTTCAACATTGAATGTTCCAAACACCCAACTTTGAGCATCGATATCTCATTCATCTTAGCTCGGTTTTGGACGCGGTTTAGTTCGTTGCGAAGCTCTTCCAACATAGAACACAAACCCACAAATAAATACATAAAACCCGCTCATTTTATTATATTTATTTCTAGTCCAAAATAGGAAAAAATTATTTTCCTATATTTGTGAAAAATGCTATTTTCACCTATTTTTCCAACAATCCCCCACATGAAAAATGCTATTTTCATCAAATTTCCAACAATCCCCCACATGTATGGAAATGGATCTTTTCCTTACACTTTTCAGAGATAAACTTCGACAGTTGAGTATTGCAAGATAGGTAGGTTGAAGCCTTTGAACCTTCTTTTGTGAAGCGCACTTAGCTTACTAGCGGTGTGTAGACGCGATGTCCTTGAACATACCCCCATTTGTGTAAACGACAATACACTTCACACAATACTCTCCCTGGTTTGGCCAACTCCTCATTTTCGTGTCCTATTATGGTCCTGGAACACTAGCCTGGTTCTGCGAGAGCTCTAGGATTTGCGCACCCCACAAATCCATTTGAAGCGACCCCACTTCTCTCTAACATAGGTGATTCCCTTGAATCATTAAAAGCATCATGGTTATTTGATTTCCCGAAATCATTAACCTTAATATGCTTAACCTCACTTCATGTCACTGATTGGAATGGACTAGGAAGTATATGTAACTCCCTTTTATTTAGTTTGGGGTACTCCCCCACAGTGACTCCGTTTTGGTAATATGATTAAGTTGTCCTATTGAACTTAGATCTTGGGATCTCCAGTCAACTAAGTTAGGTTTCCCTCATATTCCCATTAACCACGGGCTTTAGTCCCATTCCTCTTGATGACGTTTCTACTAACTCTCTGCTTAAGCCTTTTGTAAACGGGTCCGCAATGTTATCCGCTGATCTCACATAATCAATTGTGATAACACCCGTTGAGAGTAGTTGTCGTATCGTGTTATGTCTACGTCGCATATGCCTTGATCTGCCATTGTACATCAAGCTTTGAGCTCTACCAATCGCTGATTGGCTATCACAATGTACACATATGGCTGGCAAAGGCTTTGGCCATCTTGGAATATCTTCCACGAATTGACGTAGCCATTCCGCCTCCTCGCCTGACTTATCCAAGGCGATAAATTCAGATTCCATTGTGGATCTCGCTATGACCGTTTGCTTAGAAGACTTCCAAGCAATAGCAGCTCCTCCAAGTGTAAACACGTAACCACTTGTTGATTTGGAATCTTTATTATCCGATATCCAGTTTGCATCAGTGTATCCTTCGATCACTGCTGGTTGTCGGGTATAATGCAGTCCATAGTCTCTTGTGTATCGTATGTATCTAAGCACCCTCGTGATAGCCTTCCAATGATCCGCGCACGGATTGCTGGTGTATCTACTTAGCCTACTCACCGCGTAAGCCAAGTCGGGTCTAGTACATGTCATTAGATACATTAGACTGCCAATAATTCTTGAATACTCTAATTGAGCAACTCCATCTCCTTTATTCTTCTTGAGATGTTGGGAGGTATCAACTGGAGTTCGAGCTACACTCGTATCTCCCGAGTTGAATTTTTCAAGAATTTTATCCACATAGTGAGATTGACTTAACACAAGACCATCTTGGGTTCTTATGATCTTTACTCCAAGAATCACATCCGCTAAACCCATGTCTTTCATGTCAAATCTCGCTTTCAACATGCTTTTAGTAGCTTTGATAATTTTATCATTACTCCCAATGATAAGCATATCGTCTACATAAAGGCATAAGATGACATAACCTTCCTTTGTGTCTTTGAAATAAACACATTTGTCGCACTCATTTATTTTGAAACCATTGTCAATCATGACATGATCAAACTTTTGGTGCCATTGTTTTGGTGCTTGCTTCAAGCCATACAAAGACTTGACGAGTTTACATACTTTACCCTCTTGACCTGGGGCGGAGAAACCTTCAGGTTGCTCCATGTAAATTTCTTCTTCTAAATCGCCATTTAGAAATGCGGTTTTAACGTCCATTTGGTGAACTTCCAAATTTCTTAAAGCCGCTATAGCAAGAACCAATCTAATCGAGGTTATGCGCGTCACAGGCGAGTAGGTATCAAAGTAATCTAGACCTTCCTTTTGTCTAAATCCTTTAATCACCAACCTAGCCTTGTACTTATCAATACTTCCATCAGTTTTCATCTTCCTTTTGAATATCCAACGATATCCAAGTGGTTTGCAACCAGGTGGAAGATCTACTAACTCCCAAGTATGATTTTGCAATATAGAATCTATTTCATTTCTTATTGCTTCTTTCCATTGAGGTCCTTCTGAAGAGGAAACCGCTTCGCGATATGTATTGGGCTCGCCCTCAACCATATAGCTAACGAAGTCTGGACCGTAGGATTTTCCAACCCTTGGCCTTTTACTTCGCCTACGATCACTTTCTTCAACCTCAGGTTGTTCATGTGTGTTATCATGAACCACCTCATCAACTGGTGTAGATGAACTTTCACCTACTTCAAAATTAGGTGTTGATGACGTTGCATGTGTTTGTCTTCTCAAAGGAAACACATTTTCAAAGTAAGACACAACGTTAGAATTCACCTCCATAATAGTGTTTACGTGTACATCAGGATTCTTGGACTCATGTACAAGAAAGCGATGTGCACTACTTTGATGTGCATACCCAATAAATATGCAATCAACAGTTTTGGGTCCTATCCTAAGAGCCTTAGGAGGTGGTACAGTCACCTTTGCTAGGCACCCCCACACTTTCAAGTATTTGTATGAAGGTTTCTTCCTTTTCCATAACTCATATGGAGTTTCGTCTCTCTTTTTGAGTGGTATCCTGTTCAAAAGATAATTAGCCGAGAGAATGGCTTCCCCCCACAGTTCGTGGCTCACCCCAGAACTTATCAACATGGCGTTCATCATTTCTTTCAATGTGCGGTTCTTTCGTTCCGCCACGCCATTTGATTGTGGAGAGTAAGGAGGTGTACACTCATGTACAATGCCACTTTTTGCGCATAACTCCGCAAAAGGTGCAACATATTCGCCTCCTCGATCGCTTCGCAAAGCTTTTATTTTCTTTTGAAGTTGATTCTCAACTTCATTTTTATACAAGATAAATTTACTTATTGCTTCATCTTTACTTTTTAGTAAATATACATAGCAATATTTAGTACTATCGTCAATAAACGTGATGAAGTACTTATTTCCACCTGTTGTGGGTACCGCTTTTAAATCACAAATATCAGTGTGAATTAAATCAAGGGGTTCGGTTATTCGTTCAACCGATTTTGATGATGTTCTTGTAAGTTTGGATTCAACGCATGTTTCACATTTATAGTGTGAATCAATATGGAATGTTGGTATACAATTTAAATTGATTAAACGGCGTATTGAATTAAAATTTACGTGACCTAATCTACCATGCCATTTATTCGATTCAGAAAACTCAAGCATATAAGTAGAAGTAGTAGCAATTTTATTCATGTTCTTGACAGCCATTACATTCAATTTGAACATTCCATTTTGGGCATAACCCTTGCCTACATACGTTCCTCGTTTAGTTAGTACAAATTGATCGCTCTCAAAAACTAAACGAAATCCAAACTTGTTAAGCAACCATCCCGAGACTAGATTCTTGCGCAAGTCTGGGACATACAACACGTTGCTTAGAGTGAGCTCCTTCCCTGAAGTCCACTTCAAGATCACCGTTCCTTCACCCATGATGTCAGCGGTGGCTGCATTTCCCATATACAGCTTCTCTTCTCCAGAAAGCGCCTTGAAGGTGGTAAAGAGACTTTTGTCTGCACAAACGTGACGGGTCGCACCCGTATCAACCCACCAACCTTTTGGAGTATTGGTCACCGTATTGACCTCATCCATCATTGCGCTTTTGTCGGAAATCATTGCCACCAAAGGCATTCCGTCTTCATCCACCATGTGCGCACGCTCACGCTTTGGTTTCTTGCATTGGTTAGCCCGATGCCCCGGCTCGTCACAGTTGTAACAAGTCCCTTGGAACGTTTGAGGTTTCTTTTTCACAACCCCTTTCTTCGGTCCAAGGTTGCTAGCCTTTGCTTTCCCTTTCCCTTTGTCCTTTTTCCCCTTGCCCTTTGTGCCTTTAGAGGATTGCCCATGCTCAACCACGTTTGCACTAGCACTAGGCTGCACAAGGCTGTTTTTTAGGGCGATCCTATTCTCCTCTTCTATACGAAGACGAAGAACAAGGTCCTCCACCGACATTTCCTTCCGCTTGTGTTTAAGATAATTCTTAAAATCCAACCAAGCAGGAGGTAATTTCTCAATCATGGCTGCCACTTGAAATGTCTCGCTAAGTATCATTCCCTCGGCATGGATGTCATTTAGTATAATTTGCAACTCCTGGACTTGATTCATAACCGGCTTGTTATCAACCATTTTGAAGTCCAAGAAACGGGCGACAACAAATTTCTTTGTTCCCGCATCCTCCGTTTTGTACTTTTTCTCCAAGGACTCCCATAATTCTTTGGAAGTCTTGATATTATAGTACACATTATACAAAGCATCCGATAGACCGTTGAGTACATAGCCTCGACATATGAAATCCGAATGCTTCCACGCATCTACCGCGCTCAGAGCCTGAGCGTCGGTCTCCCCTTCCGCAGGTTGGGGAGCGGTTTCCGTCAAGAACCTCGCAAGGTTCATGGTGGTCAAGTAGAAGAACATCTTCTGTTGCCACCGCTTGAAGTGTAGACCCGAGAACTTCTCAGGTCTTTCAGCATGATTTGCCACTGTGGACGCTCCCACAGTGTTGGCAGGGGTTCCAACTACAACATTCGTATTGTTGTTGTTTGAGGTCGACATTCTGAAAAAATTAAAATTAAAATTTTTAGTCAAAAAATTCTGATTTACGCACAAACCAGAAGGAAACTACTAAATTTTAATTTTACCACAATTTACTGTTTTGGCTTCTAAGTCCAACTTTGAAGACCAAAAAACAGAAATTTTATAAATTTTAGAACTTACTGATTGGCTTCTAAGTCCAACTTTGAAGACCAAATCAGAAAGTTTTAGCAAATTTAGGACAAGTTTAAATGTAACCAAAAATAGTTTTCAACCAAAGTCGCTCCTTTGAAGATGAAAACTAAAAAAAATCTGTTTTTAAAACACAAACTGAGTGAAATCAAAACTGGTTTGAATCACAAACAGAAAGGTTTTGATTACACGAACGGTTTTAAAAATTTGTTTTAAGATTGTAGGAACCGTTCGCATAAATTAAATAAAATAAACAAATTTTATTACTGATTACAATACAAAGAAAGCAGAAAAAGAAACAATACTATTACAACTGAAAAATCCAAAATACAAGAAAGGTGTAGAAGCAGAATTTGACTGAGGCACGTGTTCAACACGCTTCCCTTAAAACAAATTCCGAGTCTCCCAAGAGTACTCGTTTTGTTTCCCAGGGTACAACAGCCGGAGCAGCGTACTGCCGGAGAAAGCCTACAACCCGAAGGCTACCTTTAAGAATGCTGGAGAAGATCTTAATTTTTGTAAAGAGAAAGTTGATTGCTGTTGTTGTTGCTGGTGTCCTTCTGAAGTGGGTATGGAGCTGTATTTATACAGCTCCTAGGTTGAAACAGTCAAAATGAATTAAATGAGAGGTTTAAATTGCATTAAACGTCTTCAATGCAATTTAATACGTCATTTAATTCTCAGTCAAAGCCTATTAACTCGTCAGTTACGAAGCTGGACTGAAACTGCCCTGTCATTCAATGCTGGAAGCTTCTGCGCGCGCGCGCGCCCATGCGCGGTGCGCCATGCGGCGTGCGGCCTCTTGGCTCACTGCCGTGCGGCGTGCGAAGTGCAAAGTGCGCCATCAAAGCGCCACATTGCGCCTCATCGCCCACGCCACGCGCGCGCGCGAGCGTGTGCGTGTGCGAGTGCGAGTGCGAGTTAGGGTGCTCCGCACCCTTCGCGAGGACACTAGTGAGTGGTGCTTCCATGAAACAATAAGGATGGAGAGTTCCACCTTAAATACCCATTTAAGTTCCATCTCTCCTCCTATGTGGGACAAGGTGCTACTTTCCCTTTAGTTTCAACATTGAATGTTCCAAACACCCAACTTTGAGCATCGATATCTCATTCATCTTAGCTCGGTTTTGGACGCGGTTTAGTTCGTTGCGAAGCTCTTCCAACATAGAACACAAACCCACAAATAAATACATAAAACCCGCTCATTTTATTATATTTATTTCTAGTCCAAAATAGGAAAAAATTATTTTCCTATATTTGTGAAAAATGCTATTTTCACCTATTTTTCCAACAATATTTATTTTTGTTTCTTATTTTATATATAATTCATGACATTTCGTATATACCAAAAAAATTCTATAGAACCGGAGGATCGAAAACGTATATACCCAAAAATTTCTATACGAAAACTACATATATAACACTACTGAGCGAAAAGTTCGGGGGGTCGGGCGCCCCTCCCCGCCCCTTCTATACTTCGCCACTGCTGGTGGTTGCAATGAAGTTTAGAACGAGGCCTCTCTGGAGGTTGCCAATTCGAAATCGAGCCGAACTTGGTTTTACCGTAGTGGACCTTCAAACAGACGGGTTTTCCTTGGAACTAGTGGCTTGGTGGTTCTGATATGTATCCAAATCTAACTGTTATGAAAGATGGGATGCATTTACTCGATAAGGGCTTAACTCTGATATACAATATCTAATTGTTGCATGCGCCAACAGCCTATTCGGTAGCTGTCTTAAAAAGACCAAATATCATCAAAGATTAAGTTTGTTACAATACGCATGTTTGATTGATACATAACTCATATCATATAATTTGTTCCACTTCCTGCTGATGAATCTTTTTCTTTTTTTTAGTAAATGGTCAGAAAGTTTATTTTCTATCCACACATATTTATGTTTCTTCAAAGAGTAAATTTTCATTTTATTCTCTGGGATTTGATCAAAATTGTCAGTTTAATCCAAATAGTTTTTTTCTTGTCATTTTAGTTCAAATAGTTTTGTTTTCTGTCATTTTAGTCCCTGACTTTTGTCATTTTTTACCATTTTCATCAACCACCACCACCTCCCACCTCATCACAACCTTCTATCATCACCACCACCTGCCTGCACCGTCACCACCCACCCACCCCACCACAATCACCACCCACCATTTCCACCACCACCGGCCACCTTTTCCGCCACCCACGTCATCAACCAACACCACCGCCATCATCGTAAAACCAACAACACCGCCATCATCTTCACTGTAAACCAGCACAACACCATCCTCATACCATCGCACCTGCAAAAAAAAAAAAAAAATGTGGTTTGACCAAAATTTACCTAAGTTAACTAATTTTTTTGAACAAAGTTAGTGGGTTAGATTAAAATGAAAAAAATAACAAAAGTCAAGGACTAAAATGACAGAAACAAAACTATTTGGACTAAAGTGACAATTTTGATCAAAACTCAGGGACTAAAATGGTAATTTACTCTTGTTCAAATAGGATCAGCAAATTTAATAGCATTTGTACATGAATACGTTAAAATTAATTATCTTTTTGGGTATTTCACAGTCAAACCAATTTCAACCTGACAGTTGACAACCCGATCACTCAACCCGGTTTGAACCCGATTATAGCCAACCTGGTTTGGCCCCTTTTCAACCCGTAGGGTACGACTCGGTTTGGGTATTTCACATTCAAACCGGTTTCAACCAGATCAATCAACTCGGTTTCAACCAGATCAATCAACTCGGTTTGAACCCTATATCACGATACCGTCCATATACACATAAGTAGCTATTATCCAATGGCTATTTAACGGCTTAGTGCCCATTATATTATAATATATTTAAGAGTTAACTTCCATTTTGCTTCCTGTGATTTGGTCATTTAAACGGTTTTGCTCCAATAGTTTAAAAATAGCCATTATCCTCCCTGATTTTTCTAAATTGTCGTCATTTTGCTCCCCGCCTCTAACCCCATCCAAAAAATCAATTAACTAGAAGGGTATTTTGGTAATTTTATAGATAAAAGCGAGGGCATGTAAGTCTTTTCATCTAAATAAACCTATAACTTGTTTATTTACATGTATGTAAGTAATTCTTTTCTGATCCCCCATCTTTCCAACCACTCTTTCTACCGGCCACCACCATCCACCACCACCTGCAACTACCACCTGCCGACCACAACTACCGCGACTTTTAACTAAACGTTTTAATTGAGTTAGAGCTAGGGAGTAAACTACCGAAATACCCCTACTTTTAGTTGAACGTTTTAACTGAGTTAAAGCCAGGGAGCAAACTGGCGACAAACTCGAAAGATCAGGGAGAAAAATGACTATTTTTAAACTATTGAATCAAAACCTTTAAAATGACCTAACCAAAGGTAGCAAAACGAAAGTTAACTCTACAAATGTTGAGTTTTTGGACTTTTATTCATCCAAAACGTTAGTGTTAATCTTATCACAAATTATGGTGATATAATAATAAAAAGAAATTTTAATTTAAAAGAGTAAATATGTAAACGGTTCCTGGTGGTGACCGCCACCAGTCTTCGTGTGAAAAAAGCGCGTATAAGATTTCTGACCTTTTCACACAACTGCCTGCATATAAATTCATGGAGTTAGAGAAGGTTATTGTTTTGTCTCTCTGTAAACCATTATATAAGGCAATATATAGTGAAAACCTAATTAATCATGATGCTGAATTTTAACTCTAATGTCCAATATGTAATAGTTGCATGCACCGACTGCTACCTGTTTGGCGGCTGTCTTAAAAAGACCAAATATTATCATTTATCAAAGATTAAGTTTGATACAATACGCATGTTTGATTGATACATAACTCATCTCATATAATTTGTTCCACTTCCTGCTGATGAATCTTTTTCTTTTTTTAGTAAATGGTCAAAACTCAGAAAGTTTATTTTCTATCCACACATGTTTATCATTTATGTTTGTTCAAAAAGGATTAGCAAATTTAATTGCTTTTGTACACGAATATATTAAAATTAATTAACTTTTTATGTAAGTAAAAAAAATCAAATGATAATGATTAACTTGATTAATAACTAAACACATCCTAATATAAGGGTCTAAGGGATATAAAATAAAACTAATTATTAAATATAAGAGTTTTGTAATTCAGTATTTCAATGCAGGCTGGTTTGTTAATGTAATTGGGCCAAGCAAGGGCCTAGCGCCCCTAATTTAGAAAAAAAAAATCTATATATAAAATACGGATATTTACATTACTACGATGATTAACAGTATTAAGAGCATTCACAATGCTGGTAAAAGTCCAAAATTTAGACTTACCACATTACCTGCCACATCACTTCAAACCTCAACCATTCCAAATCTTTATATCACAACCTCACTTTTACAATAAAAAAGGATTCGTGAGTATGTGGTACTCACCATTCCAATCCGGATTGGTCCGTTGGAATAAATCTGACCACCCCAGTCAACCACCTCCATCACCATGCTAGTCCTGAAGGTGTGGTTCGAGTTTTCGGACGGAGCAACGCTGTAATTTGAAGTTCTAATAGTGGTACAGATGTCGTATTTGTTACGCCCTAATTCGTATTTGTCAAAAGTCGCAGCGGAAATTCGTGCCATAAAATTTCTTTCATTACAAACGTCTTGACTTACTTGAAAGTTCGTTTTAAAATGTATCTTTTACAAAGATAAAATATAAGTCATGTTTACTAATAGTACATACTTAATTATTCCCGTACAATCTATCTCGTGACTCGGTCTTCGATCTCTAATTCTTGTGATAATCCGCCCATTATCCGTATAACCTGCACTCACCACATACATTCATAACATTAGTACACATTATATAAACAAGATTCATTCGCGTACACTTCACATTTCGTCATCTTTCAAACTTTAAGCATTTCATATGCGTATCCATTTCCTGGTGAGGCTTCAATAATGTACCTGCATTACTTTTCATTCTCAAGGTGCACCATTAATAACGTTAGCCCTCAACGTGACTAAATTATGCATACATGCGTAATTACATACATACATACACATCTACATACGTACATATCATCCCTACAATTTTACATACGTGTATACTCTCATACATGTCTTATTACATACATACATATACTTCTACATACGTACGTACCTTTCCTACATCTTTACATACATACATATACTTCTACATACGTACGTACCTTTCCTACATCTTTACATACATACATACGCTCGTACATATCTTTATACATACATACATGCACATCTATATACGTACAAACCTTTCCTACATCATTACATACATGCATACACTCGTACATATCTTTATACATACATACATGCACATCTATATACGTACAAACCTTTCCTACATCATTACATACATGCATACACTCGTACATATCTTTATACATACATACATGCACATCTATATACGTACAAACCTTTCCTACATCATTACATACATGCATACACTCGTACATATCTTTATACATACATACATACATACACATCTACATACGTACAAACCTTTCCTACATCATTACATACATGCATACACTCGTACATATCTTTATACATACATACATACATACACATCTACATTTGTTCATACCCTTCCTACGTCATTACATACATGCATACCTTTATGTACACGTGCTAGATCACGCGTACCTCTTACATAATCATACATTATTTACATGGGTCTTAGACTTAGCTTTATAGCTCATAAACATCTAAGGAACCATCAAAATCATGTTTGGAAGGTCCGCCGTAGACCACGGATGACAAACCGAAGCCTACGATACATTAAATAACTTAAATAACAAGATTTCAGCTTTTGGAACTTGGGGAGGCCGTCGCCGACGCCCCTAGGGCCGTCGGCGACGGGCCTTGCATTTACCCGTAGCCCAAAAACCCGTAGACAGGAGATTAACCCGTCAGCACAAAAATTCACTTTCTGGAGCCCGTCGGCGACGCCCCCATACCCGTCGGCGACGCCCTCTAGAAACTGCAGTTTTCTGCAGTTCCGTTTCGTCGTCCGTACGCACTAAAACGCGCATAACTTTTGAACCGTTTACCCGTTTAACCTCCCGTTTCTTCCTACATGCTTGTAAATTCACATTCTATCATATCAACTTAAAATCCTACCTCCGGATTAAGGAATTTCTTAACTTACGTGCATTCGACATATTACCCTTTTCTAACTATTTGACCCGTTCGTGCATTTATCAACATAATCTGATTACTTAACCTCGACTCCTCATGAACCTTTTAATATCAACGTCATTTATCATAGAGGATTAAATTCTTGGATGTCTTACCTATTTTTAACATATTTTTTGTCAGAAGCTTACCTTGACCCGTTATGGGTATTTATGCATTAAGTAGTTTATGACATACAAAAACATACTCCACATTTTCATGCTTGACCAAAATATTATACTAATCGAATATCTTGATTCCAAACGACTTCTAAGGTCGTTTGCCCGATATACCTATCAAGGGCATTTTAGTCAATTATGCTATATCCTTAATAACAAAGGAATTTCTTGCATGAGTAACCAATCTCACTACTTAGCTACAATTTCTTAATCACACCTGCCTAGCTTGGATCAAACTAAGATCCGTTTAATACTTTATTGACATCATACAACTCATTCCTATTTGACCTCAATTATCACATATAATTAGATTGCATATAACATTACATAACAACTAAGAAGTGATTGCGGAGTCACTTACCTTAAGCGTTCGTGTTCAAGCTTGCTTCCTCACCTCCTCATGACCCGTTAGCGTTCCGTTCTTGAGTCCATGCTAATGTGATCCCTATCCTTTCATGTCATTACAATCACATTATGGTTAGCACAAATGCTCATTCATACTAACATTCATTTCCTTCCATTCATATATTACTTGCATTTTTATTAACCAAATACCACATACATAAGACATAGACTAAAAGTTACCTTGTTCCACATTCACGCAACTCAATCATCATCGTACACGACGTGTAGATCATCTAGTACATAACACATTACTTCTCTACTATTATAATTGTGTCCGAACGGCTAACCATGTTATTCATTCATTGTTGACTTTCAAAAAGTCAACTGTCTTACTTACACACTTTCAACTTATGAACATGTATCCATCTTAATATGGTAGAGCATAGTATTAACATTATACGCATTTCATGATCGTATTATATGACATATTAAACTACATGATCACCTAATTATATACACATGTACATACATAATCCATTTCTTCCACACCAACGTTTTCATATCTTCACAACTAACACCTTAACTCATACTTAGCTAACCCAACATCATTTCAACATAGCCTCCGCATGAACTATATCTAAAACGCACTTCTCATGTTAGTTTACTATCAAATACATTATTATCACGTTCTATATATAATTACCTATTACTTGCATACAATTTCACACATCATTTCCATTTAGACATTTCATCAAACACTTGGTGTGCGTACAACTTTCTAAGCCTAATGTACAAGTATTTTATGCATAATATTACAAGTTCATATCAAGATCATCAAGTTCCACTAGAATCATAAAATTCTCATAATATACCCAAATTAACTAACAATTACTCATTACATACAACATCATACATGAATTTTACACAACAATTAAACATGTATGATTATCCATATCATCATCTTTACTACTACAAGTGGGTTTCATCCAAAATCATCAAATTACTTAGAATCTTGCATAGTTCATGTTCTATATGGTGATTCTAACACATGTACATGATCAATTTCGTACAATTTCATGGATTGTTCATAACCCACTTCATAGCAAGATCATTAAATCGTAAATTACAACTTACCACATGTTTAATAGGGCTAGATCATCAAGAAAACGTGTTCATGCATTAGTTTAGGCTGAAATCCTTCTTCAATTTGATGGTTTCTTGAGGGTTAGGGTTTACACCCCTCACTCCCTTCTCCTGATCGTTCTCACGCACACACACACCATGTGTGTGTGAGATTTTTGTTTTAATTAAATTCACTTTCAACTTTGGCAATCCTAGTCCCTCAAGTTCATTACCCATCATAGTTACCACAAGTTTCAATCCTTTACTTAATTTGCTAGGCATTTAACTAGGTTTACTAACCTAGTTATTATACCCCCTTTTGTTAAACATGATAACAAACTAGCAAATTAATAATTCAGTTTTGGGGCGTTACAGTATTGGGGGGGGGGGATGGTGCACGGTCCTCCTAACCGCCGGAGTGATCCCACTCCGGGAGCCGCTACCCGACCAAGCTAGCTCTGCGGTGAATTCCCCACGCCGAGTTCTTACCCTGGGCGACATATGCCACTCCCAAGACTCGAGCCCGGTACCTCTGGGAAGAGGTGGGTGTCGGTGGCCAACTGGGCTACCCCAGTTGGTTACAGATGTCGTATTCATCGATATAAATAATGAAGAAATAAAGTGGAATGGTGTAACAAGTTAGAAATAGGGTTTCCTATTTTAATTGTAAAGGTAATAAATTAAATGATATAAATGTAAAAAAAAATCATTTATGAACAACATAAACAAAGGAAAATGAATGATCATAAATGAATGGACGTTCATGAACACATTACCGAACGTTCATAAACACAATCGAACGAACGAGAGCTTTGTTCATGTTCGTTCATTTAACTTATCATACATAATTTCTTGTTCATGTTCGTTCTTTTATTAAACGAATGAATGTAAACGAACTTCCCACCGAACTGTTCGCTGAACGTTCGATTCATTTACATCCTTAGCGGCCAATATTAGAGTGTAAGGGGTGCTCTCCTCATTTAGAGTGGTAGCCTCTCCATCGAACTAGGGGTGTAAACGAGCCGAGCCTAAGCCCGACTAGGCTCGAGCTCGGCTCATCATGTTTACACCCCTACACCCAGCCAATCACACTATACCACGTCAACTTCCGACTTCGCTTTTTATTTTACACTCAAATGTAAAGGGTGTTCCCCACTGCACTCCACTCCCCAGCCAGTCATAGCCATTTAAAGGGTCAAGAAGACGAAAAAATCAACACCTTCACTGCACACCATCCTGCTAACACGCCGTTCACCCTTAATGTTAATCTTATAAAAAGTTATGGTCAAATAATAATAATAATAATAATAAATAATTTTGATTTAAAAGAGAAAATTTGGAAACGGTTCCTGGTGGTGACCGCCACCAGTCTTCGTGTGAAAAAGCGCGTATAAGATTTCTGACCTTTTCAAACAACTAACTGCATATGCAACACCACCCCACTATATCTATATCTACCGATCCCATTGCTGCATCTCTCTCTATCTACTACTTTCTTTTTAAATATTTATTATTCTTCTCTCAAACTCCTTGCAACGCACTCCACCCAAACCCTAGCTAGCAACCACCGATGTCGATATCCTTCCACCTCCCCCTCCTTTTCCTCACGTTCTTCGTGATCGCACCGCACTTTCTTGCCACAGCCAGACCGATCACGACGGATCACAAACGACCAGCTACCACGCCGGACATTAACCTTGTTCTGCCGGAGAAAACTAATTCAGAATCCGTTCCATGTGATGAAGTTCAGTTGCTGAAGAGATTCGAAGCAGGAAGCTATGGAAGTTTGTTTCTGAGCTCTCTTCCGAAAGGAAAACCGGTGCCGCCGTCTGGACCGAACCCCAGAACTAACGACGTTAACAACTGATTACAAAATATGTGTGTGAGTAGGAAATATAATTTTTTCCAGTATAGATTTATTATTATTATTATTATTATTATAAAGGCGGTTAAATGCAACCTCGCCTGATTCCTCAAGTCTGCTTAATTAGATCTCCAGAATTAATTCGTTCGTTTGTTTCAGATGTAAATACGTTTTTATAGAATTATAGTAATTCTGTGTATTTAATCGCTGATTAATGCAACAGGATTGAAAATGATTAATGAATTATTATACACTAATAAATTGATTGCAGTTCAAGCTCAATGTTTTTGGTTTATTATTATTATTATTATTATTATTATTATTATTATTATTATTATTATTATTATTATTATTATTATTATTATTATTATTGTTGTTATTGTTATTATTATCATTATCGTTATTTACATTAGATATATGCTTTTTGTTATATCGTTATCGTTATTTATATTAGATATATGCTTATTGTATTTTAGTTGTTAATGTTCTGGGGACGTTTTTTTATATTTGGTGGATGAATTAAAGTTTGAATTA
This sequence comes from Helianthus annuus, assembly GCF_002127325.2. NCBI lineage: Eukaryota > Viridiplantae > Streptophyta > Magnoliopsida > Asterales > Asteraceae > Helianthus > Helianthus annuus. The sequence continues at coordinate 168,624,743 of NC_035446.2, forward strand.
AAAGCAGAAATTAAGTTTCATGGATCGTGTTAGGTATGATTTGTCATACATACGAATAATGAAAATGGTTACACAAATGGTCCCTATCTCATGTTTATATTGTTGGTTTGTTTGTTCAATTTTAAAAGTTATAAATATATATATACGGTTCTCAATTTTCATTGTTTATCAACCTTAACATGCATGTTAAGTTCGGTATTTTAGCTTAGAAGTTAAAAAAAATATTGTACATGTTTATGTGACTTTTTTAATCACACCGCATGAATTTTTTAATGGGTGCATTCATATGCGGTTTAATGTCGAAGAACGACCCTCAATAACCTTTAATATCAAGTCTTATGAAATTTCAAAACCAACCCCATAAATTTTGATATTGTCCCTGACAAAGGTATTTTAAAATTCTATGAATATACAAGTGTAAACCTATAAAATAAATATGGTCTGCCACTGGTTACCTCTCTAGTACTTGACATATCTCCATATTCACCGTAGATAATGCTACCGAAAAAAAATGTTGTTATCGTATTGACAAAGGAGTTGCATATGGTCCTTATCGCAACGCAACCAAAAATGTTGTTTTCTTTTTCATTCCACACCTGCCAAAGATCCCAATCCATATACTATATCATTAAAATTTGAGAAAGAATTGAAGTTTTCTAAATATAGATACTTTGGTGGGTATCTATACAAAGGAGTGTACTCCCTATATTTATCATACATATTTCTTTTATTAGTGGAAGAAAATAAATAAAAGTATATTATTCAGTTGAATAGGGATAAATCATAAATATGAGAAATTCGATGTGAGTTGTTTTTAATTATAAGCTTTTAAGTTTTAGGGAGAAATATAATTTTAAGTTATATGAATGGGAGGTCATTTCGATTACTTTTTATGTATTTTTTTATATCAAATTAATATAATAGTTATTTTACATGTACTTAATAATCAATATGTTATTTATTAATAAAAAACCAAACATAATATGATGTGATAGAGGTGAAGAACCAAATCTATAGCTTAAAAAAAAACAAACTTGTAATGTAAACGTCGGCATGATCTGAACCATTGATTTGTTATAATTAACTCTAGATTTAAATAGTTTTATGCGAAATTCCAAACTATCTAGTTTGTACATTGGTTTGGCATCATGAACTTGCAACATGTGCATTAAGGAATGTACATGCTTACTTGCATATTAGTCGATAGAATTAAATAAGAATATTGAGTTACAACCTGTTTGGCGTGTTTGAATTTGAAAAGGCAATAGAATTAAATAAGAATATACAGGTAACTTGCTAGCTAGGTGTTGTAAGGTTGACCTCTTAAAGTTTGATTCTGCGGTTGGAATGTCGTTATAGTTTTTTTTTTTTTTTTTTTTTTTTGATCAACAAACTCACTTTATATATATATATAAAGAGCCAGCAAGAAGCTGAAAAAAACAACCACAAAACAGAACGAGACCGAAAGAACAATTACAGCAAATTCAAAACATTGAACATTTTCCAATCATTCCAAAGAGGCGTCTTTAGCTTTGTACGATTGCATATCCAAAGGAAGGCATCTTCTTTAATTTGCTCGGTTGTCTTTTGGATAGGGATGAAACGGCCTTCAAACACCTTCGTATTTCTTGCTATCCATATTCTCCAAACGGTCGCCGAAATAATAGTGTATACAATCTTCTTCCAAACACTTCCTCCTGGCCGGCTTTTAATGAAGGAAACAAATTCCCCCAGGTTATCGGTCCCGGCTGGGAAAGGGATGTTCATCCAGGACAGAATGTTCCACCAAATGCTCCTCGACCAAAGACACTTTAAGAAGATATGGTCCGGATCTTCTTCTTCCCTGCCGCAACGAGCACAAGAGGAGTCGAAATCTTTTGTTGACAAATTAACTTCTACCAAAATTTTGTCATCTTTCAGGTATTAGTCATCGTTGAAACCCTTCATTTCTCTAAAAGGGTATTATGTTGTGTTAACTAAAGTCATTGATGTAGTTTTTGTGGTCTAAATATTATGTTTCATCCATATTTAACACTTTTGATGTCTAATGTCTTAACTTTTAACACGTTTTGTTTAGGGCCGTTCCGACTTTTTTAGAGGTCCGAGGCGAAATGAAATTTTGAGGCCCTTTCCCTTCTTTGACTATTATAAACGATCTCATTTATCCGTGTTTAGAACCAAGCAAAAATCTAACACAGTTATAACACAGAGTGGTTTGCGTGTATAAGGAATAAAACAAATCTAAAACAATAAGTTTGCACTATTATTAATAGTTAGCATATTAATTTTCTTTTAAGTGGAGACCCTATTTATTTGGAGGCCCTAGGCTCAAGACTAGGTTACTTGTACTATAGGTCCGACCCTGGTTTTGTTCCTACATCTAACAGAGGTTAACTTTATGTGAACCATCGCCTTAAGTGAGGGGTTATTTCATCTTTCCAGGTGAAATGTTGCCTTTAGCTTCTCTCTAAACTTTCTTCATTCATCATTTTGTCTCTATCTTTGTGACCTTTGCTGCCGATCACCGCCAAACGCTTATTTATGTGAAACTAAGCCGACCATCATCGCCCCAAGTCAGCCCTACTCAACATCATGTCATCTCCCACTCTCTCTAGTCGAGTCACCCCAAATTCCCATCTTCGCCTCGTATATCGTTGGCCACCACCGTCAACGACATGCAAGAAGGCCGCTACAACCGTCGCCGCCAACCACCACTTGCAAATTGACCCCTTCATCTCTCATCTCTATTATACTTTACCTTCGTCGCCATCGTACCCACCACAAACCAGAAACCATATTTTTCTTTTTCAACCATCAATTACCATCCCAATTCTCCCTCTATCCTAATCACAATTTCTACTCGCTCTCCTCGTATATTTATACGATGGTGGCAATCAAGCATCAGCCAATCATCATGTAACACCCTAAATCGATTTAATAAAAACAAACAGCGAAAAAACATACCATAAAATATATTTCGTTAAAAATACTTCAAAATACTTAGAAACTATTTTACATTCACATTTCGGGTGTTAGACCTTCTATCCCTACTTATTACATGCATTGAAGTACAACGCCAAGGTCTATGTGACCACGTTCCTGTACTACCCGTGTCTTAACATGTTCTTCAACCATTCCTGGAAGACCCGAATAAGCTGCAATCACCACATAACCATAACATTAGTTAAGTAAGTGACTTCACAAAATATTTGGACAACATGGAATTAGCATCTCACGAAAACTTAATGTTCATGTCAAATTGTCTCTACAAGTGTCGATCCATTCCGGCTACATTCTCGGACCCGATATCCAAATTTTAAATTTCGACTCCCATGCATTCAGCCTTAACATACCTGCACTTTCATTATAATATCTTCACCCAACATCCTATCTTCCTTCATTAAGTTATTATATACATACATGTTAATCGCATACACATATTCTTTTCACCTAACATCTTATCTTCCTTCATTAAGTTATTAGGATCAACATGAGATTTAAAATTCTATAACCATTCAGTTTATGACTTCCAACCTTTACATATATGTTGAAATATATCAATCTAACATTCATACAATCAAACACCTTAGTCCTGACTTGAATCATCTCAAAACATACATATAAACAACCATAACACTCTAACCTCATAAAGATTCAATATGTACACGATCATAACATTCTATTCCGCACACAATCAAGGACTTGGACCTCGGTTTAACCTTTCACAGGTCATACATATAACCATTCATCATTTGGGTCCATCTTGGAGGAAAAACCTGTTAGGGACGCAAATTGCACTCCAAGGGTGCAGCTTGCACTCCAGGTAGGGGCACAACTTGCACCCCTAAGTGTGCACCTTGTGCCCTCACCAATAGGTTTCCTCCAGTTTGCTCGTTTTAGCCCTAATTTCAATTTTAAACCCCAATTTTGATCCCCCACGACTTCCGGTTGATAGAATTAGGATTATCAATGGTTACTTAAGAACCCTTAGTCATTCACAATCCACAATCGCTCATCCTAACATTCATGATAAGCATTTTACGAAGTCATTTTATCATTTATGACCCGTATCAAACTTGGTTAATCTACATATGACCATTTAACAACATTCTTTACCTTGACCCATGTGCTATTAACCTTCCTTTCATGAATTCTCTTTTCTACATATGCATATGAATCCAAATAACATAAACGGGAGTATGGTTTAAGAAGCACTAATTACCTTGAGTCCTCCATGTTCTTGCTTGTTTCCTTGCCTCTTCTTGATCCATTAGCCTTCCATGATTGAGTTCATCTTGACATGATTCATATCCTTTCATGTCATCATCTTCACATCGTTGTTAGCATACATGATCATTTATGTTACCGATCATATCCAACTCCTATGTCAAATTGACCTTCGTTAGTCAATTTCTAAGATGCATAAGACATAAATTAACAACCACGATGTTCATAATTCAAGAAATTCAATTTATTAACATGTATGCCACATATTGACAACCCACATGTATGACATGGTCTTCATAGTTTCACAACAGTGTTAGGAAACAAACCATGTTAACCCCACACCCATTGACTTTCCAGAAAGTCAAATTGTCTAGTATATAATCTTCCTATTTAGAAACATGTTGGAAAAATTACAAGTTTTGTCCTTTATCTTAATACGACTTATCAGGCGGTGTCCTTTTTAACGAATTTTGACAAGTTTTGCCCTTTACAAGGAATTTTATTGCACGTTTTGTCCTTTAGGCTTAACTCAGTTAGATTTTCTTGTTAAATCGTGTCGCCCAAGGGTATTTTAGTCTTTTTACCCATTTATTTAATATTATTTAAAAGAATAAAACAAAATATTTTAGGGTTGACTCTTGAAATAAATGGTTAAAAGGACTAAAATACCCTTGGGTGACAAGATTTAACAAGAAAATCTAACTTGATTAAGACTAAATGACAAAACATGCTACAAAATTCCTTGTAAAGGGCAAAACTTGTCAAAATTCATTAAAAAGACACCGCCTGATAAGTGGTATTAAGATAAAGGACAAAACTTGTAATTTTTCCAAACATGTATCCATATTGATATATTAGAGCATATCAATTACATTGTATACATTACATTTGCATGTTGTAGGACACATGCAATCATATGATCACTTAGGTACATGCATATACACACATAATATATTCCACACATACTAGTGCTTCCACGATTATACGATTCCACAATCAAACTCATTCTCACATGAATTCCATCTAAAACACATTTATCAAGTTAATTTTCTATCATTTACATCTGTTATCACATTCCATTCATGTTTGTCAAGTTCTTGCATACAAATTCACATCTAGACATTTCACCAAACACTTGGTTTGAACACAACATTTAAGGCACATTGTACAAGCAATTTATGTCTAACTTTTCAAATTCATGGTTTCAATACCATGTTTCCTACCTACGTTAAGTACCATTCATTCAATACACATTAAACACAACAAATATCAATTTCTTTCAATCTATTTATCAAGTTGACCAAGAATCCTCATGTGTTACACCCAAAAGTTGATACCCACTTCCAACTCCATGAAACCTCCTTCAATTTACTCAATTTCTACAAACTTAACATACATTCAAGTTCTAGTCATCAGTTTTAACTAGTTTCTACATGAATTTACATATTAGTTATGAATGAACCCTAAGATTTCATCGTGCAATAAGTCTCTATCCAAGAATCATCATCAATGAAATTCCATCGGTTACCTCATGTTTCAAATCACTAGATGATTAGAAATCCTTGATTATGCAAGCATTTAAGGCTGAATTCCATCATCAATTTCAGGATTTCGAGTGGTTTGAGAGAGCCTTCCTTTTCTCTTTTATGTATGTCGACCCCCACACACATCCGCATAGATTTTATTTGTAAAACATTAATTCAAACTTGCAATTTCAGCCTCTCATGTTTGCTATTTGATCACTTTTATCAAAAAGTTAATTTCTTCCTGTTTAACTTATAGGGTGGGGTTTGGCTACAAAGTCCATTTTTCCTACAAAGTGTAGAAATGCATAAAACACCATAATTTCAGTCATAAAACACACTCACAACTCACAAATAACAGAGAGTCTTGTGGGGGAATATTGGAGAAGAAAAGGAATTCCGGGAGGGCCCTATGAAAATTTAGAAATGAAGATCATTAAAACCAACTTCCAAACCCTAACAGTCCATAAAAACTTTAAACACAACATCGTAGAACTATGAATATAAAACACAACACAACACAACACAACACAAAACCCACAAATATGGCGTTTTAGTAATCTTCACTTTGTTATTTGTGCGTTTTAAGTATGTTTTATGACTTTTTACACTTTGTAGGAAAAATGGACTTTGTAGCAACTCTCACTCTAAACTTATATTCTAACTAAGTTAGACAACTTAGTTATTTGATTTCATGTCGAAACACAAGAAAACATACTAATGCTTTAAAATTTGGGTTTTGGGGCATTACATAACACTTTTTATCTCTTTCCTGATTGCAATTGTTGACGATTAGAAATGTGAATACATTTGTGATGCAGTTGGTTTTGATCAAATAACACCAATTCTGCCGGAAATGTGGTTCTAATGGCAATGTGAGCAAAAAAAATGAGGGTTCTGATTGTGGTGTAATGTTCTGACATTGTCATCTTTCCCAACATCTCTAGTAAATTCTTCTGAAAACACCAAAACCCTAAGCTTAATCCCACATTCACACTCGAATTTCTCAGCGAGAGTTCCATAAAAGAAAACCTATTTGTTGGCTTCGAGAAAAGTGGGGGAGACGAAGGAGAGCCACGACAAACTCGCCGAATAAAAGAGTCGGTCGCTGATTGGTTTGGTGACTGGTGTTGCCTGCAACAAACACAACCAGTGGTGTGGGTGGGGGTTGGGGATTACTTAATAAATGTATTATGGTCATCTGACAAAATCTACTTGAAAAAAAAATAAAAAGAGTTAATGAATTAGTTTAATACTGTTAAAATTTGAAACATCAAGCACTAAGAGGGTTAAAGGTGAACGAAACCCGATATTTGGACTAAACCTTAGGGATAAAAACTATAGTTTACTTTTTAGTTAGTATTTATGCATAGCTTTTTTTATTATAAAGAATTCTTCAAGCACTTTGATTTTTATATACTCATATAACCATATAAAACCTAAAGGGTTGCGGTGTGCACTTGACTTTCACATTTGCACGATCCCTGGGAGAGGTCGGATCGCTTCACGATCTGTTGTACGTAGACTTACCATACACTTTTGTGGAAGAATCTATTTCCGCAACTAAAACTCGCGACATTAAAGTCACAAAGTAGCAACCTTATCAGTTGATCCAAAACATGTCCTCAACCATATAAAACCTAACACTTCCTTTATTAATATAACTTTACAAAACTTAATTTTTTTTTTCTTTTAAAATTATACAAAACTTCACATTTTTAGAAAAAAGATATTATGTAAGAACGTTAAGTCTTCATCTTCAAGTATTCTTCACCTTGTCAACACTACTTCGTAGACCAAAAAATCAAAGACACGTGGTGGTTGTGATTTAGTGTACCATGTGGTTTATATGGTAAGCTCAAAAGTCCTTTACTTTTTAGAGTGGAGACTCGGTTGCCTCTAAAGCCGGTGGACGAAATCATGCTTCTATCATTTAATTGGATGTGCATGCTACCGGTACAGATATCGAAAATATCGATATCAGAAAACGCTAAAAATGGGTATCGGTATCGAAAATGTTCGGTACGATACGGTACCGCTCAGTGGCAGAGCTAGCCCTTAAAATCAGGGGTATCCAAAAAAAAATTTTTACCCTGCAATCATACAACAATAAAAAAAAAACGATGATAAATACCATAATAAAAAAAGAAGATAATACCTAATGGATTTGCTCTCTTCGTTTTTTCATAGCTTGAAATTGTTCCAGAGGACAATAAAACTCACAAGAAACCAAACGGCGTGAGGACAACGACGACGAATAAGCAGCGTGAGGACTGGCGCAGGGCTGCAAAATGCTAGAAAATCCGCCGTCTGCTTCGGCTTCTGTTCTAGGATGTTGTGCGACGTTTGGGTTTCAAGAATGTTGTGCGACATTTGGGTTTCAGTCTCAGAGGTTCTAATTGCTGCCCGTGATTCCATAATTAATGGATAATTTTATTAATTTGGGCTTTATTATAATTTGGACTTAATGATCATGAAACTTATTATTTGGGCTTATTTTTTAACAAGTTTTGGGCTTAATAAATAATTTAGGTTTCATATTTTTCTCTTAGGGGTATTCTTGTATATGTTTAGACTATCCTAGTGTATAAAACCGTAAAAAATACACTGCGAATACGAGGTTGAGCCGTAGCCCGTGCTACGGCTCGTTCCTCATTAATTCCGCTCCTGGTACCGCTACCGTACTGAAAGTAGCGTTACCGAAAACTACAAAAAGTGGGTACCAAATCGATACCGAAAATAATTCGGTACCAGAAATTCGATACCAGTACATTACCAAGTATCATATGCTCATCCTTAGGCCAAAATGGTCTCTCTCCGGTTTATTTTTATACATAATACATAACTGTTGTCTCGCAGTTTGCTAGTCGTTTTTAAAGAGATTTCTGCTGTTATAAAATATATGCATGTTCTTGAAAAAATTAATCCATCATTCACATCAAGCTGAGTTAAAAACAATAATTACCAATAATAAGCTGAGATTAAAAAAAACAATTTTATTAACGTAAACCGATACCATTAAAATTACGATCAATCAATGGTGGACCCGCCGACCCGGAAAAACCATTTAAAACAATAATCACCAATAATAAGCTGAGTGAAAAAAAAAACAATTTTTATTAACGTAAACTGATACCATTAAAATTATGATCAATCAATGGTAGACCCAGAAAAACCTTTTTGGCTAGGAAAATTTCAAGGTCAGTTGTTTATTGTTAAATTTAATTTTCGGGTCACATAATAAAATAATAAATTAGATTTCAAATACATAAAGAAACGCCAATCATCATTAGAAATGCATATAATAGATAAAGTATGGCGAGCAACTCCGGCAAAGATGCTTGCAACGAACTGAGTATTGAGTTAAATTGTTATTGGGCATTTGGGCTTATGAAGTATGGGCGTAATTTTTTAATGCTTACAGTTCATAACTCTTTTGTGTGTTAATAGTTTAAAATAGGTTTATATTTATAAAATTTTAAAATCCGAAAAGCGTCAATATTTTTTTTGGATTGTTGGAAAGACTTATGGGGCCTATCGAGATTAGATTGCATACATACTAAGCAAAAACTTCCATGGGGTCAGCCGGCCCCATCTCTAACAGGAAGAGGTGTGTACAAAAACCGGTTTGGGCCCAAACCAAACCGGTTTCAAAACCGAGCCGGTTTTTTTAAAAGGGCCAAAACAACTCGGGTTAGGGTTGAAAAATCCAACCCACTCAAACTGATGTGGATTGGATTTAAACCGGTTTGGAGCATTAAATCTACTTTTTTATCGGGCCCAAATCGATTCGGGTTAGAGCCGGTTCGCAACAAAAATCCTGAATGCCTGAACATATGCCAAACCGCCGAGCTGAGTCAGGGCCCAAACCGGTTGGGCCCAAATCATTTTTTTCCTTTCTCTACATCCCCACTTTTCTATCTTCTCCATTGCAGATCTAGATTCAAGAGAAAGAACAAGGTGTGATTCTCCTTCTAAGAGAAAACAGTTCCAATCATCCCGGCGATGATTCCGTGTTTCTTCACCTTCCTTTTGTAGTCACATATGGTCCATCTTTTTCTGGATTTTACACAAATAGTCCATCCATTTTTCCATCCACCATACATATCCTTAACTTTTATGAAAATCAAAGAGTAAATTACAATTTTGGCCCCTGTGGTTATATCACTTTTACCCATGATGAAACAATGGTTAACCGGGCAGGGTTAACTCACTGGTCTCGTCAAGAAGGGTTAATCCCTTCCTCTCGAGGATCACTGGCTGGATCACCTGTGGGTTGATCTCCTGCACAAGGAAACAAACCGTGACTCGTAACAAGGAGGATGGGGTGGGGGGTGCTCCTTGTTACCACTCTCCGGCGTGAGAATCAGTAATTTGCTTGGGAAGCAAAGTAAGATAGTAGTAGTAGTGAGAGAGTTGTGAAAAGATACCTCAAACCTGGTTTGGGGTTGGTATTTATAGCCGAGGAGTGAAGGAGGAGGATGATGGACGGACTGACGACGTGCTGCACCTTTTTTTGCAGGTGTGTCAGGCTTGTCGGTTGTGGATGTTACGCCACGTCAGTCCGTTGCTTACGTAGCCCTGACAGGTGACTGCCATTGGTGCCACTTGCACTGTGGTGTCAGTCCCACTTGTTGAGCGTATAGGATGCGGTGCGAGCCGCATCGTTGCCTGCGGTAACATCTGATGTTATCGCGTCTCTTGCTTGTGATCAAGAAATACGCGAGATGCGGTGCTGGCCGCATCGTCGCCTGTGGTGACTGTTGCTGTTATCCAGCTTCCTTGTATTGATAGAAGTGTTCACTGGACGCGGTGCGAGGCCGCATCGCTGTGAATACTTCCGTTTTCATACACCAGATGTGATGCTATGTCGCATCACTCTACCGTTCTCATGTTCCAGGTAAGTCCTCCTCCATCACTAGACAGATTGGATTCAACCTTTGTGTCGATGCGTTCTTGCATGGGGACAAGTAGGTTGTTGGCTAGTGGGGGTTTTGATAAGGGTAATGGTCACTCGCGGTCGATGCTGACGCGAGATCTGGGACCATACCCCTTCAAGTTCCCCCAGTCTAGTGTTGCTGCCATGTGCAAGTTGCATGTGGGAGGAGTACTGGACTATGGTGTTTAGAAGGTAGTTTGGAGTCTAGAGAAGATCCTAGACCATGTGGATGGTCTTTTCTGTTTGTAAATCAAGCTGGAGGTCTGGAAGGGTCATTTGACGCCTCTTCCGTACCGGTGAAAATGTTTCGTCTGATGCGAAATTCTCAGCCTTTGGCTGGTTGCCACCTGTTGGTGTGCCGAACCAATTGTGGGAATTAGTTGGAGGAAGTGTACAAACTTCGAACCAATCTCTGAGATGGTGGTTGAAGGTGTGCACAAACTTCGAACCAACCTTTGAGGTGGTGAACGAAGAAGAGAGCGTGCTGCTCCCATGATTGGATATCTAATGATGATTCCTTTCGTGGGGTGTTCATGTTCTTCCCATTAGCTCTCAAGTAACCGCACGTCCTTTGCGGTTACCTCGTTGCTTGACATTGTTGGCCACGGTTGTGGGAACAACGTTGGGTACTTGCGTCATTGTTGGCCATGTTTGGTCGAACAATGTGATTCTGGATAATGGTCAAATAAACATGATCATAGGCATGGTAATGCCTACCATTGTTTATTCTATCCAACTTACAAGTAGGGTAACAAAGTCATAAGCAGACTTGTTACCGCTTGTTCGATCGCTTGTTGTTCGACAAGGGCTCGTATGATCATTGGGGATCTCGGCCGCATCTCTTCCTTGGGCACCTTCCTTCACGCTCCAATACCGAGGAGTTTTCCTTGAAGTAGTTTCGTTCCTCGATGTGGAGTTAGTTGTGGCTCTTCCGTAGCAACCGTTTACGGAAGCTATGGTTATGTCCGCAGCGACTCGTGAGTGTCTGCGGTTTTGTCACCCTATATTCGCTTGAAACGGGAGTGTTGCTCGGATGTGGCTCTTGAAGGATCAGGAGTCAGGGTTGCTGATGTGCGCGCGCGCACATTCCCTTCCTTCTTCTTGTTAAAGAAGTTGTTCATGCACCCTCTGTGGTTGTGAACCGAACAGGAGGGATTTGAAGCTTGAAGAGAATGAAGGCAATACGGTTTACCTGTTTCTGAGATGCGGTTCAGTCCAAAGAACAACGCTGGTTCTGAGTATCTGACACACCTGAACGGGCTCGTGTGTGTCATTGCCGCATATTCCACGTGTGCTCGTGGGTAGTGCGGACAGGTATTATACCCTCTTATAGTGTGGAGATATATATTTTTGCCTATTTTTAGGGGTATGTAAAAAAACGACATGCGGTATGGGTTATGGTGCGGGACCAGAGAAACCGCATGCCGCTTGTAATTGGATAAGGTAGTCGCTTTTTGTTGCATACGTGGCTGATCTCACGTGTGAGTTGGTGGAAGTTGGTGAGATCATTCTGGCATGTGCTGAAATGAAAGGACATTTGCACTGCCCGAGGCATTAAATGCACTGTAGCAAGGAGTGTAAAGGTCTCTCTTGTCAGGCGCGTGGGCGGCCACGCGCGCGTGATAACCGTCAGCGGAAACGGCGCTTGACACGTGGTGTCGCGTAATTCGTTCTTTTTTGAACGTGATGATTCGTTTTCTCCCTCCGCATTAATTGCGATGGGTATATAAGGGGAAACCGTTCGTGGTTTCCCCTCACTTGTTCGAAATTTCAAAAATTTGCCGGTGAGAGAAACCTTTTCTTTGTCTTCTCCGACGATATTTCTTGAACTTCCGGTGAGGTTGATTTGAGTTTCTCGAACTCGTTCTTTTTGTTGTTCATATTTCTGATGGCTGAACCCTCGAATGTACACAATGTGGAGGGTGAAAACCCTGAACAGCCGGTAGTGGTGGCTGATGAAGACGAAGACGATGATGTTGATGTTTCCGGTGGTGGGTTACCGGTGTTGAAATGGTCGAAGGGTTGTTTTAAAATCCTGATAACCACCGTTCAAATGGCCGACGAGTGGGATGCTACTTACCCACAAGAGGGGGATACCGATGCCGATGCTTCGGCCGGTTATATTACTTTGTGGGCTGATTTTTTCACCTAAGGCAACCTTAGGTTGCCGGTGACGGTGTTTGTTGCGGAGGTGTTGGAGTATTACCATCTCCATATCTCCCAACTTAGTCCCTTTGGGATGTTCCGAATCAGGAACTTTGAATATACTTTCCGTGCCCATGGCTTGCCCCTTACTGTTGAAAATTTCCGGCGATTCTACCAGTTGACGGTGAACACTGGTTTTTTCTCTTTTACTCAACGGCATGGGAGTTTAAAGTTGATGACGCCTCCTAAGGGTGTGACCGGCTGGAAGAAGAAATTCTTCTATGTTAAGGCCTGTGCGGTCTATGCCAATATGTCCTTCCGGAATGTCAATGTTGGCGTTACTGATGAGGATATTCCTGTTGCCACCGCAAAGACTGTGGATTGGTTCTCTAGGCTGCGGCTAGGCCGGATAGGAAGGCAAGACCCGTTCTGCGGGAAAAGAGTGGTGGTAAGCCTGTTACTCTTTTTTGCTTTTCTTGCTTCATTATCCTTGTAGTAATATGCATGCATGTGTTGTATCAGCGGATGCGGTTGGCTTGTGGAGGATGTTTGAGCCCGATTTCGAGGGCCAAGTTGAGTTGATTCCAGTTGAGTTACGGCAAGGTTTCAATCTAGAAATTGTTGGTAACTTCCGTGTACCCAAACGTGATGTGGTGCAGGCACCTGTGCCAGAAGGCGCAAAAGGTATTTTCTTAGTTGTACTTGTTTTCCCAGTTCGTCCTTGTAATTTGTTTGCTTGATTTCTCCCATGCAGCTATTCTTGCGGACTTGGGGAAGTTTGAAAAGCGCATCCCTAAGAAGCACGTAGAGAAGAAGCAGGTGAAGAAAACCACGCGGGGTCGTGGTAAGGGGAGGGCTGAAGGCTCAGTTGTCCCTCCTTCGGTGTCTCAGGCCGCAGGTACCTATCGATCCTGTTATCGCAGATATACCGATTATGTGGTAGTATCTGATACCCTTGAGGGTTTGGGTGTTCTAGGTAGTGGTGCGGCTGCAAATGGAACTGCTGCGGGTCCCCCCGTTGCTGGTGAGAAGAGAGAACCAGAGCAAAAGGATGTTGGTGGTAGTGAACCGAAACGTCGGAAGCTGCAGTCTAAAAGGGCTGCTCCGGCGCAAAAGAAACCTGCGGTTGCTGCTGGTGAGTATAACTTTTTGTATTGCAGAATCCCAAGAGGCAGGTCTTTCATTTTTTGATTTCCCTTCGTCTCCCGTGCATACCGCTGCTGCGGACGCGGAGGTGCCGACGGAGCCTGCGGTGCCCAAGGAACCTGTGGCACCTTTTGTTCGCGATCCCACCGTGCAGGTGGAGAAGAGGGTGGAGAAGACTGCTTCCCAGATTTTTGATACTGTGGATTCCTCTGACAATCTAATCTCTCCCAATGAGGGTGATGGATTGGACTTTAGGTTTTCAGATGCTGGGAAACAAAAGTCTGATGCTGAGGTGCGGCAGCATGGTACTGAGCCGCAGAAATCTTCTGCTGGTGAGAAGGTTACTGTTTTGCGGCTCAGCGCATCGGCCACTACATTAGCCTTTCCTGGGTGATAACGTATTTCACAATCGTAGTCTTTCACCGTTTCCAGCCATCTTCTTTGTCGCATGTTTAACTCCTTCTGATCGAAGAAGTATTTCAAACTCTTGTGGTCGGTAAATATGGTGCACTTTACCCCATACAAGTAGTGCCTCCATATTTTTAATGCAAACACTACCGCCGCCAACTCGAGATCGTGTGTGGGATATTTCTTCTCGTGTATCTTCAATTGCCTCGAGGCATAGGCTATTACCTTGCCCCGTTGCATCAACACGCAACCGAGTCCTGATAGTGAAGCATCCGAATAAACCTCCATGTCTTCGACTCCGTCCGGCAATGTTAGTACCGGAGCTTGAGTTAACTTTTCTTTTAGCGTTTGAAACGCTTTCTCTTGGTCAACACCCCAAATGAACCTCTCTTTCTTTCGTGTTAGCTTTGTTAGTGGTGACGCAATCTTGGAGAAATCTTGAATGAATCTCCTGTAATACCCCGCAAGCCCCAAGAAACTTCTAATTTCTGAAGGGTTCTTCGGGGGATTCCATTTTGACACGACCTCTATCTTTGACGGATCCACTAGTACTCCGTCGGCACTTATAACATGGCCAAGAAATTGTACCTCTCGTAACCAAAAGGCACATTTAGAGAATTTTGCGTAAAGCTTCTCTCGTCTAAGGGTTTCTAATACTTCTCGTAAGTGATGTGCGTGTTCAGCTTCACTTTTCGAATATACCAATATATCATCGATAAACGCGATGACCGACTTATCCAGCATTGGTTTGCAAACCCGGTTCATGAGGTCCATGAAAGCCGCGGGTGCGTTTGTTAGCCCGAATGACATCACGAGGAATTCGTAATGTCCGTATCTCGTGCGGAAAGCCGTTTTCGGCACATCTTCTTCTTTGACCTTTAATTGATGATACCCCGATCTAAGGTCAATTTTGGAAAACCAGCTCGCACCTTGTAGTTGGTCGAATAAATCGTCTATCCTCGGGAGCGGGTATCGGTTCTTTACCGTGAGTTTGTTTAACTCCCGGTAATCGATACACATGCGCATACTCCCATCTTTCTTTCTCACGAACAATACCGGTGCGCCCTAAGGAGACACACTCGGCCTTATGAATCCCTTGTCGAGCAGGTCTTGGATTTGGGACATCAATTCTTGTAATTCTGACGGCGCAAGTCGGTACGGGGCTTTTGCTACGGGTTTCGCGCCCGGAATTAATTCGATCCCGAACTCTACTTCCCGTTCGGGCGGTATCCCCGGTAAATCTTCCGGAAAAACATCTTCATAATCTCGTACTACCGGTACATCTCCAATCTTTCGTGATTCTTTTTCGGGTTCATTAGCGTATATCATAAATTCCTTGCATCCTTGCTTCATTAGCTTGTGTACTTTCAACATTGAGCATACTATGGGATTGCCTCCTTTTTCGCCATAGATGGTGACGTGTTTCCCGCTCGGAGATGTCAGTTTTATCTCTTTACGGAAACACACGACCTTTGCATGGTGTCGAGATAGCCAATCCATCCCAACGACGACTTGAAATTCTCCCATCGACATCGGGATTAGATTTATCAAATATTCTTCATCGTCAATGCTCAGTTTGCAATTTTCACATACATCGCAAACAATAAAACTTTTATTATTACCTATCTCTACTTCTAAGGGCACAGGTAATTTAGTTAGAACAAATGAAGGATGTCGAATAAATCCATATGAAACAAAGGATTTATTCGCACCCGTATCAAATAACACACGTGCAGGAATCGAGTTTACAGTAAATATACCTGAGACCACGTCAGGTTCAATCTTTGCTTCTGCGGCGGTTAGTTGAAAAGATCTTGCCTTGGCTTTAGGGGCTTCACCCTTCGGTTCCGGCCCATCCTTCTTTTCAACCAATTCCGGGCATTCAGACTTCTTATGACCCGTTCGATAACAATTATAACAAACCGTCACCTTCTCCGGGCACGATATGGCTATATGTCCCGTTTTCTTGCATATAGGACAAGGCTTATCCTTGTAACGACATTCGCCTTTATGACCCTTCCCGCAAATTCTGCAACTTGGTGACCCGCCTTTCGTATCAGATTTCCTTGCGCTCTCATTTGTTCGTGCCTTCTTAGTAGGGCTTGGATTTACATCATGTGCTCTCCGTTCACCCCTTTCGATACTCTTTTTCAGCTCGATTTCCCTCTCCCGAGCAGCATTTATAATCTCGGTAAGGGTCTCGTATTTGGAAGGGGTGATAAACTCCCTATACTCGGCACTCAACATGTTATGATAGTAGTATATCTTTTGTTCTTCGTTTGTCACTAGATCGTCACAAAACTTCATTTTGTCCATAAACGTTGCCGTGATCTTGTCTATGGTCTCGTTTTTGTGCCTGAGCTGCATGAACTCTTCCTTGATTTTATTCATAACCGCTTTGGGGCTATGATGCTTCAGAAATGGCGTCTTGAATTCATCCCAAGTCATGACCTTAACAGCTTCAATACCGATCTCTCTCTTCTTGTTATCCCACCAATCTTTTGCTTGATTTCTTAGTTGACCCGTACCATAGGCTACATAGTCATCTACATCACAATGGGTCCTCTCGAATACCCCTTCGATATCACTTAGCCATCTTTGGCACACTATTGGGTCAACCTCCCCATTGTATATCGGTGGTTTACAAGCCATGAATTCCTTGTATGAACAAGGTTTCCGTCCTCCATGTTTTTCCTTTTCAAGTTTTGAGTCATCTTCTAATTTCTTGATTCTATCTTCTACCATTGATAGAACTGTGTTTTGAATTCTATCAATGAAGCCTGTCAGACTGTTTTCGATTGCCTTTCCAACTTCTTCGGCAATCACTTCCCTCACTTGTTCGGTGACGCTTGGCACCGCATCATCGTTACCTTTATCAGCCATCTCTATTTCTGAAATGTTTACACAAGTTGTTAAAACATTCCATTTATAACACATGCTGTTCTTGTTTGATTCAATCAAGTTCATAACTTGATTTAATCGCTCTTGCTTTAATTCAATCAAGTTCACAACTTGATTTGATCGTTCTTGCTTTTGATTCAATCAAGTTCACAACCTGATTTGATCGTTCTTGCTTTTGATTCAATCAAGTTCACAACTTGATTTGATCGTTCTTGCTTTTGATTTCTTGTATTTAAATGAGCTTACTTGCTCTTTTCATGCTTATTTGTTTATTACTCATTCTTTACGTAATATGAAGTTTATTAACAGAAGTTAGTTCTTACCGGATGGCCGATCAAGCTTGAACCGAACACTTATTGACAACCTGTGGCTCTGATTACCAACTTGTAACACCCTTAAATTTATACCCGAATTAATCGCTAATTTATACCAAAAGATGATAGCTTAACATAAGTTTCAAAAATATTATACGCCTTAGTCAACTAATGACTAAGGTAGATCGTACTAAGTCGTTAGTGAATTTGTTTACAACCCAAGAACAACAATTTAACAAGTTCAAAACATAGCGGAAGCTTCAAAATGGAGTGTTCGGTTCTTCATTAAATCACTTGATCGCCATCCATGAGACCCACCTAAATACCTATGATCAACCATTAAATCATTAGCTTTGACGTTAATAAATAATAGGATTTCAAGGTTTAACATCACATTGAAAATAACAGAAATATAAAAGTTTTCCAGGCTCCACCGTAACTTACGGTGCCACCGTAAGTTAGGGTGAGTGCTGGAAATCCTTGCATCCACCGTAAGTCAGTAGAAAACTACCGTAAATCCTTAATCTCTACCGTAAATTACGGTGACACCGTAATTTACGGTAGCACCTGGAAATTCATTTTTTTGTTTGGTTTAAGCATTACGTCCAAAATCCCAACCCTCGGATTTCAGTATTCTGCAGTATCAATGTAATAAAAGTCTGATATTTCTAGGACGTCATGTTATAACCAACTACATTCAACAATCTATCATATTCCGGAATGTAAATCATGTTTTACTTGATTATTTGACCCGTTTGGCTTGTCTATGGAATTCATTCCTTTATGACAACTACCAACGAGTTTAATTCATCATTCAACCAAGTATTCAATATAACAATACCATCGCTATAATTCATAACAACTAGTAATTTGATATTCAACTACAATAATCTAATTTCACTTAATGTAACGGGTCATGTTACATACCTTTAAAGTAAACCCTTCAACGTGCATCCACACCGGTTTGTCCGTAGATGCCCCGGCTTCCTTCCCTAAAGAGTTCAAGCACTTTATGTTTAGAACTCCATGTTTTACACACATAACGCACATTCGTCTTACTTCGTATTTATGCGTTTAAAACTTAACAATTCAGTTTTCAAGCCTTCTTTGAGGCATTTCAACAAACATCATGAGGGCAGAATTTCTATATCATTCTTATTCATGTTTATGGATTGCTAATTAGTTAACTTAACTTCAATTAAGCCATCATATATCATGTAAACATCATATCTTCCTGGAGCTATTTTTCTAAGGTCAATTTACACTAAAATAACCACTCAAAATCCTAGAGTTCATCATCATCATGTAAAACCCACAACCCACCTTCAAGGTGTTCATGGAATTTTCCTTAATTTGGTCATGTTTAGCATGAAATCAGTTAGGTTTCACTTCTAAACACCTCATCACTTCTAATCAAACCTAATAACACACATGCAACATAAATTCTCTGATTTTCTAAAATCATGAGAATTTCAAACGAAGAATTAACACGAATTTTTACATACCTTGGAATCCTCTTGTGATGAGGATCACTAATCTATGTTTAGATTTCGATTTGGACTTGATTTGGGCTTTCAATTTGAGCTTTTTGTGACAAGTTAGGGTTTTGAAGATATCCCTGGTCGCCCCCTTCTCTCTTGATCGACCCAACACCAGGTTTTTGGGTGTTTGGTTACTAATTGTAACTTAAGTTTTAGTTTTTGACAATTCAAGCCCCTCTACTTTGTTCTACACATTGTTTAGTAGGCTTTAACCCTTCATGAGCTATTTCTAGTCTATCAACTAACTAGGTTAGAAGTTTCTAGTTAGTAAATTTCCGTTTATTTATAATTTATAATTTTAACATAAGGTTTTATATTTTCGGGGTGTTACAAGTCCACCCCCCTTAAAAGGGGTTTCGTCCCCGAAACCGAATTACGTACCAAATAATGTAGGGTGGAGTCGTCGCATCTCCTCCTCGGACTCCCATGTAGTGTCTGACCCCTTTCTGTGCTCCCATTTGACTTTGACTTGGCTTATTATCTTGTTCCTCAAACTTTTCTCCTTACGATCTAAAATCGCAATTGGTTTTACTGCATAGTTGAGGCTGTTATCCACCTCGATGTCATCGTAGTGGATATGAGCAGTTTCGTCGGCCAAACATTTTCGAAGATGTGATACGTGGAATGTGCTATGAATTCCACTCAACTCTTCGGGTAATTCAAGTCGATAAGCCACTTTACCAACCCGTTCAGTGATTCTAAATGGCCCAATAAATCTCGGGCTTAACTTTCCCCTTTTTCTGAATCTAATAATACCCTTCCATGGGGAAACCTTTAGGATGACCATATCGCCAACCTGAAACTCAATTGGCCTATTTCTTTTATCTGCGTATGCCTTTTGCCGGTCTTGAGCCGCTTTCAAGTGTGCCCGAACTATGTCGATTTTCGCATTTGTAGCTCAGATTATATCAGTTGGTGCTAGCCCTCGTGGACCCACTTCTCCCCAACATACCGGAGTCCGACACTTTCTGCCATATAATAGCTCATACGGGGCCATTTTAATGCTCGCGTGATAGCTATTGTTATATGCGAATTCGACCAAGGGTAAATGGACATCCCAACTACCCCCAAAGTCCATAATGCAAGCCCGCAGCATATCACCCAATGTTTGTATTGTTCTTTCGCTCTGCCCATCCGTTTGAGGATGGTAAGCAGTGCTAAGGAACAATTTAGTTCCCATCTGTTCTTGGAATTCACGCCAGAATTTCGAAGTAAACCGGGTATCTCTGTCTGACACAATGGATATCGGTACCCCATGCCTTGCTATGATTTCATTGGTGTAAACCTCCGACATTTTCTCAGATGTATAAGTCTCACGAATGGGAATAAAGTGAGCGCTTTTAGTTAACCTATCCACGACTACCCAAATAGCATCAAAACCACGACTTGTTTTAGGCAGTTTGGTCAATAGGTCCATCGTAATTTGCTCCCATTTCCAAACCGGAATTTCTAACGGTTGAAGTTTACCATATGGCCTTTGATGTTCCGCCTTGACTTGTAGGCACGTCAAACACCTTTCCACGTATTTCACGGTGTCCCGCTTCATTCCGGGCCACCAATAGTTTTGCTTCAAATCATGATACATCTTGGTCGCTCCCGGGTGAATGGAATAGCGGGATTTATGAGCTTCATCAAGTAGAAGCTTCTTAACCTCACATGTGTTAGGGACCCAGATTCTATTAAAACGAGTCTTTAGGCCGTGACTGCCTACCGCTAGGTTTTTAACTTGGCCGATAATTCTTTCCTTTTTCCAGTTTTCTGCCTTTACAACTTCATCTTGTGCTTCTCGAATTCGTTCTAGCAAGCTTGAAGTCACAACCAGTTGCATTGATCGTACCCGTATCGGGGTATAATCTGTTTTGCGGCTCAGCGCATCGGCCACTACATTAGCCTTTCCTGGGTGATAACGTATTTCACAATCGTAGTCTTTCACCGTTTCCATCCATCTTCTTTGTCGCATGTTTAACTCCTTCTGATCGAAGAAGTATTTCAAACTCTTGTGGTCGGTAAATATGGTGCACTTTACCCCATACAAGTAGTGCCTCCATATTTTTAATGCAAACACTACCGCCGCCAACTCGAGATCGTGTGTGGGATATTTCTTCTCGTGTATCTTCAATTGCCTCGAGGCATAGGCTATTACCTTGCCCCGTTGCATCAACACGCAACCGAGTCCTGATAGTGAAGCATCCGAATAAACCTCCATGTCTTCGACTCTGTCCGGCAATGTTAGTACCGGAGCTTGAGTTAACTTTTCTTTTAGCGTTTGAAACGCTTTCTCTTGGTCAACACCCCAAATGAACCTCTCTTTCTTTCGTGTTAGCTTTGTTAGTGGTGACGCAATCTTGGAGAAATCTTGAATGAATCTCCTGTAATACCCCGCAAGCCCCAAGAAACTTCTAATTTCTGAAGGGTTCTTCGGGGGATTCCATTTTGACACGACCTCTATCTTTGACGGATCCACCAGTACTCCGTCGGCACTTATAACATGGCCAAGAAATTGTACCTCTCGTAACCAAAAGACACATTTAGAGAATTTTGCGTAAAGCTTCTCTCGTCTAAGGGTTTCTAACACTTCTCGTAAGTGATGTGCGTGTTCAGCTTCACTTTTCGAATATACCAATATATCATCGATAAACACGATGACCGACTTATCCAGCATTGGTTTGCAAACCCGGTTCATGAGGTCCATGAAAGCCGCGGGTGCGTTTGTTAGCCCGAATGACATCACGAGGAATTCGTAATGTCCGTATCTCGTGCGGAAAGCCGTTTTCGGCACATCTTCTTCTTTGACCTTTAATTGATGATACCCCGATCTAAGGTCAATTTTGGAAAACCAGCTCGCACCTTGTAGTTGGTCGAATAAATCGTCTATCCTCGGGAGCGGGTATCGGTTCTTTACCGTGAGTTTGTTTAACTCCCGGTAATCGATACACATGCGCATACTCCCATCTTTCTTTCTCACGAACAATACCGGTGCGCCCCAAGGAGACACACTCGGCCTTATGAATCCCTTGTCGAGCAGGTCTTGGATTTGGGACATCAATTCTTGTAATTCTGACGGCGCAAGTCGGTACGGGGCTTTTGCTACGGGTTTCGCGCCCGGAATTAATTCGATCCCGAACTCTACTTCCCGTTCGGGCGGTATCCCCGGTAAATCTTCCGGAAAAACATCTTCATAATCTCGTACTACCGGTACATCTCCAATCTTTCGTGATTCTTTTTCGGGTTCATTAGCGTATATCATAAATGCCTTGCATCCTTGCTTCATTAGCTTGTGTACTTTCAACATTGAGCATACTATGGGATTGCCTCCTTTTTCGCCATAGATGGTGACGTGTTTCCCGCTCGGAGATGTCAGTTTTATCTCTTTACGGAAACACACGACCTTTGCATGGTGTCGAGATAGCCAATCCATCCCAACGACGACTTGAAATTCTCCCATCGACATCGGGATTAGATTTATCAAATATTCTTCATCGTCAATGCTCAGTTTGCAATTTTCACATACATCGCAAACAATAAAACTTTTATTATTACCTATCTCTACTTCTAAGGGCACAGGTAATTTAGTTAGAACAAATGAAGGATGTCGAATAAATCCATATGAAACAAAGGATTTATTCGCACCCGTATCAAATAACACACGTGCAGGAATCGAGTTTACAGTAAATATACCTGAGACCACGTCAGGTTCAATCTTTGCTTCTGCGGCGGTTAGTTGAAAAGATCTTGCCTTGGCTTTAGGGGCTTCACCCTTCGGTTCCGGCCCATCCTTCTTTTCAACCAATTCCGGGCATTCAGACTTCTTATGACCCGTTCGATAACAATTATAACAAACCGTCACCTTCTCCGGGCACGATATGGCTATATGTCCCGTTTTCTTGCATATAGGACAAGGCTTATCCTTGTAACGACATTCGCCTTTATGACCCTTCCCGCAAATTCTGCAACTTGGTGACCCGCCTTTCGTATCAGATTTCCTTGCGCTCTCATTTGTTCGTGCCTTCTTAGTAGGGCTTGGATTTACATCATGTGCTCTCCGTTCACCCCTTTCGATACTCTTTTTCAGCTCGATTTCCCTCTCCCGAGCAGCATTTATAATCTCGGTAAGGGTCTCGTATTTGGAAGGGGTGATAAACTCCCTATACTCGGCACTCAACATGTTATGATAGTAGTATATCTTTTGTTCTTCGTTTGTCACTAGATCGTCACAAAACTTCATTTTGTCCATAAACGTTGTCGTGATCTTGTCTATGGTCTCGTTTTTGTGCCTGAGCTGCATGAACTCTTCCTTGATTTTATTCATAACCGCTTTGGGGCTATGATGCTTCAGAAATGGCGTCTTGAATTCATCCCAAGTCATGACCTTAAGAGCTTCAATACCGATCTCTCTCTTCTTGTTATCCCACCAATCTTTTGCTTGATTTCTTAGTTGACCCGTACCATAGGCTACATAGTCATCTACATCACAATGGGTCCTCTCGAATACCCCTTCGATATCACTTAGCCATCTTTGGCACACTATTGGGTCAACCTCCCCATTGTATATCGGTGGTTTACAAGCCATGAATTCCTTGTATGAACAAGGTTTCCGTCCTCCATGTTTTTCCTTTTCAAGTTTTGAGTCATCTTCTAATTTCTTGATTCTATCTTCTACCATTGATAGAACTGTGTTTTGAATTCTATCAATGAAGCCTGTCAGACTGTTTTCGATTGCCTTTCCAACTTCTTCGGCAATCACTTCCCTCACTTGTTCGGTGACTCTTGGCACCGCATCATCGTTACCTTTATCAGCCATCTCTATTTCTGAAATGTTTACACAAGTTGTTATAACATTCCATTTATAACACATGCTGTTCTTGTTTGATTCAATCAAGTTCATAACTTGATTTAATCGCTCTTGCTTTAATTCAATCAAGTTCACAACTTGATTTGATCATTCTTGCTTTTGATTCAATCAAGTTCACAACCTGATTTGATCGTTCTTGCTTTTGATTCAATCAAGTTCACAACTTGATTTGATCGTTCTTGCTTTTGATTTCTTGTATTTAAATGAGCTTACTTGCTCTTTTCATGCTTATTTGTTCATTACTCATTCTTTACGTAATATAAAGTTTATTAACAGAAGTTAGTTCTTACCGGATGGCCGATCAAGCTTGAACCGAACACTTATTGACAACCTGTGGCTCTGATTACCAACTTGTAACACCCTTAAATTTATACCCGAATTAATCGCTAATTTATACCAAAAGATGATAGCTTAACATAAGTTTCAAAAATATTATACGCCTTAGTCAACTAATGACTAAGGTAGATCGTACTAAGTCGTTAGTGAATTTGTTTACAACCCAAGAACAACAATTTAACAAGTTCAAAACATAGCGGAAGCTTCAAAATGGAGTGTTCGGTTCTTCATTAAATCACTTGATCGCCATCCATGAGACCCACCTAAATACCTATGATCAACCATTAAATCATTAGCTTTGACGTTAATAAATAATAGGATTTCAAGGTTTAACATCACATTGAAAATAACAGAAATATAAAAGTTTTCCAGGCTCCACCGTAACTTACGGTGCCACCGTAAGTTAGGGTGAGTGCTGGAAATCCTTGCATCCACCGTAAGTCAGTAGAAAACTACCGTAAATCCTTAATCTCTACCGTAAATTACGGTGACACCGTAATTTACGGTAGCACCTGGAAATTCATTTTTTTGTTTGGTTTAAGCATTACGTCCAAAATCCCAACCCTCGGATTTCAGTATTCTGCAGTATCAATGTAATAAAAGTCTGATATTTCTAGGACGTCATGTTATAACCAACTACATTCAACAATCTATCATATTCCGGAATGTAAATCATGTTTTACTTGATTATTTGACCCGTTTGGCTTGTCTATGGAATTCATTCCTTTATGACAACTACCAACGAGTTTAATTCATCATTCAACCAAGTATTCAATATAACAATACCATCGCTATAATTCATAACAACTAGTAATTTGATATTCAACTACAATAATCTAATTTCACTTAATGTAACGGGTCATGTTACATACCTTTAAAGTAAACCCTTCAACGTGCATCCACACCGGTTTGTCCGCTAGATGCCCCGGCTTCCTTCCCTAAAGAGTTCAAGCACTTTATGTTTAGAACTCCATGTTTTACACACATAACGCACATTCATCTTACTTCGTATTTATGCGTTTAAAACTTAACAATTCAGTTTTCAAGCCTTCTTTGAGGCATTTCAACAAACATCATGAGGGCAGAATTTCTATATCATTCTTATTCATGTTTATGGATTGCTAATTAGTTAACTTAACTTCAATTAAGCCATCATATATCATGTAAACATCATATCTTCCTGGAGCTATTTTTCTAAGGTCAATTTACACTAAAATAACCACTCAAAATCCTAGAGTTCATCATCATCATGTAAAACCCACAACCCACCTTCAAGGTGTTCATGGAATTTTCCTTAATTTGGTCATGTTTAGCATGAAATCAGTTAGGTTTCACTTCTAAACACCTCATCACTTCTAATCAAACCTAATAACACACATGCAACATAAATTCTCTGATTTTCTAAAATCATGAGAATTTCAAACGAAGAATTAACACGAATTTTTACATACCTTGGAATCCTCTTGTGATGAGGATCACTAATCTATGTTTAGATTTCGATTTGGACTTGATTTGGGCTTTCAATTTGAGCTTTTTGTGACAAGTTAGGGTTTTGAAGATATCCCTGGTCGCCCCCTTCTCTTTGATCGACCCAACACCAGGTTTTTGGGTGTTTGGTTACTAATTGTAACTTAAGTTTTAGTTTTTGACAATTCAGGCCCCTCTACTTTGTTCTACACATTGTTTAGTAGGCTTTAACCCTTCATGAGCTATTTCTAGTCTATCAACTAACTAGGTTAGAAGTTTCTAGTTAGTAAATTTCCGTTTATTTATAATTTATAATTTTAACATAAGGTTTTATATTTTCGGGGTGCTACAAGTCCACCCCCCTTAAAAGGGGTTTCGTCCCCGAAACCGAATTACGTACCAAATAATGTAGGGTGGAGTCGTCGCATCTCCTCCTCGGACTCCCATGTAGTGTCTGACCCCTTTCTGTGCTCCCATTTGACTTTGACTTGGCTTATTATCTTGTTCCTCAAACTTTTCTCCTTACGATCTAAAATCGCAATTGGTTTTACTGCATAGTTGAGGCTGTTATCCACCTCGATGTCATCGTAGTGGATATGAGCAGTTTCGTCGGCCAAACATTTTCGAAGATGTGATACGTGGAATGTGCTTTGAATTCCACTCAACTCTTCGGGTAATTCAAGTCGATAAGCCACTTTACCAACCCGTCCAGTGATTCTAAATGGCCCAATAAATCTCGGGCTTAACTTTCCCCTTTTTCTGAATCTAATAATACCCTTCCATGGGGAAACCTTTAGCATGACCATATCGCCAAAAGGTCTAAGTCGATCCTGCGTTCCATACTGTTGTCTATTTTTTCAATAGCCAACATTCTGGGTGAAGGGAGGCCTACTTCCGCGAGGATCAGCGCTTCTGAGCCATAGACTAGGCTGAAGGGTGTTTCCCCATTGCTTGTTTTTGGGCTTGTGCGGTGAGCCCATAAGATACTTGGGAGTTCATCGACCCAGCCACGCCTGGCTGTTCCCAACCTTGCTTTGATGCCCTCGACTAGACTTTTGTTGATACTCTCAACTTGGCCGTTTCCTTGCGGATGTGCCACGGATGAGAATATATGTTCAATGTGTAGTTATGCTAGCCATTTTTGAAATTCGTCAGCAGCAAAGTTGGTGCCGTTATCGGTAACGATGCACATTGGTAGACCGAAACGGCAGATGATGTGTTCCCATGTGAATTTTCTTGTTATCATAGCAGTGGTTGAGGCGAGCGGTTTTGCCTCTACCCATTTTGTGAAGTAATCAACCGCTACTATGATAAATTTGACTGCACCTGGTGCGTCAGGGAAAGGTCCCACAACGTCGATTGCCCATTTCTGAAAGGGCCATGCGGTGGTGACTGGGACCAGGTTGTTTTTGGGGCGCAAAGTTTTTGGAGCATGTCGTTGACAGTTGATACATTTGCGCAGCTCTTTGACGGCGTCCAGGTGCATGCCGGGCCAGTAATACCCAGCATTCATGATTTTGGCCACTACCATGCGTGGTCCTGCGTGTATGCCGCACATACCCTCGTGTATCTCTCTGATGAGGTATGTGGCACCCTGGGGGTTGACGCATCGTAGTAGTGGCCCTAGGTATGATTTGCGGTATAAGATACCGTCTCCCATTTGGTAATGGCACGCTTTGTATTGTAGCTTGCGTGCCTCCGATTTGCTTTCGGGAGTCACGCCTGATTGCAAATATGCAATAATTGGTGTCATCCACGACGTTGTCCCGTATTGGATGACGTTGACCTGGCGCAGGGGTACTGAAGGGTTTTGTTGAATTTCGATACGTATTTCCTTTGCAGGTGTTGGAAACTGGTGGATGCAAGTTTGGAGAGTGCATCTGCGGATTTGTTTTCACTCCTGTTAATATGTCGGATATTAAATGAAGTGAACTTTGATGTTAGTTGCAGGGCTTGCTCGAGGTAGAGGATCATGATATCCCCCTTTGCGGCATAGTCGCCGCGTATCTGTCCTGCAACTAACAAAGAGTCGACGTGTGCTTCCAGGTGTTGCACGCCGAGTTTAACTGCTAAACGTAGTCCTGCCAGTAGGGCTTCATATTCGGCCTCGTTGTTTGTGCTTTTGAAATCGAGGCGGATTGCATACGTAAGCTCTTGACCATTGGGGCTGACGAGTCGCAGACCTGCGCCCGCTCCTTTCTTGTTGGAGGCACCATCGGTGAATAGTGCCCAGGTTTCTGAGGAAGATGGCGTTGGTGCAGGGTTTTGTGCTTCTTCGCATTCTTGGATGCGATTCACCGGTACTTCGGCGGCGAAATCAACTAAGATTTGGCCTTTAATTGCGGGGCGCGGTTTGTAGTTCAGCGTGTGCGCGCCCAGCTCTATCGCCCATTTTGCTAATCTCCCAGAGATGTCAGGTTTGGATAGGATCGGGCCGATCCTGTAATTGGTTAGCACTGTGATGACATGATTTGCGAAGTAGCGTCGCAACCGCCTTGAAGCGTGCACCAATGCTAACACCAACTTCTCCATTATTGAGTATCTCGTCTCTGGGTCGTTGAGCATCTTGCTGATATAATAGATGGGTGTTTGAACCCCCTCCCGCTCCACTATCAATACCGCACCCACCGCGTTGTCCGCGGTGGATAGGTATAATATGAGTGGCTCATCCTTGCGTGGTGCGGTTAAAGTTGGGAGTTGTATCAAACACTCCTTCATTTCCCAGAAAGCGTTTTCGGCCTCTGCGGTCCACTGGAATTGTTCTTTCTTTAAACAGTTCCGCAGGGTCTTGATGAAAGGATAAGACTTAGCTGCATGGTTGGCTAAGAATCTGTTGAGTGCGGCTAGCCTGCCGGCCAGTCGTTGCATATCTTTCATCGTTGAAGGAGATGGCATGCGCTCGATCGCCTGAACTTTCTCCGGATTCACCTTGAATCCATCTTTAGTCACGATGAATCCAAGGAATTTGCCTTCTTCCATTCCAAACGAGCATTTCCCTGGATTAAGCTTTATGTTAACGCTTCGCAGAGTCTGGAATGTTCTGTCAATGTCTGTGAGCATGGTATCCTCTTCCATTCTCATGACGACTAGGTCGTCCATGTAGATTTCGACACTTTTGCTTATTTGCCCGCGGAAAGTGTCATTCATCAGTTTTTGATAAGTTGCGCCCGCGTTGCGCAGCCCAAACGGCATTTTTGTGTAACAGTAATTCCCGGTAGGAGTCCGGAATGCCGTTTTGTCTTCATCCTTAATTGCCATTTGTACCTGATGGTACCCTTTGTAGCAATCGAGGAAACACTTCCATCTGAATGGTGCGAGATTATCGACCTTTTCGTCGATTTCTGGAAGTGCGTAACAATCCTTGGGGCAGGCTTTGTTAAGGTCTTTGTAATCGATGCACATGCGCCAGCCCCCGGATGGTTTTTCTACCATGACCGGGTTGGATAACCAAGTCTGGTATTTTACTTCCCGCAGAATGCCTGCGGAGAGCAGTTCTTCGACCTGCTCTTGCATCGCCTGGTTTTTAGCGGATCCAAGGTGGCGTTGGCCTTGGATCACCGGCTTGATACCTGGCAAGGTATTCAAGTTATGTTGCGCAATATCACGCGGGACCCCTGTCATGTCTACGGGTGTCCATGCGAAAATGTCTTGGTTCCCGAAGAGAAGCTGCTTCAGGTGCGCTTTTGTGGTCGGGGACAAGGCGTGACCCAATGTAACCTTTTGTTCTGGGTATCTCGCGTTGAGAACCCATTTCTCTGGTTGGTTGTTGGGGGTGGGCCTTGCGACCTTGGTCGGACGTAGCTCGTCCGTCATCATGACGTCTCTTCGTGCGTAGATTATCGCGACCCCCGATTCGGTTGGAAAACCGACAGCAGAGTGGGGGACGGATGTAATCATATTGAAATCACCTTGGGATTCTCTCCCAAGGAGTACGTCATATCTGGAGGTGTGAGGTAAAACCATGAAATTTACCTCTTTTGTTCTTGTGTGCCTTCCGCTGGTAAGACGCACAGGAAAAGTGATCTGTCCCAGGGGAAAGACAATTTCCCCTGCGAACCCAGCCAATGGGTAATCTACTGCTTGCAACCGATCTTTGTCCTCCTGGTCAAACTGGTTGAAGCATTGTTCGTAGATTATGTCAGAAGTACTGCCCGGGTCGATGAATAGACGCTCGGTGTAGTAGTGTGCCAGTTGGCCTGTAATAACGACGGCGCGCCTATCGCGCAGTCCGCCTCGGACTTTTGGAAAGACGACTTGCTCGTCTTTCCAGTCATTGTCCGGCCTTCTCACCGCTTTGCGCGGCCTACCTTTGCCTCCGTTGATCATGTGGGTGGAGGCCACGTACATGGTTTTCTTTCCGGAGGAGGTACCTTCGCCATGAGGGGTGATGCGCTTGGTGGGTTTTTGTCCACCTGGCAAAAGATGTTGCAGTTTCCCCTCTTTTAAGGCTCGCTCAATCTCCAGCCGGAGACTGATGCAGTTGTTGGTGGTGTGGCCCGAGTCCTTGTGATACTCACAGTAGAGTGTGAGATCCTGATTTTTCTTGGACTTCATTGGTTGGGCCGGTCGCAGGAATTGCGGGTCCGCAAGAAGGACCTCGCTTGGCGACATAGTGATCTCGGTCCAGTTGCGGTCCCGAGAATCTTTCTTTGACGCCCGGTTGTCCCGTTGGGCGTTATGGTTTCTTGGGTCAAACGGGTTGGTTCGCGGGAAGTATGGTTTAGAAATACTGTCGCGATTTCCCGCGTCCCTGTTGCGTTTGTTGTTACGCTTGGACCCTTGGTAGGAGGTTTCGGCTTGGGGCTGTGCCTTTGCCAGGTGCGGTTCAAGAGACCGCTGCGTCTGGGCATATGTCTTGACCACGGTCATGACATCTTCCCATTTTTTAGGCAAGCCCTCCTTGCCAGAGATGGTCATGACCATCTGCTTGTCCCTGACGGCCTTGATGAAGTGGTTACGTGCCATTTGGTCTGCCACGTCACCTATCTCCAGGCACTCTTTATTGTAACGGACGACGAATGCTTCGATAGATTCGTCGTCCCTACGCCAGATATTGATGACGTCCATCGAATCACGTTCGTGGCGTCGTTGCTGGCTAAAATGGGCGAGGAACTTGGCGTGCAAGTCCTCGAATGATTTCAGTGATCCTACTGGCAAAGAATCGAACCATGCCCTGGCCAGGCCCGTGAGGGTCTGGGGGAAAAAATTACACCAAGTGGGTTCATCCCACTGGCCATTGCACCCCGCACCCATGAAAATGTTCATGTGGTCGTCCGGGTCGGTCGAACCACTGTATTTCCCAATATTGAATGGGAACTTTGTTATAGTGACATGGGCGCGGGCAATCCGCGGGGCGAATTTGGAGTTTTCGGCCGCAGCCTTTGGTCTGTAGGGTTTATTCTCAGGGCGCTTTGCAGCCCTGAGGTATGTACTGCGGGGGTGAGTGGGAGGAACATAGTTACGTCCTCCCGGTCTGCTGCAGGTGTCATGCGAATCCCCACAATA
Organism: Helianthus annuus; assembly: GCF_002127325.2. Lineage (NCBI taxonomy): Eukaryota > Viridiplantae > Streptophyta > Magnoliopsida > Asterales > Asteraceae > Helianthus > Helianthus annuus. The sequence goes on from NC_035446.2 coordinate 168,656,047, forward strand.
TGTACGGTCGTCCGGGTCGGTACGACCATACCCTTCGGTGTATGGCTGTGGGCCCAACCGGCTCTGAATTCCAGAGCCATGTCGGGATGCGGATCGTTGCCTGTCCTCAACGTAGGGACCTAGGCGGGTATGCACTGGTCCCCTGGTGTGGGACCCGTATGCGGAATCATCCTCGTTGATTGTGTGGACCGAACAGTAAGATGATCCGCGGTCTTCACGTCGGCTTCTCGAAGCTGGACGTGAATGTGCCCTGCCTGCGTATTGTAAAATACGATCGGCGAGGGTGTGCGGTGCTGGGGTGGGCCCAGCTTGTATCTGCGCTTCCGCACAAGCGCGGTTGTATGTTGCTGTCAGCAAGGCTGCCTGCTGGTCGTACCAGGCGTGAACGTCCATGCCTGGTGGGATCACAGATGCGTACTGTGATAAGTCATGTCCAAACGTAAGGGAGGGACCCCTTTGTGTGGACATGCCGATGTGTCCGGGTTGCGATGTTGAGGGATTGACCCCTACCGGACTTAGATTTGTGGGATTTTGGTTATCCCCAGTGTTGTTTTGGTGATCAGTCATGATCGTGAGAGAGGGAAAAGGATGGTTTGAAAAGTGCTAAGAGTAGCGGTGGGCGCCAATGATGAAACAATGGTTAACCGGGCAGGGTTAACTCACTGGTCTCGTCAAGAAGGGTTAATCCCTTCCTCTCGAGGATCGCTGGCTGGATCACCGGTGGGTTGATCTCCTGCACAAGGAAACAAACCGTGACTCGTAACAAGGAGGATGGGGTGGGGGGTGCTCCTTGTTACCACTCTCCGGCGTGAGAATCAGTAATTTGCTTGGGAAGCAAAGTAAGATAGTAGTAGTAGTAGTGAGAGAGTTGTGAAAAGATACCTCAAACCTGGTTTGGGGTTGGTATTTATAGCCGAGGAGTGAAGGAGGAGGATGATGGACGGACTGACGACGTGCTGCACCTTTGCAGGTGTGTCAGGCTTGTCGGTTGTGGATGTTACGCCACGTCAGTCCGTTGCTTACGTAGCCCTGACAGATGACTGCCATTGGTGCCACTTGCACTGTGGTGTCAGTCCCACTTGTTGAGCGTATAGGATGCGGTGCGAGCCGCATCGCTGCCTGCAGTAACATCTGATGTTATCGCGTCTCTTGCTTGTGATCAAGAAATACGCGAGATGCGGTGCTGGCCGCATCGTCGCCTGTGGTGACTGTTGCTGTTATCCAGCTTCCTTGTATTGATAGAAGTGTTCACTGGACGCGGTGCGAGGCCGCATCGCTGTGAATACTTCCGTTTTCATACACCAGATGTGATGCTATGTCGCATCACTCTACCGTTCTCATGTTCCAGGTAAGTCCTCCTCCATCACTAGACAGATTGGATTCAACCCTTGTGTCGATGCGTTCTCGCATGGGCACAAGTAGGTTGTTGGCTAGTGGGGGTTTTGATAAGGGTAATGGTCACTCGCGGTCGATGCTGACGCGAGATCTGGGACCATACCCCTTCAACCCATTAGCCTAAAAATAAATATTTTAACATCTATGCCCTGAACCTCAATTTATCTAACTATTTTGGCCCCTTAAACTAATACCATCCATAACTTTGGTTAATAATAGGTCACATGCAGCTTACATGATGGGCAAATATGTCATTTACCTACGTCACTTCATCCATAACTCTGGTTAAATACGTTATGATTGAACGATATAAATTTTACTTTACATCGTTATCCAATCGCAATGCTATTGAGTTAAACTGGGTACGTCAAAAGGCACGTTTACATATGGTTAAGGCATCACATGACATTCAGACTAATTCATTTGATGTTTGCAATGTATCCGGGCGCGTTACGTTTGCAATGTACCCGTGCAGCAACGCGTACGGGTCTAAGTACTAGTTCATGTATAAAGATGTACGTAGTCATGTTTTGTAATATGTCAGAAATCTTTAGTTACAACTTACAAGTTTTACCAGCATGATATTTTTCATGGGCCTGAACAACAAATGACACAAGCCCAATTGCATTCGCATTTCAAGATCTATGAACTCTTCAAGCTTAAGTTTTCGGTTCGGATGATTATTCCATAAAATCAACCGGATAGTAAAAATCGCCAAGTTGGATGACCACATTCTTCACAACCCCCCGTGGTCGTTTCAAACTCGCATCCGCGAACATGGCCATGCTATCACACGCTTGTAGCGGACCGAAGTCATACTGGTCATACAAGCTACCAGGTAACACGCTCACTCCTGCTCCATAGTCCAGCAATGCCTTGTGGATTTTGAACTTCCCAACTCTGATGGAGACAACCGGCTCCCCCAAATCGATTCCACTTTCTTCCACAACCGCTTCATTTAGACCTGCAATCACATTCGAAGTAGACAAACCATTATCATAACAAGTATTATTATGAACTGGATTTACCCCACTGATCAATGTGCTCCGTGGATTCTTGGGGTTTGGTTGAGTATCACTTGGCAACTTCCCTTGTTGCTGCTTCAGCTCCTTCACATCGGTTGCAAGTTGGGCCATTTGTGTGGTTAATGATTGAACGGCTTTATCTCGCATCTCCTCCTTTTGAGCAAGATTTTTCAATTCAAGCCTTTGATTTTGTAAGTCAAACTGAATTGCTTTCAACATCTCCATCATATTATTGTTCCCTTGACCACTATTCTGCTGGTAGTTTCGTTGGAAACCCGAATTATTACCCCCTTGATAATTATTTTGGTTCCGGGGTTGATAATATTGGTTATTTCCTTGGAGACCCGAATACCTGTTCCCACTACTTTGCAGCATATTCACATCATCCTGCTTACCAATTATATTAGGGCACTGATCAGCTATGTGCCCTATATCCCCATAATGACCGCACAACGGGTATTGTCCACTAAAATCTGGTGGATTGTCCACCGCTCTCACTACCGATTGTCGTGTACTTCTAGAAGATTGAGCCTTGCGCTTTGACGCCCTTGCGGTTCTTTCCAAATATTCCCAATCATCCTCTTCGTAATTCATTCCAAAAGTACCATTGGATATTGAATTTACATCCCTGGCATCTTCATCTGTTAGACCTTCGTGGAATGTATTAATAAGCTCCCACAAATATATCTCATGATGTGGACAATTCTTGAGCATCATTTTGAAACGATTGAACGCTTCGTGAAATAACTCACCGGGCTGTTGTCGAAACCCTCGAATATCCTTCCTTGCATTGTTAGTACGCAGATGAGTATAAAATTCGTCTAAGAATTGTTGCTGCATTTCGCCCCATGTGAAGATCGAAGCTGATGGCAGCGAATGAAACCATTGTTGCGCTTTGTCTTCAAGTGTGAATTGGAAAAGTACCAATTTCACATCATCAACTGAGAAACCTTGGCTGCTGATTGTGTTGCAACGTGCATCATATGCAGCAATGTGTAGATATGGTTCTTCATGTGCGTGACCATGAAACTTAGGCAGACTGGATATTGATTGCGTTCGAACTTCAAATGACCGCCCTCCTTGTAGTTGCGGGATCACAACCGGTGATGGGTTGTTAACTATAGCAGGCCTGAAGTGGCTCTCTATGCCTCGAACTGGACCTTGATTATTTCGTCGTGGAATTCCTTCCGGTAAAATCACCGGTCGGTGTAGGTTTCGTGGCAGCGGTCTTGCCTGACCCTGCATCTGAGGTACCGGTGGTGGTAATGGAATGTCCACTACCGGCCTTCTCGGAGCAGGATGCTGATTGAGTGGGTCAGGTTGATGATATTGTTGTGGCATCTGTTGTATAGGCGTTGGTTGCACATAATGTTGATACCCTACATTCCCTTGATTGACTCTCTCTGCCGCACCCAATCCGACTGTTTGCCTCTCATAGTTACCCGTGTTAACCACTTGTCTCTCGTTTTGACCCATGTAGTTATCATATTCCTCATAGCAATCATCAAAATCACCTGAGTTATTTCCTTGATCATAGATGGTTGATCTATAAAGATTTGGCATTGGCTGACTTTGCTGTGAAATAACCGGTCGAGTGGCTTGCTGAATTGATGTTGCATTAGGTGCTTGAGTTTGAGTCGGTGATGGAGTGTCATCAGGAATGATTCTAACGTAAGGAGACGACTGCTGTAAATTGACAGTCTGGGTTGTAGTTGGGTGTTGAAGAGATGTTGTTTGGGTGGAAGTTGGTTGATTGTTATCAAAATTTGGGAAAAAGGTTGAGAAAGATGGTACTGGAGATGTAGAAGTAGGTTGTGTAGATTGTGGTGGTGGTGGTGGTATGGTAGTGTTTGGTGAAGGTTGGGTAGGTGTTGGCGAGAATTGTTGCGGTTGTGAAGTTGCGGGTTGTTTCTCCGGTGTTGCTAAGTTCTCCATTGTCTTGAGTGTTGATGTTGGTGATTGAAGAATCCTGTTCTCACGATGTAGTACTCTCTTTGTATGCTTTACTGTTCTCTCGATCTCTGGGTCGAACACTAATGGTGATGACTTCCCGGAATTCCGAGTATGATGCATACACTTCCTAGATCACCTGCACAAACACAAAAACAAGAAAACCTCGCGTAAATCCGAACAAAACAGAACAAACTAAAGAAACACTATTTTTGGATTTTTGTATATTTAACTAAACTAGAACTTAACACTAAGCACTTTGCGCACGCCTCCCCGGCAAAGGCGCCATTTTGATGTCTGTCGTTAAGGACATGCAAAAACCTATTTAAACTATTAGTATAGAATAAGCAGGGTATCGAACCAAGGGAGGACTGTGGAAAGTGTTGTAATGAAAAGGATTGATTAAATATTACTAAATGGAAAATTTTTTGTTTGATTGTGAGAAATAACTAAATTAACGAATAAAATTTGTGTTTTAAATCAATGAGAGAAAAGATGGTTCCTCCAGATTTCAGGTTTTGCAGTTAACTTCAATTATGTGTTTAATCGTTACCTACATAGACATAGGTGTTAATTTTGATTAACTAATTGTGATAATCAACGACTAAGTACTCCGGTCAATACATAACGGGAGGTTATCGAATGATTATCAATTACAATTTACAAACCCTAACCCCATGTCAAATATATCCCAATTACTAGAACTCTCGGGAACTGAATGCTTAGAAATCAAGGTTTAAATAAATGCAATTGGTTACAATCAAGAAATCAAATCAATGGTGAAAAGCATCGAATGCTTAGATCACCGAGTTATACGATTGTATCAACACATAATAGCAATCAACTTACAAAAACCCTCCATCCGGAGGAAACCACAAAAAGTTTAGCCGCTCATCTCGCACGAAGAATCTTGAAAAGCTTGATTTGATGAAGAAATCATGGTTGATTCGGTGATTGAATGGAGAATCTTGATGGATTGGAGTGAAAGAAACCTTCAATTTTGAGTGTCTTAGTGCCTTGGATCGACCTTGAGTGATAGATTATGATTGCCCACATTAGCCAACCCTAATCTATCATAAAAACCCTCAAATTCACGTTTTTCCGTAACCCAAACCGTAGGCTACGGCTTGGGAACCGTAGCTTACAGTTTCAGAATTCTAACCAACATCAGCACCCAACCGTAGCCTACGGTTGGTGAACCGTAGCTTACAGTCGGCAGATTCTTCCAAAATTGTTTTCTTCATAACTTTTTCGTTTTAGCTCCGTTTTACGCACCGTTTTCGCCCACGTCTTCGTAATTCAACCCTCTATCATGCCATCTTCTAATATCTTCATTTTCAATCCATTAACATTCCCCAAAACTCATCCAATCTTCGTATTTAACCTGCAAAACATCATTTTCTCATAGTTATCCAATTCCACACATATAAACAACCAAATATGCATAAGATTAGACATTAAACACATATAAATCACATTACTAAACCCATCCATCATTTTATTATCCTATCCATGAAAACTCGCAATACTCCCAAAACCGTACAACCCAGTTCGTGTTAACCACCCAATAACTAAAGAAAGTTTTTTAGTAATATAGGTTCCTGTGAGGTGCAACCGAAGAAATAAAGGCATACCGATGGCATACCTGGTGTTTGTTGATTGCTGACGATTCTCAACTACTCCAATAGAGAGTTGGCCCAAAAGCCTAAATTCCAATCAACCACCATCTACACTCGACAACAACCCTAGCCGTCCGCATCATCCACACCTTAGCAACCATCATTGCAATTCAGACCTAAACCCCTGTCTCGCCAACATCTGAGACCACCGACTCTACTACAGTTGCTCACTTCGACGTCACCACACTGCGATATGACCTCTTTCACCATAACCATACACATAACATATAATGAGAATTATTATTTCAATTTCATACAACAGTTGATTGTGAAAAAGAAACTTACTCTTCAAGAAATCGAGGTCTCCGGTAACTGCAGTGTTCAACAACTGTTGGAACTTTTTCTATCAATGAAATCAAAATTGGATAACTAAGTAGGCACAATTACAAAACACGATAAGCATTGTTTTTCTTTTTAGGGACCCTATACTTTGCAATATATCTCAAAGCAAAAGAGAATTAAAAAGCTCATTAGGAATTACCACTATGTGGTAATGAAGTTAGGCCTTCCCGGTCAATGCATACCTTATGACAGCTACTGAGCTACCCAAAATGGGGCAACATTGTCTGACCAATCAGCAGCCTTGAGATCCTTCAGAAAAAGTAACAATATAACATGAGTTTTAAAAACTAATAGATGTCCTTTTCTACCAACCCATACTTCAACCTCTTCACAAAAAGCTCACATTAACATCAGATAGATGTCCTGCCAATATCCTTAAAGGTTGTACTCTATCCATTGACCAAACCCTTGTTCTGTCATGAGAATTTGCTGACATCACCTATTTTAAACATCCCAATAAACATTACTGACCAACCAATTGAGAACAAAAGTGGAATCCAACGAACAATCCCGGAGATCAGGAGTAGTGCCAGTGCCAGTGCAACCGAACAATCCCTCAAGACCCGGAACACCTAGCCCACCTAAACCACCGACTGGCGGTGACCCTAAACGAAAGTGGAATCCGCCGCGGGTGGAAGAACCTCATTCACGCTATTGCAAAACAACACAATTTAATCAAAATTCATATTGAAATTCAAGAAATCATAAAAATAAAAAGGTTTATATAATCGATTAAAAGAAACCCAATATTAGAACATAAATAAATAACAGGTCCATTGAAAGAAATCAAATACTCCATTGAAAGAAACCAAATACTGAATATATTGTAGTTGATATTAAGCTAAATTAGACTGTATGTAACACAATTAGTTTCAATTGCATGAAACCCTAATTGAACCAATAACTCTGCAAATTATGTTCATGTAAATGGAAACAAATGCAAAAAAGAGAGAATCAGATATAGGATGATGATAGATCGCATTAACAGACCTTAATTTAGTAGAATTTAATTCTAAAAAAAGAGTCACGAGACATGAAGATCTGCGTTTCTTTGCTTAGAATTCGATGAAGAACTCTAGTTATGACTGACCGATTCCAAGAGGGTTTTAGCCATCTTCTCTAGCATCAAAGAAAACTACGATTTAGAAACAAAGAGAGATCTCCAATCTTCAACAAAGAACCATCAATTTTAGGGTTCCAAACAGAACATGGAATTAAGATCGCATATTCAAAATAAATGATACAACGATTGTTACCTGGATGCCAAACAGCAGAATAGGAGAACAAATCGACACGAATTCAAGTAATGATCGTTGTTATGGAGGAACTGCTGGGAGGAAAAGAGCGGCGATTAATGAAAAACAAACTGGCAGAGGAAGAAACCTAGGGAGGAAAAGAGCGTCGATTGATGAATTAGGGTTTGTGAATCGTATTGTGGAAGGAAGAGGCGTGTGAGGAGTATATTACCGCTCAAATCAATATTGAGAGGAGTATTAAATTGCCAGGTGGCAATTAGTGGATTAAAATTATGCCAAATGCCACCAAAATGTATTGTTTTAATGTACATAATAGATATGGCGAGCAACCCCGGCAAAGATGCATGCAACGAACTGAATATTGAGTTAAATTGTTATTGGGCATTTGGGCTTATGAAGTATGGGCATAATTTTTTAAATGGGTATAGTGCGTAACTCTTTTGTGTGTTAATAGTTTAAAATAGGTTTCTATTTATAAAATTTTAAAAATCCGAATAAAACTTCCATGGGGTCACCCCATCTCTAACAAGTAGAGGTGTATACAAAAACCGGTTTGGGCCCAAACCAAACCTGTTTCAAATCCGATCTAGTTATTTTTAAATGGGCCAAAACAACTCGGGTTAGGGTTCCAACCCACTCAAACTGATGTGGATCGGATTTAAACCGGTTTGGAGCATTAAATCTACTTTTTTATCGGGCCCAAATCGATTCGGGTTAGAGCCGGTTCGCAACAAAAATCCTGAATGCCTGAACCTATGCCAAACCGCCGAGCTGAGTCAGGACCCAAACCGGTTGGGCCCAAATCATTTTTTTCCTTTCTCTACATCCCCACTTTTCTATCTTCTCCATTGCAGATCTAGATTCAAGAGAAAGAACAAGGTGTGATTCTCCTTCTAAGAGAAAACAGTTCCAATCATCCCGGCGATGATTCCGTGTTTCTTCACCTTCCTTTTGTAGTCACATATGGTCCATCTTTTTCTGGATTTTACACAAATAGTCCATCCATTTTTCCATCCACCATACATATCCTTAACTTTTATGAAAATCAAAGAGTAAATTACAATTTTGGCCCCTGTGGTTATATCACTTTTACCCATTAGCCTAAAAATAAATATTTTAACATCTGTGCCCTCAACCTCAATTTATCTAACTATTTTGGCCCCTTAAACTAATACCATCCATAACTTTGGTTAATAATAGGTCACATGCAGCTTACATGATGTGCAAATATGTCATTTACCTATGTCACTTCATCCATAACTCTGGTTAAATACGTTATGATTGAACGATATAAATTTTACTTTACATCGTTATCCAATCGCAATGCTATTGAGTTAAACTGGGTACGTCAAAAGGTGCGTTTACATATGGTTAAGGCATCACATGACATTTAGACTAATTCATTTGATGTTTGCAATGTATCCGGGCACGTTACGTTTGCAATGTACCTGTGCAGCAACGCGTACGGGTCTAAGTACTAGTTCATGTATAAAGATGTACGTAGTCATGTTTTGTAATATGTCAGAAATCTTTAGTTACAACTTACAAGTTTTACCAGCATGATATTTTTCATGGGCCTGAACAACAAATGACACAAGCCCAGTTGCATTCGCATTTCAAGATCTATGAACTCTTCAAGCTTAAGTTTTCGGTTCGGATGATTATTCCATGCCGACTGACTCGTTTCAAGTTCTAGTCGAGCTCGACCAGACTTTGGCTCGGGTCGTAAAGACTAAAGAGCTCCAGTAGTATATTTACTATTTATATCTAAATAATTGTCAAAATTGAAAAGGTGTAGCAACTAGCAAGGCAATATGTCTTCCATTGAAAGGTAATACTAAAAGCTCCACATGTACAATTTGTATACTGTTTTCTTATAAAACAATTTTGTACACATAAGATAGCACTTAATCTTAGAGTTGCAATGGATGCAAACACCATATCACTAGATACGGGTGTTTAAAACCGGATCTATTTTTAAATCCGTTTGGTATCATTTCGTTTTCGGTATGAATCTATTTTTACATTCTCAAGCTAGTCGATTTCAAGAAAAACCATGAATAAAAGTTGTCTTGTTTAAAACGACAGAGGAAATGCATTTACTTGACTGAGAGCATTCCAGAATGCTTATCTGGTGATTTAGTTTGCGGCTAAAAAAAAGTTGTCTTATTATAAAGAATTTCCAAGTAGACATCAATTATTGAAGTTTGGTTTGTAATTCTATTGCTACCAACGACCACCATAATTTCTTCAGGCTACCACCACACACCAACTCTTCGTCTGTGTCACTGTGTGGGGACATTTTAACATGTGTAACTTAATTATTTTTTCAATATAGGAAAAAGGGTATTATAGTGTGATGATTAGTAACAGTCATTATTTTTTAATGCAAGATTTAAAATAGGAAAGATCTTGTCATGTTTTCGTATGGGAGGCACGTGATTCTTTCACGAAGCGCTCTCTCAGATGTTTCCACTCCTGCCCCCGCAAGCGTTATAGGGTGTGGTCATGACCCTCATGATCACCATAACCCTCCACATCAGCGCCATGTCACCTACTTCTAATTATCATCCAAAACCACTGCCCTAAGGGTGTGGTCATGACTCAAACCACTATTATCTTATTTTAATTTATTTTTATGAAAAAGGAAAGGAAATATTAAATAAGGAAAAGAGGACCGTAGTTGTCATGGTTTAATCCATGGGGAATCATGGTATTGGTGAATGGGACAAGGGAGTGGTGTAACAATCCATTAATGGTCCTACGTGGCGATTGATGACTCAACCATGCCCCTCACACCCTATAGCCTTAGACTAGAAGGTATGGGGGCCGGCTGAGGCCCGGCTAGGACCGGCGCCGGTCCCCCACACCGCCCCCCTGGGGCTCGGCTCGGCACAACCGGCACCCCACAGCCGGGGTAGCCGGTCCTCTCTCCTCCTTCCTTCTCTCACATATACCTATACATACATACATATATATACACAAAGGGGTTCATCCCCCACCCCCCTAGGTCCGTCCTCTCCAAGCCACTCCTACGTGGCGCCTACATGACGGCTCATCCCCTCCAAGCCCATCCTCTCCATACCCTTTAGTCTTAGAGGATAATAAGACACAACGACATTTTGAAAAATATCTTTAAATGTACTTAAAGTTAGGTATGAGTATTAGAGACAACGTTATCAAATACGTCTTCATGTCGTTTTAGGTTGGTGAACCAAACACATTGATCAAATTCAAAACATACCAACAACATTGTTGGTATGTGCAACTCATGGTCCATTAAAGTCAAAAACAAAATTAAAAGCAAAAGAAATAACAAATTTATATCAAAACTTCAGGAAATTGCTGTTCCATGTACAAAACAACACTTTTGGATAGTTTTCAATCCTTTAATTAATAATAATAAAAAAAAAAGATTTAACCTATTTTAAAAAATAATTTCTATATTTGTTTCTTTCTAAAACTGTATCATTGTATCAACTCCTCCTTTAAACTGGAATCTTCATTCCATGACTCTACATATTCTTGATTCAAATCGAATAACAACCGGTGCTTTGTACCTGAACTTGAATCATCAAAGATTCTCTGTGACGATTCGTTGGAAACTATATTGTCGCTAGATGTTGACAAATGTAAACCAGAAAAGTCTATAATCCGTTCAATGTTAACCTTTTGTTCCTCTTTCAATTCATGAACAACCTCGTAACTTTGGTTGGTGCCACGTTTTTTCAAATGTGTGTGCCAGTGGTTCTTGATCTCGTTGTCACTTCTTCCTGGTAACTGTGCAGCGATCGCTGACCATCTACAAATTGATGTGAAAATTTTCAACAATCATTAGCCCTAATAATGATTTGTGGAATCAAAGCAATTAGGCTAAATTGCACTTTTCGTCCTTTATGTTTCAATGTTTCGACAGACGCTGTCCTTTAACTTTAAAAATTACACTGTATGTCCTTTATGTTTGCAATCATTCACGGGCGGTGTCCTTTCAGCTAAACCCAGTTAACTTTTTATGTTAAAACTTGAAACCCCTCACGTGCACATCACATGAGGGTATTCTCGTCTTTTTACCTCCTAAAATCTGCAATAAGAGGGTATCCTCTCCCTCGATTCACAAAATTTAGGGGGTAAAAGGACGAGATATCCTCACGTGATGTGTACGTTAGGGGTTTTAACATAAAAAGTTAACTGGGTTTAGCTGAAAGGACACCGGCCGTTAATGATTGCAAACATAAAGGACATACAGTGTAATTTTTAAAGTTAAAGGACAGCGCCTGTCGAAACATTGAAACATAAGGGACGAAAAGTGCAATTTAGCCAAGCAATTATTTAAAAACTGACTTATATTCAATGTTTTAAAAATCGGTTCAAACCGACCGGTTGTACCAGTTGAACCGTCCGGTAGAACTGGTTAAACCGCCCGGTACACCCGGTTGAACCGCCCGATACACCCGGTTAAACCGTTTCTGAGCCAAATCTGGTACGGTACAAAAACCGGATTTTAAAACATGGCTTATATTCAAATACGATTTAACCAATCTAATTATGATTTAAACACCTACCTGTTTCCCATTTTCTGGTGTAATTTGATGATGATATCTTCTTCTTCCTTGCTAAAATTCCCTCGTTTTACACTCGGTCTAAGATAATTCATCCATCGCAATCTGCAACTCTTCCCGCACCTTGCCAAACCTAATTACACAAACAATAACATCAGATTCCACAACGTAGATTCAACATCATCCTCAATCGAAGAACAATGTTAAGTTCTCTAAGTTTCAATTAACTAAAAGAAAACTTCATACGAATTTAGAATGATCCAAGCGTAAATTCTCCAAAAGTTTCGACGAATCAAAACATATAATTATTCAATAACTTATACAAATCAAATCAGAACACTCGGAAAAACAAAGAGTTCACCGTAATTACACGCAGATCAGTTAAATCTTCATACTAAGGGGTTGTTTAGTGGCGGAACCAGAACGATTTAGTTAGGGGGTCATCATAATTTTATATTCAATACCGGTTCAAATTAGGGGGTCCATCTCTAAGTTTGTTCTTCAAAAACTCAAAATTTATAAATAAAAATTCAAAAAGTTCCAGTGATCGGAGGGTCAACGGACCCTCTTGACCCCCCTCTGGTTCCGCCCATGGCTGTTTGGCAAGTTCTGAATGGTTAAGTGCTGAACCAGTAAGAGGTCTGAACCATTAAGATCCAGTATAATGCTTAATCCTTCAGAGGCAAATGTCTGACCAATTCAGATTAGAGGTCTTAACCATTCAGACTCTGTATAATATTTAACCATTCAGAGTCAAATGTCTGAACCATTCAGACATCTGCTCACGAAACAAACAGTCTGAACCATTAAGTGCTCAGTAAGAGGTTTGAACCATTTAGAGCTTCATTAAGAGGTAAACAAACAACCCTAAATCTGAGTTAATTCACCACAAATGGAGAATTCTATTTTCCACTTCGCATTCGATGAAACAAAGTATTCAACTCTCCTTCAATTGAGGTGAATCAAACAACAATACATACAGAGATAAATACAAATCACACAAGTACAAATCACTGTCAATTAGAAGAAAACTTCATTTCTGAATAATTCAAGTGGAAAACTCTCCTAAAGTTTTGATGAATCAAAACAAATAACTATTCAATAACTCACATAAATCTAATCACCACTTCAAATTCTCCTTTAACTTCTAAAAAATCAAAAAGTTCGCTGCAGTTACACACAAATCAATTAAAACTTCATACTAATCTAACTTAATTAACCGCAAATCAAATCGATAATTCTACATTAATACTTCGCATTCGATGAAACAAAGTACTCAACACTCCTTCAATTGAGATAAATCAAACAAGTATACAGACATAAATACAAATCGAACAAGTACAAATCAGAATAATTCAAGTGTAAATTATCCTAAAGTTTCGATGAATCAAAACAGATAATTAATTATTCATTCAATAACATATATAAATCAAATCAAATCAGAACATCAATATCTCCTTAAACTTGTAAAAATATCTAATAGATCGCCACATTTACACGCAAATCAGCTAAATCTTCAACTAATCTAACCTAATAAACCGCAAATGAATCGATACTTGTACATTTCTACTTCTTCAAAGTATTAAAGTCTCCTTGAATTGAATTGAATTGAGATAAATGAAAGAAAATTAGAAATAAGTGGTAAGGGAAGTTGAGGAATGGAGATGAATAGTACCGGCATATTTAGGAAGTTCACGCCAGTTCCAGTGGCCGTAACGTTCAATGTAATCACGTAACTTGTTATCTTCTTCTTCACTCCAAGCGCCTTTTTTGATACCATTTTTGTCGATGCAAGGTGCTCTCACCATTTTCTTTCAGATCTCTCTCTCTCTCTCTCTCTATTCGCTGTTTCTCTCTCTTCGCCTACCATCATGATGAGTAGTAGTCCAACTCTAGGTTTGTTGGCAATCCGTCAGCATTTATTATTATATTTTATTTTTCTGAGCTAAATGTAACTTTAATCACTGCGATTTTAGTTATTTTTTCACTTTACTTCAAAATTTTCATTTTTCGTCCTTGGGTTCAAAAAGTATTGGAGGAGCCCTATCCCACATCGAAAGAATAAGATCTTCCGGTTGTATTAATAAGATCTTGGGTTACTCCCTCTATTACCAATTGGTTTTAGAGTGGAACCCCATAGACTTCAATATGGTATCAGAGCCACGGCTCTATGTCAGCTCCGGTTAAGGCCACTTAACCCGCTATGAATATTGTTTCGGGCCATGACCGATGAGTTTGTGGAAAAATGCCATGACCGATGAGTTTCGGGCACTTATTGATAACGGGACTTGGAAATTAGTACCAAAACAACCCGCTATGAATATTGTTCGGAGTATGTGGATTTTTAGGCACAAAAAGAAAGCGGACGGGACTCTTGAAAGATACAAGGCTCGGTTAGTTTGTGATGGTCGATCTCAACAAGTCGGAGTTGATTGTGGGGAAACTTTTAGCCCCGTTGTTAAACCGGCTACCATTAGAACTGTTCTCTCTTTGGCATTGTCAAAATCATGGCCAATACATCAACTTGATGTAAAAAACGCTTTTCTACATGGCCACCTAAATGAAACGGTTTTCATGCACCAACCTATGGGCTTCCGAGATCCGACTTATCCGAATCATGTGTGCCTCCTCAAAAAGTCTCTCTACGGTCTTAAACAAGCACCAAGGGCATGGTACCAACGGTTCGCCGATTTTGTTTCTAAGATGGGTTTTCAACATAGCCAATGCGACCATTCCTTATTCATCTTTAAACAAGGAACACATATGGCTTTCATTTTATTATATGTGGATGACATTCTCTTGATCACCTCCACTGATAGTTTACGTGACCGATTCATGGCTCTTCTCTCTAAAGAATTCGCCATGACCGATCTCGGACCGCTTAGTTACTTTCTTGGAATTTCCGTAACAAGAACCAAAAATTCTCTCTTTCTTTCACAAGAGAAATATGCTCGGGAAATTCTTGAAAGAGCCGGCCTCACCGATTGCAACCCGGCTGCCACCCCTGTTGATACGCAAAATAAATTGAGTGGCACTCATGGTACGCCCGTAGAAAACATCACCGAATACCGAAGCTTCGCCGGAGCCCTACAATATCTCACCTTTACACGACCCGATATCTCCTACGCGGTCCAACAAGTATGTCTTCATATGCATGATCCAAAGACTACTCATTTGAATGCTCTAAAAAGGATTCTGAGATATATAAAAGGCACCATTACACATGGCTTACACCTTCAACCTTCCCCAACTTCTTCTCTGGTAGCCTTCACGGACGCAGATTGGGGAGGGTGTCCCGACACACGCCGGTCAACCTCTGGGTATTGTGTATACATGGGTGACAATTTACTTTCATGGTCCTCGAAACGCCAACCCACTCTGTCCCGTTCAAGCGCCGAGGCGGAATATCGGGGCGTTGCAAATGTAGTTTCCGAAGTATGTTGGCTACGAAATTTATTACTTGAACTACATCATCCACTTGACCGAGCCACATTGGTTTACTGTGATAATGTTAGCGCCATCTACTTAGCCAGCAATCCGGTTCAACATCAACGTACAAAGCACATCGAAATGGACATACATTTCGTTCGCGAGAAGGTCGCCAAAGGTCATATTCGAGTTCTCCATGTTCCCTCACGATATCAAATAGCCGACATTTTCACTAAAGGCTTGCCAAAGGTTCTATTCGACGATTTTCGTAACAGTCTCAACATCCGCGATCCTCCCGTTTCGACTGCGGGGGAATATTAGAATAGTGCTTGACAGTTGGCAAAATCTGTATCCTAAATTGTATCTTTATATTTATTGTAATTAGCAATCATAGAGGCATAATTATAGGAATAGCAAATCAATGTAACGATTATATAATTGTGGAGAATTATGGAATGAAGACACAGAAACATTATCTCAATCTCTTACAAAAAGTTTTAATGTTTTTATTTTAGTTTACTGGGTTACCTTAATCTATTTTTTACGTTAACAAAAAGGGCAATTCGGTCATTTTATATGTAATTCTGTTAACTAGAATGACAACTTGGTCATATAAAATGACTGAATTGCTCTTCTCGTTAACAAAAAATTGATGAAGTTAACCTAATAGACTAAAATGGCAACAGTGAAATCTTTTTAAACCCACAGACGAAAAATGAAAAGTTAAAATAAACTGACAAAATAACCTAATCGGACTAAAATGACATTTAATTTTTTGAAGTTACAGTCTCACTACATGTTCTATTAGCAATGTGCAAAAATGTTCACATGTTTAACTGGAATTGAATTTAAACCCCTTGTGTTTTCTGGTTTGTGGCGGCTGGTCCCTCGCTTAGCCACACTAATTGTAACACCTCGAATTTTTGTGTCCAATGATGTGTTAACACGTGTCATTTGTTTACACGTGGCATCTATAATAAATAAAGGACTAATTTTGACAAACCTTGAAAGTATATAAATTCGAGGGTTATAAAATGTCAACAAGGGTAAATATACTGTATAGTATCCCTAAATAATGCTTAAACCTTCAAACGAATAAATTATAGATCGTACAAAAACAAAACGCGGAAGAAAGTGAGAGATTACAAACTACAGGGGTTAACTGTGTCAACATGTTTAATAATACCTCTGAGTGACCCTTTAACGTTCCAAAGACTTTGTAACGGTATTATACCCTCGCTAAAATAATATATATGAATTTCGCGAAGTTTCGATATGAAACGAGAAAGTTACGATCGAATTCGTAGAAGAAGGGTTAAAAGCGTCAACAGTGAAAGTTAAGGCTTTCCAATATAATTAATAAATAAACCGGGGACTTAATAATGCGGGTAAATAACACGAGGCCCCTATCGGTAAATAACCGAGGGCCAAACCGCAAAGTTACCCCTTCAAACCCGAAAGGTCAGGTGAATCATTACGAAAGATTTCGTTATTTATGGCTGGATTCTGCAATCATTACAAAAGGATTTGAAAATCCTGAAATCTTAACCTCTCGCGGCCCGCGTGAAGGTTAAGCTTAAGTTGAGGCGGGCCGCGAGCCACCTCAATTACGCGACTGGATTCTTAATCCCAGGCGACCCGCGTAAAGATGCATGGGGACTCCCATGCGGGTCGCGTAAAGTGCCCAGATGCAGAATTGTTGTAACTAGATGGCTTTTGGAGCTTATGAACGACCAAACCTCAATCAATGAGGCATGGGTGCCCCCTACTCGACCCATAACCCTCTAATACACCTGCCATTTATCCAAGGGCACTTGTAGAGTTGTGTGTAATGATCTTGAGCCATGACATTTGCTATAAATAGCACTAGTATGCAACATAACATTCACAACATCAAAACACACACCTCTGATCAGTTCAAGAGCTCTCAAGTCCTCTTCTCTGCTCCATAAGCAAGAACACAACTTCTGTAAGTGATCTAACCCTTTGTGGTGTCACATTTCCTTAGTAAATGGCCAAGAACCAAACCGTCGTAACTACGGTTTGACTTTACAATAAATCAGTAATGGTTCAGTCTTATGACGAATCAAAAGTGGTTATGAGTTGGTATTTATGTGGGTAATAAACCTCTAAAATGGTTCCCCCTGATCACCACTCTAACTATGTCAAATGTCGAGTCAAACGTGCGGTTAAAAAGTCAACAGAAAGCTATTTTAGCGATTTATGCATAATCTGTAATGTATATGTTATGGAACCTGTTTTAACAATCATAAAACATGATAATAAGTATATAAACCTGTTTGCGCTCGTTTGAATCGATCATTTACTATATTGAACCGGTTCGGAGCCGAAAGTCGCAAAAGTTTGACTTTTGCTTTGACTTCAGTTCTGACCCGTTTTAGTGAGGTATAAATATACCTTAGGACTCTCTTAGGACCAGGTCACATGTTGGTATACGCCTCTGTGGTCGGTTCGTGAGTTATCCGAGTCTTTTACGTATTTCCGTCATTCGCCTAAAAGTTGACCGTAACGGCCTTTTAAAATTAAAACGAGTATTTCGGACACGTGAACGGACCAAAACCTTACTTATTAAATTATAAGCATGTCCTTAAAGTTTCACGTCAATCCGAGGCCTAGAATGAGAGTTATGCTAAAAGGCGCACTTTTAAGAAAGTTTTGTAATTAACGGCGCAATTAGCATAACGCCCATCTAACCCAAGTTTTCGTCACCAAAGCTTTTACCCACTGTGGTAAAATAATATTTTGGGAATTTTAAAGATTTTTAATAATTTTTACCTTGCTCATAACCTGCGGTTATGGCTACGGTTCGGTAAGTACCGAATATGCCCTTTTTGGCCAAAACGGGAGTTCTACAAGGTCTTTTGACCCGATTCCAGTTGCCACTGATTTTAAATAATAAATAAAGTATTTTAAACTTTATAAACTGTTCGGGAAACTCAGATTTCCTGTAGAACCCGAAAAGCTCTTTAAAAGTCTTTAAAATGACCGAAAAGCCCCTACGGGGCATAATATTAACTTAAACTCGTTACGGGCATTACGGAAGGTATCCTACTGATACCAAAATACTTTTAAGGCATATTGACTTAGGAAATAAGCGTAGGACACTTATGGTTAACTGTTTCGCCTATTTGCGCACACGGTACGGCCCATGGAACTAGTTTTCGTGCAATAGCCGATATGGGTCAAATTATATTATTTGAACCCCAAAATCCAGAGTATGAACTATAAACCCATATAAAACAAGTCACTGAACTTGTTGGGTCCAAATCATACTCCATTCTCGGTTTTTGCCTTTTCGTGCGAATTAACCATATCTATGTATCGGAATCAACCGGTTTAAGCTACGGCTAATATAAGGACCGTTAGGATTCTAAGAGGTTAATTAAAACCTTCGTTCCAGATTAGGAGCCCCAGTAAAAGCTATCGGTGACTTGATCTAAATTAAGGATTTATACTTGCAAAGGTAAATACTTTAACTTATTTCCCCTATATGGGCTTGGGTTACGGTATATTAATACCGCTTGATTGAGCATTATATAATTCCATCGCTTAGGTGGTTAATTGATTAAATATGATCGGCTCATTTAAACAGTTTTGTTGCTTATAAGCCTTTGGGGGGTTTAATTACCGTTGTCCCGGATATCCTTGGCATCATTTTACGAAATGGCCACGACCATCGACATCCCGGTGTAGGCGTACACCCGGTATAAAGTGTCGACATTAAATTTAAAAGACGTAGCCGTTGGTTTTTATACTACGGTTTTACGCAAACGTGGTGTGTCTATAAATCTTTAACCCGGCACGACCCGGGCTACTGAACGCATAAAAGAACATGTAAAACGTTCACAAGATCATTATGAATTTTCCCAAGTTATAAAAGAGTTTGTGCCTTGTGCATTCAAATCAATTTTTAATAAACATTTTCAAATGTGTCAGTTGAATGTATTTACCAGTGTAAACTGGCGTATTTTCCCCAAAAGGATTAAGTGCAGGTACCTAAACGTAATTGGCTGGTATTAGCTCCCTAGCGTCGGGATAAGCCTCGCAAGCTTGATTGCAGTATCTGATGGAACAATACTTTATGTTTACTTACGATCCACTGTGGATATATTCAACCCCTGTAATACATTTTGGTATTACGATCAGAGGTTGAAATTTATATATTTATCTTATGCTTCCGCTGTGCATTATATAATTGTGTGGTTTGACTATATTGTTGCCAACATCGTCACGGTAATCCCCCACCGGGCCCACCGGTGAGACACGTGGAATTCGGGGTGTGACAGGTTGGTATCAGAGCCAACATTGAGTGAATTAAACACTATCCTATTGTGTTTAATCTCAATGACACAATTGCGCATACTTGAGTCTAGACAAGAACTTGGGACAAATTCGGATTATTACTCCTTTTTGTCTTTATTTTCGATTCAATTTTTAATAAGTTTTGGAGCAGGAAAATGCCACCTGTTATATTCCGAGGAAGAGGAAGGGGACGTAGAGGCCGAGGTGAAATCGTGACACATCACGATCAAGAAGCTGGACCATCTGGTACAAGACAGCCTTCGATAACACGGAGCGAAGAGCCACAACGACGAAGAGATCTTTACGAACCCGCGAGGCATTCCACTTCGCACAGCTCGACGCCATCCTACCGGCACTCCTTTGGGCCAGATTCAGAAAATGATCCCAATAACCCACAACCTTCCTTCATACCTCTACAACGTTCGGTATCACACCGAAATTACGGCGACCCTACTCCATACTACATAGGTCAGTTTAATCCAGCTGACTACATACAGGAACCTTCAGGATTTGTTCCGCTTGGTCCACAAGACCACTTTTCTGAAGATCCCATGGAGGAAGATGAGGATCCTACTGAACCAGCTCGTGGTACGCCCACGCATCCGATAGAAGTTTCTGATGGGTCATCCTTCCATGGAACGCCCTATCAAGGACCTGACAGTTTCCAAGCGATGTTTGACCGACATGAATGGTACTACACGCCATCTCGACAGACATCTCAACAACCGAGATATCCACAGGATCCCTCTGAGGATTCACGCTTTGAGGCAGTTACGCCACCACCTCCGCCACCGGCACAACCAGTAATACCTGATCCGCCAAGGCGTAGGAGGACAAATGCTCGTATGTCTACACGAGGAGGAGGGGGTATCCACTTCAGCACTCCTCGACATTCTAGTAGTAGCCACTATCCGCCACTACAAGAGGAAGGACCTTCAAGTCCTATACAGGAGGTGAACTCCGCACCAACTGCACGAAATTCGCCGCCATTTGGGTATGACCAACCCATACCTGCTTATACGGGTCCGACGGCTTACAACCCGTTCGAACCGTCACAAGCACAATACAACTACGGCTATGAGCGCGACCCATATGTGGTGTCGGCTAGATATAATGCGCGCTACCCTGACGGAGCACATGGAAACATGGGACCACCGGATTACTCAGCTCATGGGTATCCAATACCTTCCAGACCTCCAGTTCCGCATCAAGCGCCACAACCACGTTTCTCTCCTCCTGAACAGGAAGAAATACTCCATCGACTAGATCGAGTGGAGAGAGAGTTCGAGGAAGAGAAGAAAAGCCACCGAGGATTTCTCAAGGGCTTGGCGAACCTACTAAAGGGCAAAAAGAAGAAACGTGACCATTAGCCCTTAATAGTTGTACGAATGTAATTTCTACTTTAAAAATAAGTCCCTGTGAGGACAACTTATCATATTTCAGTCCCTACGTGGACTTATCTTAGTCCTTGCATGGACACCTATCTTGTATTAGTCCCTGCGTGGACTTGTCACTTATTTTAAAACCTCTCTGGAGGTATATACTATTTGAAAGACCCGTTTAGGGCAATATGTAATTGTATTTGAGATTTTGGAATGTATGTTATGAGTTTTGTTTTAATATATATAAAAATAAATCAAAACCATTCCTTTTATATTGATCTGCCTAAATAAAGAATCTTAAAAGGTGAAACCTAGCTTGGGGTCTGTTAAGATCTAGTCAAGATGGTACGACCTAACTGAAAGATTCTAAATTCCCTGTTAACCTCTGTACGCATGTTAACATTCATGGCAGATGTGATTCGTTAAAATCACGCACGTCATTCTTATACAATAATCCTTTAAGGATTTCAAAACCCAACTAAATGATATATAAATCGTGGGTTAAATCACCAATGAAGGTGATCAGTATTATTAAAACATCCATTAGTGATGCAATGCCTACGGGCCAATATTATTAAAACATCCGTTAGTGATGTGGTGCCTACGGGCCAGTATTATAAAGACATCCATTAGTGATGCAATGCCTACGGGCCAATATTATTAAAACATCCGTTAGTGATGCAGTGCCTACGGGCCAGTATTATAAAGACATCCGTTAGTGATGCAGTGCCTACGGGCCAGTATTATTAAAACATCCATTAGTGATGTAGTGCCTACGGGCCAATATTATTAAAACATCCATTAGTGGTGTAGTGCCTACGGGCCAGTACTATAAAACATCCATTTAGTGATGTAGTGCCTACGGGCCAACTATATTTAAACATCCATTAGAGGTGTAGTGCCTATGGGCCATAATAATTGTCTTATAAAGACAAAAGGCAGTGGTAGTCTATGACTCTCTGTCAGAAAGAGATAAAAGAACTACGGTTCAAATCTCTATGCCTTTGATTCTATGAAATCTCGGCTAATATTATAAAACATCATCATGATTAGGCGTTACGCCGCCAATATTATCTATATAGCTGAAATAGGATATATTCAGATCCTAATATGTAATGAGTTAATAAGTTAACCAAATATGGTCTCTGTACCATGGTTGACAAATTGTCATAAAAGACAATCATATAATAATCTCCTAAATTAAAATTCTGTTATCTTCTGTAACAGATTCAAGTTACAATGGCGGATCCCAATGGAGAGAACAGCCACACGAATGAAGATGACTATGACAATGCGTCAGTACATTTGACAGGCGCACAACTGAAGACTCTGATTGCCAATGCTGTTCAGGCAGCTATTGATCGTCAAAATACTGAGTCCCAAGGCAGAACTGTGTCAAAACCACCCTCTAAACCAAAGACACACTCCAAACCACCCTCTGAACCCAAGAAAGATGACGACAAACATTCGTCTACTGAGCACAGCGTTCATCGCGATAGAGAATATACTGATGCGTCGAGTGCTAAGGGTTGCACCTACAAATACTTTGTATCATGTAAGCCCCGTGAATTTACAGGGGAGAAAGGTGCGGTTGACTGTATCACCTGGCTAGACGAGATGGACACAATAGTGGACATCAGCGGGTGCGCCGAGAGGGACGTGGTTAAGTTTGTGTCCCAGTCATTCAAGGGCGAGGCCCTGGCGTGGTGGAGAGCTCTGGTGCAGGCTTCAGGTAAGTCTGCCTTATACAAAATGTCATGGGGGGAGTTTATTACCCTCATAAAAGAAAACTACTGCCCTCAGCACGAGGTTGAGAAGATTGAGGCGGATTTCGTCTCACTGGTGATGACAAACCTGGATTGTCAAGCATATCTGACAAGTTTTAACACTATGTCACGCCTGGTGCCATATCTTGTGACACCAGAACCTCGAAGGATTGCCCGTTTCATAGGGGGCTTAGAGCCGGCGATCAAGGCCAGTGTGAAGGCCTCTAGGCCGACGACCTTCAGGTCAGTTACTGACCTCTCCTTGTCTCTTACACTTGATGCTGTCCGTCTGAGGGCACAAAGGAGCAAGGAGGCTGAAAAGCGAAAACGTGAGGATGATACCTCACGAAAGTCTGGGAAAAAGCACCGTGGAAACGCTGAGGGCAAGAGAGGGTCGGAGGCAAAGAAGGAGGGGCAAGCTGATGGAAGACCTCACTGCAAGGTCTGCAAGAAACCTCACTCCGGGAAGTGTAGGTTTGCGTCTGGTTCACAGTCGCAACAAAAGACTCCATCCTATGGGCTATGCAAGTCCAAGGATCATAAGACCATGGAGTGCAAAAAGATAAAGGATGCAACCTGCTATGGTTGTAATGAAAAGGGGCATATAAAGAGTAATTGCCCGAAGTATGCCAAGAAGGCGGAAGAGACGAAGAAATCAAATGCGAGAGTTTTCCGCTTGGATGCAAAGGAAGCGGTTAAGGACGACAGTGTGCTTACAGGTACTTTTCTTGTAAATAATATATTTGCAAGAGTACTATTCGATTCTGGCGCTGATAAGTCCTTTGTAGACCAGAAATTTTGCCAACTACTAAATATGCCAATCAAAACCCTTGACGTGAAATACGAAGTAGAGTTAGCAGACGGCACGATAGAAACCGTCTCTACTGTTCTAGAAGGATGTGAAATGTCCATTAGGAACCATTCTTTTCCTTTATCTCTACTTCCTTTCAAACTTGCGGGTTTTGACATCGTGCTAGGCATGGACTGGTTATCCCATAACCAGGCCCAAATCATTTGCGGCAAGAGGCAAATAGTTTTAAAAACTCCGAGTGGTGAATCTCTTACCATTCGAGGTGATACGCATTACGGATTGCCCGAAGACGTATCTATGCTGAAAGCTTCAAGGTGTTTAAACAGAGGCTGTGTAATTTACATGGCTCAGGTGATAATTGAAGAACCAAAGCCGAAGATCGAGGATCTTCCTGTCATTTCTGAATACCCCGAGGTTTTTCCTGAAGAACTACCTGGTTTGCCACCAGATAGACAAGTGGAGTTCAGAATTGACATCATTCCTGGAGCAGCTCCGATAGCAAGAGCACCCTACAGATTAGCTCCGACGGAAATGAAAGAACTGAGGACCCAGTTGGATGAACTGCTGGCGAAAGGTTTTATCAGACCTAGTTCATCTCCCTGGGGAGCTCCTGTCCTATTTGTAATGAAGAAGGACGGATCGATGCGGTTGTGCATCGACTATAGAGAACTGAATAAAGTTACCATAAAGAATAGATATCCTTTACCAAGGATCGATGATCTATTCGATCAGCTGCAAGGAGCAAGCTACTTCTCCAAGATTGACTTAAGGTCGGGCTATCATCAACTAAGGGTCAGAGATGAAGATGTACACAAGACTGCATTTAGGACTCGCTATGGTCATTACGAGTTCCTAGTGATGCCTTTTGGGCTCACAAATGCACCGGTTGCATTCATGGATCTCATGAATCGCGTTTGCAAGCCATACTTGGACAAATTCGTCATAGTCTTCATCGACGATATCCTTATATATTCCAAGAGCCAAGCTGACCACGAGAAGCACCTCCGTTGCATTATCGAATTACTACAACGTGAGAAACTCTACGCCAAATTCTCAAAATGCGAATTCTGGCTAAGAGAGGTTCAATTTTTAGGACACGTTGTGAGCGAGCGTGGTATCCAAGTGGATTCCGCTAAGGTAGAGGCAGTCATGAACTGGCAAGAGCCAAAGACGCCTACCGAAATTCGCAGTTTCCTGGGTTTGGCAGGATACTACCGAAGGTTTATTGAGAACTTTTCAAGGATTGCTGCGCCTTTGACTTCCTTGACCAAGAAGAAAGAAAAGTACATTTGGGGCCCAAAGCAGCAAGAGTCCTTCGAAATACTGAAGCAAAAGCTAAGCAACGCACCTGTGTTGACCTTACCTGAGGGTACAGATGAATTCGTAGTTTACTGCGATGCATCACACACAGGCATGGGGTGTGTTCTTATGCAGAAGGGCAAGGTGATTGCCTATGCTTCAAGACAATTAAAGGTGCATGAAAAGAATTACACCACCCATGATTTGGAGTTGGGTGCCGTTGTATTTGCACTGAAATTATGGAGGCATTACCTTTATGGTATTAAATTTGTGATTTATTCTGATCACAAAAGCCTCCAGCACCTGTTCAACCAGAAAGAGTTAAACATGAGTCAACGCCGTTAGATGGAAACCCTGAATGATTATGACTGCGAAATCAGGTACCATCCCGGCAAGGCGAATGTAGTCGCCGATGCCTTGAACAGGAAGGAAAGGGTAAAACCCATTCGAATCAATGCCAAGAGCATTGAGGTTAAAAATAATTTGATTGAAAAGATTTTGGCTGCACAGCGAGAGGCTGTGTTGGAAGCTAATTATCCTAATGAAAAGCTGGGAGTAACTGAGGAGCAGTTGACTCTTAGCAAGGATGGAATTCTTAAGCTGAACGGACGTATATGGGTTCCGATTTATGGAGGACTACGAGACGTTGTTCTCCAGGAAGCCCACAGCTCCAAATACTCAGTCCATCCGGGTGCAGACAAAATATACCAAGACTTAAAGGCAAATTATTGGTGGATAGGCTTGAAAAAGTCTGTAGCCGCCCATGTAGCAAAGTGCTTGACTTGTGCTCAAGTCAAAGCCGAGCACCAAAAGCCGTCTGGCTTGCTACAACAGCCTGAACTTCCCGAGTGGAAGTGGGAATGTGTAACTATGGACTTCATAACCAAGTTACCCAAAACCAGGAAAGGTAACGATACAATATGGGTCATAGTCGATAGGCTGACTAAATCAGCTCATTTTCTACCCATTAAGGAGACATATAGCTCCGATATGTTAGCCCAACTTTATGTTGATAAGATTGTAGCCTTACACGGCATACCTGTGTCTATTATCTCCGACAGGGATACTAGATACACATCTCATTTCTGGAAAAGTTTCCAGCAATCTTTGGGCACGCGTTTAAACTTTAGTACGGCTTACCATCCACAGACGGACGGTCAAAGTGAGCGTACTATCCAAACGCTAGAAGACATGCTTCGTGCATGTGCGATCGATTTAGGTGGTAACTGGGATAAAAACCTACCCCTGGTCGAATTCTCCTACAATAATAGCTACCACACCAGCATAAAGGCTGCGCCTTTTGAGGCATTATATGGTAGGAAATGCAGATCGCCTGTTTGTTGGGCAGAAGTAGGAGAGGTCCAATTATCGGGACCAGAGATTGTTTTCCAGACAACGGACAAGATTGTCCAGATCCGGGAACGTCTCAAGGCTGCCCGTGATAGGCAGAAGAGCTACGCTGATCCAAAGCGTAAGGATTTTCACTTCGAAGTGGGTGAAAAGGTATTACTTAAAGTATCACCCTGGAAGGGGGTGATGCGTTTCGGCAAGAAAGGCAAACTGAGTCCGAGATACATAGGGCCTTTTGAGGTCATTGAACGAGTCGGATCAGTTGCCTATAAACTAAACTTGCCTGAAGAGCTCAATGGAATTCACAATGTGTTCCACATCTGCAATCTCAAAAAGTGCTTCGCCGACGAGTCGTTGGTGATTCCACACACAGATGTGCATATAGATGAGAGCTTAAGGTTCATAGAAAAACCTTTGTCGATTAAAGATCGACAGGTGAAGAAGCTTCGCAGAAAGCACGTACCGATTGTAAAAGTCAAATGGGATGCTCGTAGAGGTCCTGAATATACGTGGGAAGTCGAAGCTACAATGAAAGAAAAATACCCCTATTTATTTGAGTAAATCTCGGGTCGAGATTTATTTTAAGGGGGTGAGGATGTAACACCTCGAATTTTTGTGTCCAATGATGTGTTAACACGTGTCATTTGTTTACATGTGGCATCTATAATAAATAAAGGACTAATTTTGACAAACCTTGAAAGTATATAAATTCGAGGGTTATAAAATGTCAACAAGGGTAAATATACTGTATAGTATCCCTAAATAATGCTTAAACCTTCAAACGAATAAATTATAGATCGTACAAAAACAAAACGCGGAAGAAAGTGAGAGATTACAAACTACAGGGGTTAACTGTGTCAACATGTTTAATAATACCTCTGAGTGACCCTTTAACGTTCCAAAGACTTTGTAACGGTATTATACCCTCGCTAAAATAATATATATGAATTTCGCGAAGTTTCGATATGAAACGAGAAAGTTACGATCGAATTCGTAGAAGAAGGGTTAAAAGCGTCAACAGTGAAAGTTAAGGCTTTCCAATATAATTAATAAATAAACCGGGGACTTAATAATGCGGGTAAATAACACGAGGCCCCTATCGGTAAATAACCGAGGGCCAAACCGCAAAGTTACCCCTTCAAACCCGAAAGGTCAGGTGAATCATTACGAAAGATTTCGTTATTTATGGCTGGATTCTACAATCATTACAAAAGGATTTGAAAATCCTGAAATCTTAACCTCTCGCGGCCCGCGTGAAGGTTAAGCTTAAGTTGAGGCGGGCCGCGAGCCACCTCAATTACGCGACTGGATTCTTAATCCCAGGCGACCCGCGTAAAGATGCATGGGGACTCCCATGCGGGTCGCGTAAAGTGCCCAGATGCAGAATTGTTGTAACTACATGGCTTTTGGAGCTTATGAACGACCAAACCTCAATCAATGAGGCATGGGTGCCCCCTACTCGACCCATAACCCTCTAATACACCTGCCATTCATCCAAGGGCACTTGTAGAGTTGTGTGTAATGATCTTGAGCCATGACATTTGCTATAAATAGCACTAGTATGCAACATAACATTCACAACATCAAAACACACACCTCTGATCAGTTCAAGAGCTCTCAAGTCCTCTTCTCTGCTCCATAAGCAAGAACACAACTTCTGTAAGTGATCTAACCCTTTGTGGTGTCACATTTCCTTAGTAAATGGCCAAGAACCAAACCGTCGTAACTACGGTTTGACTTTACAATAAATCAGTAATGGTTCAGTCTTATGACGAATCAAAAGTGGTTATGAGTTGGTATTTATGTGGGTAATAAACCTCTAAAATGGTTCCCCCTGATCACCACTCTAACTATGTCAAATGTCGAGTCAAACGTGCGGTTAAAAAGTCAACAGAAAGCTATTTTAGCGATTTATGCATAATCTGTAATGTATATGTTATGGAACCTGTTTTGACAATCATAAAACATGATAATAAGTATATAAACCTGTTTGCGCTCGTTTGAATCGATCATTTACTATATTGAACCGGTTCGGAGCCGAAAGTCGCAAAAGTTTGACTTTTGCTTTGACTTCAGTTCTGACCCGTTTTAGTGAGGTATAAATATACCTTAGGACTCTCTTAGGACCAGGTCACATGTTGGTATACGCCTCTGTGGTCGGTTCGTGAGTTATCCGAGTCTTTTACGTATTTCCGTCATTCGCCTAAAAGTTGACCGTAACGGCCTTTTAAAATTAAAACGAGTATTTCGGACACGTGAACGGACCAAAACCTTGCTTATTAAATTATAAGCATGTCCTTAAAGTTTCACGTCAATCCGAGGCCTAGAATGAGAGTTATGCTAAAAGGCGCACTTTTAAGAAAGTTTTGTAATTAACGGCGCAATTAGCATAACGCCCATCTAACCCAAGTTTTCGTCACCAAAGCTTTTACCCACTGTGGTAAAATAATATTTTGGGAATTTTAAAGATTTTTAATAATTTTTACCTTGCTCATAACCTGCGGTTATGGCTACGGTTCGGTAAGTACCGAATATGCCCTTTTTGGCCAAAACGGGAGTTCTACAAGGTCTTTTGACCCGATTCCAGTTGCCACTGATTTTAAATAATAAATAAAGTATTTTAAACTTTATAAACTGTTCGAGAAACTCAGATTTCCTGTAGAACCCGAAAAGCTCTTTAAAAGTCTTTAAAATGACCGAAAAGCCCCTACGGGCTTGGGTTACGATATATTAATACCGCTTGGGTTACGATATATTAATACCGCTTGATTGAGCATTATATAATTCCATCGCTTAGGTGGTTAATTGATTAAATATGATCGGCTCATTTAAACAGTTTTGTTGCTTATAAGCCTTTGGGGGGTTTAATGACCGTTGTCCCGGATATCCTTGGCATCATTTTACGAAATGGCCACGACCATCGACATCCCGGTGTAGGCGTACACCCGGTATAAAGTGTCGACATTAAATTTAAAAGACGTAGCCGTTGGTTTTTATACTACGGTTTTACGCAAACGTGGTGTGTCTATAAATCTTTAACCCGGCACGACCCGGGCTACTGAACGCATAAAAGAACATGTAAAACGTTCACAAGATCATTATGAATTTTCCCAAGTTATAAAAGAGTTTGTGCCTTGTGCATTCAAATCAATTTTTAATAAACATTTTCAAATGTGTCAGTTGAATGTATTTACCAGTGTAAACTGACGTATTTTCCCCAAAAAGATTAAGTGCAGGTACCTAAACGTAATTGGCTGGTATTAGCTCCCTAGCGTCGGGATAAGCCTCGCAAGCTTGATTGCAGTATCTGATGGAACAATACTTTATGTTTACTTACGATCCACTGTGGATATATTCAACCCCTGTAATACATTTTGGTATTACGATCAGAGGTTGAAATTTATATATTTATCTTATGCTTCCGCTGTGCATTATATAATTGTGTGGTTTGACTATATTGTTGCCAACATCGTCACGGTAATCCCCCACCGGGCCCACCGGTGAGACACGTGGAATTCGGGGTGTGACACTAATGCATATTTTAATGGTGATATCTGACACATTTTGGACCACCTAATGAATGGTAACTAATTACTATATGTTAATAAGAAAACTGAATGAACAGTGTAAAAGGTCATTCTCGTCATTTCATTTTATAACCAGCTTAAAGGCAGACAAGAGAGAGAAAGAACACCGTCAAAGAGTCCGCCGTTAGAGAGAGAAAGATGTGTGTGAGAGAGAGAGAGCGCGCAGAGAAAGAGGCCGATGATGACGGTCCGATGGTGTTACAACCTGCTCGCCGGCGTCAACAACACTCGAAGATGACGTTCTGATCATTATGGTGGCGGTAGTCTCTGGTGTGCAGAGTAGGGTTTGTGACGGCATGATTGTCGTGGTCTTTAGTGGCGGCAAACATGGCTTGAACTCTCCGGTGATGCCGGTAACGGTCCGGCGAACCTAGGGTTCCGACATGACCTCATATGGCGGCGGCGTTGATGGTGTTCTGAGTAACCAGCACCGATGGTTAACGGATTCAACGGGGATGCATACGACTGCCATACGAGTTAGTTCCGACATATTTTCCGGTGAGTCTTCGGTAAGCCTCTTTTCTTTTGCATGTCGGTTTTTAACCAAGATCGGTGTTTTTGAAGGAGTTTAAGCGGCGGAGAGAAGATGCTAGGGTTCCGGTGAAGGTCCGGCAAAGTTTCGGTACCCTGATTCAGATGTGAGTCTTTTAACTACAGTTAGGTCGGGGTCATCTGGCTCTTAAACCGATGATATTTGTTGATTCAGTAACCGTAGGTGCTCCGCTGACCGATTTAGAGTCTCTGGCGAGTTCCACACCAGTGTAGATCGATAACCACAAAGGTTAGTTTTTTTGGGCTCTATACTCATTTTCGTTGTTTCAAGTTATTGATGATGATTCCGACAATTATTAACAGTGCAGTTTTAGTGCTGCACCATGGTCAGCATTGATATAATTCGTTTGACTTATGTTTTTTTATACATAAAAAACTCAATATAGTGTGTGTATATATATATATTAACTAAACTAAAGATATTTTAATATCTTAAGAATGTACCTTATAATTATTTGTTTAGGATAAACAATGAAATAGTTAAATTGATACATCACTCTTATCCACACTATACTTACGAGTTAATTATATTATCGGTTATGTTAGGTGATGAATCTAAAAGAAAGATTTAGAGGTATCCTAAAAAATATTTTTGTACCTAGAGGCATGATAATATTTACGACGGACGACAGCAAACGAAAGAGAAACCCCAAAAGTACAGTCGTTATATAACAAAAAGGTATCGACACTTGTTCGGTTCATTTGTTTACTTTTTTTTCAAAAGTATTTCAAAACATATTTAATTAAAATTAAGTTAAGTTATAAAAGAAAAAGAAAAGAAATAAAACGAAGTTAAAGTAATTGGTATTAGTTATTATCTACTTTGTAATTATTTATAATAATGAGTACAGCTATCGCATAATGCATAGCAATTAAAAATATTAGAAAATATTTGAGAAGCAAGGTGAAAGAGCCTCGAATGCGTGCACTTCTTCTTTTTCTCCGTGTGAGTTCAACAACAGCTACCACTGAGCTAGCTACAAACGAATTTGTAAATTGGCTTCACAAATAGTAGATTTAACTCATACGTAACCAATGGTTGAGTACTCCGGTGATGGTTCTGTCGATGGTTGAGGGATACCCCTCCTTCCTTCATAGATCCGCCCCTGGTTATGTTTCAACTAGCATAAGACATATATTTCATCAATTTATAATAAGGTCCATATAGCCACTAAAGACTATTGAAGTAGTAATGGTTGTTCGATTCTTTAATCAAAATATATGTTTATATGTTTTTCACAGATTCAATAAACCGAATAATTTATATCATAAAAAACTATATTTTGTTCACAAACTCCGCTCCTCTGATTAATTTAGATGTTAATGGCCTAAGACAAACTCGTGTTTTAGAAAAATGTCTTTGAAACAAATGGTAATAAGCTCAATCTACAAAGTACGTGTATAGTTTACGATGAAGATTGCTGGTGAATTAAAGAGATTGGATATGAAAAATATTTAGATGTTAATGGCCTAAGACAAACTCGTGTTTTAGAAAAATGTCTTTGAAACAAATGGTAATAAGCTCAATCTACAAAGTACGTGTATAGTTTACGATGAAGATTGCTGGTGAATTAAAGAGATTGGATATGACAAATATTTAGATGTTAATGGCCTAAGACAAACTCGTGTTTTAGAACAATGTCTTTGAAACAAATGGTAATAAGCTCAATCTACAAAGTACGTGTATAATTTACGATTAAGATTGCTGGTGAATTAAAGAGATTGGATATGAAAAATATAAGGTTGGTTGTCCCAAATGTAAATACTTGACTATTAGAGGCGTCTAAGTGTAACTTAGCCGTATTTTTTCGGTCATGCTTTCATTATTTAATTTCAAAACCGGCCAGGCGGATTTTGATTCACCAACACCTCTACTCCATTAAATTTATGACATTTTTTTTTCTAGAGTTGTTGAATGGAAAGCTCTTTAGTCTTTATTCATACCATAATACTCTACCTAACTTAAATACTTATTATTTGTTTTCTAGAATTGTTGAATGGAAAGCTGTTTAGTCTTCTTTATTCATACCACAACACTCTACCTAACTTAAATACATAATTTATTTAACTAATTTTAATGACAAAACTAGCCTCTCTAAAATCTGTTAATCTTATATTCGGACTGTATAGTTTATGACAGGGGCGGTGATGAGGGTGTTCAGAGAGGACCTTCGAACAGGGCCCGGTTTTTTTGGAGGCACATTTTTTTGAACGGCTAACAAATCAATCCCAAGTACTTCCGGGGCACCCACTGGACAAACGCAGTACTCCGAGAGTAACCCGAGTCGTCCACCACCACTTACGGGGAAAACCCGGTAACCCACCCGGCCGTAGGCACGACGGTGAAATTACCAGTAAACTCGTTTGGCTCAAGGATCGAATCCAGGTTTCCATAGGTCTCTTATCATTGCCCACGAGTGTCTCACTCTTTTTTTGCACCAAATAGGAATCGAACTTGAGTCTTCTTAGAGAACTCAAATCCTCCTACCACTTGAGCTAAAGGTCATTGGCAAACCACTAAACCAACCCCACTTGAGCTAGAGGAGGCACATTTAAAAAAAATCCTATATATATGTTATAGAGTGAATTGCAAGAATTGTCCTTTATCTTTATACCACATTGCAAGAATTGTCCTTTATGTTTAAAATTGACGAGTTTTGTGCTTTATGTTTAAAAATCAAGCACGTTTTACCCTTTAGACCTAACCCAGTTAGTTTTTTCAGTTAAATTTGATCATGTGCCAGGCACATGTGGGTATAATTGTCTTTTTACCCTGTTAATTAAGAAAACAACTTAAGAAAAACTAAAATATTATATGTACACACTCATATATATGAACACTCTTTCTGTCACTCTCTTTCATCTCTCTTATCACCACCACAACCTTCTTCCACCACCACCACCACCGCCGCCTCCTTCCATCACCACCACCACTACCTCATCTACACTACAGCGCCTCCACAACCATCAACGCCGCCTCTCTCTCTTGCATCACCACCCTCAGACAAGCACCGCCATCACACCACCCCCACACCACAACTGTCAAGATCCGGCAAGAGCCGTTTTTCCGGCGACCATGGTGAGCTACAACAGCGGTCATAAAGAAACCCATGGCAGTCCGGCACCACCGTATTCTCCCATATTCTCAAATTCAAATCAAGATACAAATTCAGCAAACTCTCTTTACTAACATGAATCAAAGTAGTAGTAACACCCTCTCCATCTCCCTTTCTTTACCGACCAACAACCCATACAACAAATCTGATGTACAACAGGTGGAAGATGCAATGGTGGTTTAGGGTGTAAGGTGGGGTCGTTAGGTTTGAGTCGTGGACGTCGCGTGGAGGGAACGACCGCTGCGCCACCGCCGTTGGCGGCGGCGGAAGTGGGTAGAGTTGAAGGGCCTCTCTTATGAGCTCCTTCTTTGATAGTTGTGTGTAAACCCCAGATGAAAAAGGTCAAATGTTTGATGGTGTTTTGTGATACCCCCATTTAAAAAAATCGGGTATTGGTGATTGGGTAATGGTGAGATTGAATCTAGATTTGGAGATTATATGAACTTAATTAGTAGATCTAGGTGGGGATTTAAGATAGGGAAAGAATTGATCTAAAATAACCAAATTACAGATCTGGTGGTGGCCGCCGCCTTTTTTCTCATCCATAAATCTGGGCCGAAGGGTGGTGGTTACAAGTGGTGTGGTGGGCGATGGAGAACATATGTGGAGAGAGGGGGTAGATAGTGGTGGTTGTTTGTGATGGTTGGTGGTGCGATGGATGGTGGTTGGGAGTGGTGTGGTGGGTGGTGGGTCGGTGGAGAACAAATGTAGAGAGGGGGTGGTGGGTGGCGGTTGTTTGTGGTGGACATGTTGAGAGAGGGAGAACGGTTGTTATATATGCTGTATGCATATACATATACATATACATATATTATATATAATATCTTAAATTTATTATTGTTTTATTTTTAATTAATATATTTATATATATAGGTAAAAAGACTAAATTACTCTTGTGTGATCTGATTTAACAAAAAAATCTAACTGGGTTAGCCCTAAAGGATAGAACGTGCTTGATTTTTAAACATAAAGCACAAAACTCGTCAATTTTAAACATAAAGGACAATTCTTGTAAAGTGGTATAAAGATAAAGGACAATTCTTACAATTCACTCTATGTTATATGTGTTTGTATGTTTTTATAGAAAACTCATTTAAACTAGGCTTTTAAAACATAAAAGACTTAATATTTGGATAGTGCCATTCAAGACTCAATTGTTTAAACTAGGCCCATTGAATACTATAATTTTGCTAATTGAATACTATAATTTTGCTAATTTCTATATTTTTTGTTATAATTTTAGTTGTCTTTAAAAAATACATTTAAGGGGCATATTTTTTAATGACTCGAACAGGCATTTAAATAGTGACGCCTCTGCATTCGATCATGTAGATGATTGACCCGAAGAAACTTCATGTCGGTTTACCGAGAGCAACCCAATGAGTATACATGTTCGCATGACGTCACCTCATGCGTTACTCATTGGCTAATCAAAGGAAATCATCATGGATTTGTTCTTGGCTCTTTTTATCCAAATCCAATGAAGATGAAGACTAACGTCCAAGTTTGTATATTGAAATTAAATGAATAGAAAATATGATTTTGGCGTGATAAAACCGTCTTCAAGTGAAATACCCGACCCGAAATCAAGTTAGTAACACTTGCATTTCGAACAATACATATTGGCTAATCAAAGTTATGCGTTCAAACAAAAAAAGGAAACCATTTACCAAACAAAAAAAGGGGATCATTTACCAAAACTAGGTTTTTTTATGTCGTTCAAATAAGTTACATATCCAATTGACACTATCTTGATCGAAATATTCGATACAAACGAGAATGAGCAAGATGAAGGTGGGGTTTAGGTGAACCTTTGCTTTTACTTAATAATAATTGGATATTTTATTATGAAAAGGCTAAAAGCATTGGGTACCATTGCATTTAGTTGTTAGGTTTATGCCTTTGACCAACAAGTCCAAAGAAGGGGCTAATTTAAAATAAAGAAAATAATAATGTTCAAATTTGGATGTTATAGACATTTTAAAATTTAATAACAGTCGACATATGAGATTTCATTGACTTTGACCGGTTATTGTTTCATTCACAATAAAGCAGTTTGTTGTGTTTTGCTGTGTAATCTTTTAACATGACACTTAGCATATGTATAATAAATTGTTTGACTTTCATAATATATAAAACATAAACAGGGATGATCAAATAGGAAGTTTATTTTGGCTAGGAAGGATAGGAAGCAATAGGATTATAACATATGTCAAAATTTAAAATAAAGAAGAAAAGTATTTTAGTCAATCATATCATTTCTTCTTCTTTCATCTCCCCAGTAACTTCGAAACCCACCATTTTCAACCATTTCTTCACTATTATCTTAATAATCACTACATTATAGTGCGATTTTCATTACCAATCAATGATTCAAACACCCGATCAACGTGTTCTTCAGCTTTTTTTAAGAAAACCCAGTTTAATTTCATTCAAAATCTTGTTTTCCCGTGATTTTGAAGATAATCACTCGATCCGTTCGATTCGATCGCTGATAAGTGTTTCTATCATTCAAATTTCGTCAATCGTTGAAGAAAATCGACTTCGATCCATGTAAGAAGTTCTTTAATTCCATTTTTACGATCTGGGTTTTGATTTAGTCATTGCGTTTTACGATCTTGACGGGGGTCCGGGGGCAGCGCCCCTGGTAGCAGGGTCCAAGGGGCAGAGCCATTGCGTAAATTGCCCGTAAATTTGCCTCTAGAAAACTGCATTCTTAGACAGTTTTATGCCATTGCATTTTAGGACTACATTCCTGGTTCAGACAATTCACAGACAAAACTATTATCCTGGTTCAATGCGTTTTAGAGAGAACACTTTCTTTGGTGTTTTTATGCCATTGCGTTTTAGAACTAAGACATTTTTATGTGTTTTCTGGCCATTGCGTTTTAGAAAAACACATTTTTGAAGTGTTTTTTGTCATTACGTTTTAGGTAAAACACATTTTTAGGTGTTTTCAGTCCATTGCGTTTTAGAGAGAACACTTTCTTTTGTTTTTTTAGGCCATTGCGTTTTAGAAATGAGATATTTTTAAGTGTTTTCTGGCCATTGCGTTTTATAAATAAGACATTTCTTTGTGTTTTTGGTGCATTGCGTTTTAGGTAAAACACATTTTTATGTGTTTTCACTCCATTGCGTTTTAGAAAACAGACATTTCAAGTGTTTTCTGGCCATTGCGTTTTGGAAATAAGACATTTGTTTGTGTTTTTTGTGCATTGCGTTTTAGATAAAACACATTTTTATGTGTTTTCAGTGCATTGCATTTTAGAAAGTACACTTTCTTTTGTGTTTTTAGGCTATTGCGTTTTTGAAATAAGACATTTCTTTGTGTTTTTTGGCCATTGCGTTTTACAAATAAGACATTTCTTTGTGTTTTTGTGCATTGCGTTTTAGAAAAATGTCATTTTTAGGGGTTTTTTCCATTGCGTTTTACGCAACTTGGTTTTCGAAATTTTTTTCGAAAATATAGCAATAGTATACTCGTTTTAAAGATAAAAAAAACGCTCATTTTTTTTGTGCAATTTTTATAAAAAAATAATGTCGTATGAAAGAGTTATTAACGTTTAAAAAATGGGGGAAATTGGAAACTATTGTGGTGGAGTGACTAGAATACCCTTACACAACCCACGCGCCTCATTTTTTATCTTCAATTTCACTCATTTAATCTTAGCGCTTAATTAAATCTATTGATGGTCAAGATTACTTCCTAGCCAAATAAACTTCCTATTATATCCTAACCCAAAACATGAATTCATTACTTTGTTTTTTTTCTTCTGATTTCTCGCTAGCATTTAATATAATCAGATTTTAAAAAAAAATTGATATTCATTACCTTGACACAAACGCAATGTGTAAAAGACGATTAAAAAAAGTATAAAACACAATGCGTAAAAGACAATTATAAAATAGAAAGTGAAAACACAATATAACAACCCTCGGTAAAACCGACACCCTCATAATATTTCTGACATCCTAATATATCTTAAAATATCCCAACATGTCTTTATATGCACCCCGTATGTGAAAACCGAGCCCAAAATACAATATAACATATAAAATAAATTAAAAACAATAATTATTAAGTTGAGGCGGGCCGCATTGATCTCACCTCAACTTAACGCGGGCCGCATTAGAATGCAACCAGAATCCGCTGAAATCATTAGTTGATGCGGGCCGCGTACGAGTTCGTTTAAGTTAATGCGGGCCGCGAGCGACCTGGAATGTGGCGCAGCCCGGTGATAACACGTGTCATCACCGTGTCAAGTCTAGAGGGTGACCGGGCCAAACTATACGTTGACCGGAGGTTGACGCGGGCCGCGTAAGGGTTAGCCTTACTTAACGCGGGCCGCGTGAAGACGCGATATCAGCCCTATAAATAGAAGGCAACGAGCCTTCAGTTTGTCGTTCATTTCCTTTCTTTCTTTCTTAATTTTCTGTAGTGGCGTTACTATAACCGGGTATTATACCCCCTAAAATAGCGAGGTTCTGCTACGATGTAAGTATTATAACCCCTGGAGACGTATTAGATACGCTGCCCGATTGATCTAGGGTTCCGTAACGGCTGTCGTGGTTCTGCCCGACGTAGTCGTTGGAATGCCGTCTCGGGGAGAGTATTACTAATGTTAAAATGGGTTATTATACTAACACACATGCATTTGTGTAATTTATAGATTATCTTCAGGAAACCCTTACGAAAAACCTAAAACAGCAATGTGAGTTGATTCACTTTTTGTAAACCTTTTTGTTTACTGTTTTTACAAAACCTCACTTAATTAAATATATACAAAGCAGTTATTGAGTATTTGTAAAGAATACAATTATAGTGGGTATGTTGGGGTTTTGTATACAAAATTGGTTACTGGCGTGGTAACATCCCATAAGTTGAGTATGACCGTACCACTGATGTTAATTGTGATGTCTTGGATACAAATGTAATTGCGGATGTGCCCTCAATACTGCAAATTGGTTTTTACTTAAACTTGATTAAACTGGGATTCACTCACCAGTATTTCCCACTGACAAAATGTTTTTAAAACGCGTTTCAGGTAACAATATGTGAAAGCCAAATAGAAGCCAGTTGGACAGCACTGAAGGCTTGGAAAAGTGGCAATAAAGTTACCTAAGAATAAAAGAGATGTTTTTAATAAATAAATAGGATTTATTCCTATGAAACGTGTGTATTGAAAACTTGGGTTTTTACCCATATGTTTAATATTATTAAACGAGGTGGTTTACTCTGATTTAACATTTCCTAACTACGGTCCTGATGAAAATTTCCGCTGCCAAATTGATTAATAACGTGATACCACCGAAACTGGCTCGCGGCCGCCCGTTCCCGGGGAATAGGGATCGGGGGCTGTGACAGAAGGTGGTATCAGAGCTATGCCACTGATTCAGCCACAGAAGTGTTCTGCTGACAACAAAGTTCAAAGTGTTAGGAAATAAATTATGGAAATACGTGTATAATTGTATTTCTTGCTATGTGTTATCTGACTATTTGTTAGTTTACAGTATGAGCGACCAAGGACCTTCTGACACCTATCGTCAACTGTCTGGTTCGCCTAGGAGCGAAGGCACCTCCTCTTCTCAGCCTGCCCTCTTAGGGTATTCTGCTGACACAGAAGAAGGAATCTTTGTGTTTAAGGCTCAGTCTGAAGAGCCATTTCCTCAAAAAAAGAGGGGATGGTTCAATAGGGGAGCGCACGAGCGTAGGAAAAGAATGAAAAAGTTGCAGGAGCAGCGAGTGTTAGCCGCAGCAAAAAGAGAGACTGATGCTTATAATCAGGATATGCTCAATAGGGGTATCGCTAATATCCATATTTTAGCAACCACTGTTGCTGACCCAAACCTGGAACAAATGCTAGCACCCCAACCACAAAATCTTGACCAACCCATGGAAGTAGAAAACCAGATAGAAATGCTTGATTACAACCCGGAGGAGATACCTAGGGTACCTGCACCAGATCCCCTAGACCCAAACAACTACGACCCCTATTGGGACGATGTTAGGGACTACGTGCAACAAAACCCAATACAGGAAAATATGCCAATGCCCAACTTAGGAGCTTACCCAGGGTTAGATCCTCAAGATCCCCACAACATTAGTGATGCATATGTTAGGGAAATTTTAAAGAATCCATACCCGTACCAGGCCCTTATGCCTCCGTATCAGGAACCCGTACCACAATTTCCAAACCCAGTCCTAGAACCTGCACCCCCAATGAGTGCAGAAAATGTCCAAGAACTTAGGACTTTTGGGGAGGAAATTTTAGAAAGCAGTGATAGAATGCGACAGGTGGGAGAACGCCTCGTATGGAAATACGATGAGCGTAATATGGATTTTTGGATGAATCCATATCAGTGAAGGTGATGGCAGGAACGGTAGTAATAGTAATAATAATAATAAAATAATATATGTGTGTATGTGTTAGGAAAAAAAACAATACGGATGCCTACTATTACTATTGTAGCTTTACATTTCAGTCGGTATTGTAATTTAAATTTCAGTACTAGTGTGTAATGATGCATACTATATAAATAGAGTAAAAGTCGCAATGCTCGACGCTTTTGGTTAAAAGTGCGTGTCATGTGATTGGCTATATTCAAATATTATTTGTGATATTAATATTTGGTAATTGTGTAAAATTCAGATGGCCGACGAGGAAAATCAGGATAATCTGAATAACGATAACCAGAGTAACAATAACATGGTTAATGAGAATCCAAACAACAATGGAAATCAAATGGATAATAGTGTCGTTCGACACATAGTGACACAAGGGATTATAGATGCAATGCCATTTATTATTCAAACAATTCAAGAAGCGAATAATAAAAGTAAGCATAGCAGTAAACGACCAAGTGAACCGGAACACAGCGTGAACAATGGACCCGTACTTCAAGCGCCCGTTCCCAAAAGAAGAAGAACCATGCCATATGGTTGTTCTTACAAAGAATTATGGTCCTGTAAGCCAATAGAATTCTCGGGCAATGAAGGACCCATTGCAGCCCTACGCTGGATAGAGAAAACTGAGGCTGTTCTGAAAATAAGTAAACGTGCTGAAGAAGATAAGATAATGTTTGCTTCAAATCTGTTTAAAAACGCAGCCTTAGAATGGTGGAACACTATCCTCCAATCAAGAGGAAGTGATAGAATTTATAACATGGAATGGGAGGAATTCAAAAATATGGTAGAAAGGAAATTCTGCCCTCCTAATGAAAAGGAACAAATAGCAAATAAATTTCTGAATCTTAGAATGGTCGGGGTAGACAGTAAGGGTTACACTACCACATTCTTTGAATATGCTAGGATAGTACCTACCCTTGCATCACCTGAACCAGTGTTAATCTCCCGTTACATCTGGGGATTAATTGGAGAGATTAGACATGTAGTCAAAGCAGCTAGACCCCAAACCATAGAGGAAGCCGTAGAACTAGCCAATACCTTGACTGATGAACTAGTGAGAACTAGAGAAGAAGATCAGAGGAGAAACCTAACCCAAAAGCTTACTCAAGAATTCCGTTCTGGGAATTCCAATCGTAGGAATGTAGGTTCTACCTCTGCACCATACTGCAAAGCCTGCAGAAAGAAGCATTCCGGAAGATGCTCTACTTACTGCAATTTCTGTAAAGCACCAGGACACAAGGAAGAGAATTGCAAGAAGAAATCCAGTAATGGATTCTGCTTCAATTGTGGAGAAAAAGGTCACATTAGGCCAAATTGTCCGAAATTGGCTCCAGCTGCAAATAACAAGAATCCTAAAAATGCTAGAGCTTTTGTTCTAACTGCAGATGAAGCCAAGATGATTCCAGACGTCATTGCTGGCACGTTTTTAGTTAATGATATTTTTGCTAAAGTATTATTTGACTCTGATGCCAACCAAAGTTTTATTAATACTTCATTTTGCAAACTCCTAAATCAATCATTAACTAAACTACCACAAGAATGTCTAGTAGAAACAGCAAATGGAGAAACCGTTAAGATTTCTGAAGTCTTGCAAGGAGCAAGAATAGAAATTTTTAATAAAAAATTTATTGCAAACCTTTACCCAATAAATCTAGTAGGATTTGATGTCGTGTTAGGAATGGATTGGTTAATAGCCAATAAAGCAAATATCTTATGTGATCAAAAGTCAATACAGATAAAATCACCAAGAGGTGAAAAGATCACAATTAAAGGAGATAAACCATCTAGATCCACTAAATTCATCTCTGTGATGAAAACTGCAAGTTATATAAGGAAAGGATCTATAGTATATTTGATTTCTATAATCACTAACACGAAAGGAAAAGAATTAAAAGACATTCCAGTAGTGTCCCAGTTTTCAGATGTCTTTCCAGAAGAATTGCCAGGACTACCACCTGACAGGGAAGTTGAATTCAGAATTCACCTGCTACCAGGAACAACACCGATTGCCAAAGCACCTTACCGTTTGGCACCCGCTGAAATGCAAGAACTGAAGAAACAGCTAGACGAATTGTTGGAGAAAGAATTCATACAGCCAAGCTCATCACCATGGGGAGCACCGATTTTATTCGTTAAAAAGAAGGACGGATCAATGCGCATGTGCATTGACTACCGTGAATTGAACAAAGTCACGATTAAGAATCGGTATCCATTACCGAGGATCGATGATTTGTTCGATCAACTTCAGGGAGCTCGATTTTTCTCTAAAATCGATTTAAGATCAGGATATCATCAATTAAAGGTACAGGAAGAAGACATTCCTAAAACCGCATTCAGAACAAGGTATGGTCATTATGAATTTACTGTCATGCCATTTGGTTTAACCAATGCCCCAGCTGCATTTATGGACATGATGAACCGAATATGTAAACCATATTTGGATAAATTCATAATTGTCTTCATAGATGATATTCTAATTTACTCTAAAAGTAAAGAGGAGCATGCAAAGCATTTGCAATTACTTTTAAGTTTATTGAGAAAAGAAAAGCTTTATGCTAAGTTTTCAAAGTGTGAATTTTGGTTAGAACAGGTGCAATTCCTCGGACATTTAGTTAACCATGAAGGAATTCATGTAGATCCAACAAAGATCGAGGCAATTACCAAATGGAAAACCCCAGAGTCACCAACTGAGGTTAGAAGTTTCTTAGGATTGGCCGGTTATTATAGAAGATTTATCCGAGATTTTTCTAGAATAGCCATCCCTTTAACAAAGTTAACCTGTAAATCTGTTAAATTTGAATGGGGACCAAAACAAGAAGAAGCCTTTAGAATCCTTAAGCAAAGATTAACCCATACACCTATACGAGCGTTACCAGAAGGAACTGAAGACTTTGTAGTCTTTTGTGACGCTTCAAAGTTAGGATATGGATGTGTATTAATGCAACGTCAAAAGGTTATAGCTTACGCCTCTAGACAGCTTAAGAATCATGAAGAAAATTATTCAACCCATGATTTGGAACTAGGAGCTATAATTTTTGCCCTTAAGATTTGGAGACATTACCTTTATGGTAGTAAGTTTACCGTTTTTACAGATCATAAAAGTTTAAGGTATGTCTTTGGGCAAAAAGAATTGGATATGAGACAGAGACGCTGGATGGAATTACTTAGTGATTATGATTGTGATATCCAGTATCATGCAGGAAAAGCAAATGTAGTAGCAGATGCTTTAAGTCGAAAGTATCATGAAAAGCCAAAAAGGGTACGTTCTCTTAAATTAAATCTTCAAGTAGATTTAAACGGTCAGATTAGAAAAGCACAAGAATCTGTAATCAAGGAGGATACTGAAAGATTAAAAGGAATGATTAAAGAATTAGAACAAGGAACAGATGGAATTTGGAGGTTCCATAGAAAGAGAATGTGGATACCTAAATTAGGAAATTTACGTCACCGTATATTAGAAGAAGCCCACAAGTCTAAATATACGATGCATCCAGGAAGTGATAAAATGTACCAGGATTTAAGGAAAAATTTCTGGTGGATAGGAATGAAAAAAGATGTAGCAGCCTATGTTTCTAAATGTTTAACTTGCTCACAAGTTAAAGCTGAACATCAGAAACCCTCAGGATTGTTACAACAATTAGAAATACCAATTTGGAAATGGGAATTGATAACAATGGATTTTGTTACCAAACTGCCCAAAACAAGGAAAGGTAATGATACAATCTGGGTGATTGTAGATAGGTTAACCAAGTCAGCTCATTTCTTACCAATGAAGGAAACCTTTAGTATGGAACAATTAGCCAAATTATATGTAAATGAAATTGTTTCATTACATGGAATTCCTTTATCAATTGTTTCCGATAGAGATAGCCGTTTTACTTCTCATTTTTGGTCAAGTTTCCAAAAAGCAATGGGAACCAAGTTGAATTTAAGCACGGCTTATCATCCTCAAACAGACGGGCAAAGCGAAAGGACAATTCAGACAATGGAGGACATGCTTAGAGCTTGTGTAATTGATTTTGGAGGTAATTGGGACGAACATTTACCTTTAATAGAATTTTCTTATAATAACAGTTATCACACAAGTATCAATGCTGCACCATTCGAAGCACTTTATGGACGAAAGTGCAGAACCCCAGTCTGTTGGGCAGAAATTGGGGAAAAACAATTATCTGGACCTGAGATAGTACAAGAAACAACTGACAAAATCATTCAAATCAAAGAACGACTGAAAGCAGCACGTGATCGACAAAAGAGCTATGCTGATAACAGACGCAAACCATTAGAATTTCAAGTAGGAGATAGAGTATTATTAAAAGTCTCTCCTTGGAAAGGAGTGGTAAGATTCATTAAAAGAGGAAAGCTTAGTCCTAGGTATATTGGACCT
This sequence comes from Helianthus annuus, assembly GCF_002127325.2. Lineage (NCBI taxonomy): Eukaryota > Viridiplantae > Streptophyta > Magnoliopsida > Asterales > Asteraceae > Helianthus > Helianthus annuus. The sequence goes on from NC_035446.2 coordinate 168,700,661, forward strand.
TTCAAAATCCTTAAAAGAATAGGACCTGTAGCCTATCAGCTACAACTGTCAGAGGAAATGGCAGGAATACATGATGTTTTTCATGTATCTAATCTCAAAAAGTGTCTAGCTGATTAATCACTCGTAGTACCTCTCAAGGATATAGAGGTTAATGAACAACTCAAATTTGTAGAGAGGCCTCTACAGATTGAAGATAGGAAAATTAAGAATCTCAAGCATAAGAGATTAGTACTTGTCAAAGTAAAGTGGGACTCCAAAAGAGGACCTGAATACACATGGGAACTTGAATCGGAAATGCAAAAGAAATATCCACACTTGTTCCAGTAGATCTCGAGGACGAGCTCTGAAACAAGGTGGGGAGGATATAACAACCCTCGGTAAAACCGACACCCTCATAATATTTCTGACATCCTAATATATCTTAAAATATCCCAACATGTCTTTATATGCACCCCGTATGTGAAAACCGAGCCCAAAATACAATATAACATATAAAATAAATTAAAAACAATAATTATTAAGTTGAGGCGGGCCGCATTGATCTCACCTCAACTTAACGCGGGCCGCATTAGAATGCAACCAGAATCCGCCGAAATCATTAGTTGATGCGGGCCGCGTACGAGTTCGTTTAAGTTAATGCGGGTCGCGAGCGACCTGGAATGTGGCGCAGCCCGGTGATGACACGTGTCATCACCGTGTCAAGTCTAGAGGGTGACCGGGCCAAGCTATACGTTGACCGGAGGTTAACGCGGGCCGCGTAAGGGTTAGCCTTACTTAACGCGGGCCACGTGAAGACGCGATATCAGCCCTATAAATAGAAGGCAACGAGCCTTCAGTTTGTCGTTCATTTCCTTTCTTTCTTTCTTAATTTTCTGTAGTGGCGTTACTATACCCGGGTATTATACCCCCTAAAATAGCGAGGTTCTGCTACGATGTAAGTATTATAACCCCTGGAGACGTATTAGATACGCTGCCCGATTGATCTAGGGTTCCGTAACGGCTGTCGTGGTTCTGCCCGACGTAGTCGTTGGAATGCCGTCTCGGGGAGAGTATTACTAATGTTAAAATGGGTTATTATACTAACACACGTGCATTTGTGTAATTTATAGATTATCTCCAGGAAACCCTTACGAAAAACCTAAAACAGCAATGTGAGTTGATTCACTTTTTGTAAACCTTTTTGTTTACTGTTTTTACAAAACCTCACTTAATTAAATATATACAAAGCAGTTATTGAGTATTTGTAAAGAATACAATTATAGTGGGTATGTTGGGGTTTTGTATACAAAATTGGTTACTGGCGTGGTAACATCCCATAAGTTGAGTATGACCGTACCACTGATGTTAATTGTGATGTCTTGGATACAAATGTAATTGCGGATGTGCCCTCAATACTGCAAATTGGTTTTTACTTAAACTTGATTAAACTGGGATTCACTCACCAGTATTTCCCACTGACAAAATGTTTTTAAAACGCGTTTCAGGTAACAATATGTGAAAGCCAAATAGAAGCCAGCTGGACAGCACTGAAGGCTTGGAAAAGTGGCAATAAAGTTACCTAAGAATAAAAGAGATGTTTTTAATAAATAAATAGGATTTATTCCTATGAAACGTGTGTATTGAAAACTTGGGTTTTTACCCATATGTTTAATATTATTAAACGAGGTGGTTTACTCTGATTTAACATTTCCTAACTACGGTCCTGATGAAAATTTCCGCTGCCAAATTGATTAATAACGTGATACCACCGAAACTGGCTCGCGGCCGCCCGTTCCCGGGGAATAGGGATCGGGGGTTGTGACACACAAAGTAGACACGAAGTGTAAAACACAATGCCTAAGACATTTCATAAAACACAATGCATTGCCATTTGCAAAAGTAGGAGTATTAGCCTAGGGATTAAAATTGCAATATTTTAAAGTTGAGCGGGTATAAAAATGGAATAATAGTGCAATGGGTAAAAACACAAAGTCTAAAACTTGAAGGAATATAGTAGTAGGGTAAAAAAGGAAAGTATAAAAGTCGAGGGGTGGTGACAGAAATGTGTAAAAAATGAGGTGGTGGTGGTGGTGGAAATGTAAAAGTAGAGGGGTGGTGACGTAATTGTATAAAAGTTGAGGGGTGACAGTGGAAAAGCAAAGTAGAGGGGCGATGTTGGAAAACTTTGCAAGATAGGGCGTGGTTGTGGAAATTCAAAGTAGAGGGGTGGTGGTGGCAAAGTTTGAAAGTTAGGGTATAAGTGGCGTAAAAGCAAAAAGATAACTGAATAAATGATTTTGTTATTATGAAAAAGAAAAACCATTACCCATTTTTAGTTCAAAGCCCAACATGGCACGCTTTTAATCAGAATCAGCTTGGTTTCTTACAATATCGCTACGACACTGGTATTCGCTCAAAGCCCAACATGGCACGCTTTTAACCAGAATCAGCTTGATTTCTTACAATATCGCTACGACACCGGTATTCGCTATAGCAACGAATATCGTACTGATAGAAGTGGGGAAATTACATGGATATAATTAACATTGTATATATTTAATCCACTTTTACTTCAAACTAACTAAATCTATTTAACACAAAATATCTAAAGAAGTTTTAACATAACAATTTTATGGTCCGGTCTAGTTTTATACAGACGGTTTTTGATATAAACCGTAAACCAAACTAACCATTCATTACGGTTTGAAACTTTTAAAACCGACCACCCAAAAGTAAAAGGAAGAATCTGACCACAAAACCAAATCGATGACCGATTTGGATAGTTTGACGGTTGTAAACCGCACCGTGAACACCCCCTAGGCCTTTGTGTATACTTCTCATAGGTTTCTATTGCCACATACCTAAAATTAAAATGCATGCAACTTCCATATATGATTTTGAGCAACACTTTTTAAGTTTTCCCTCAATACTCAAACGTGTTAGCCACGGGGACTATCTGTGTAATGAACTCTATGATTTAAAAAACAAAAAAAAAAAAAAAAAAAAAAAAAAAAAAAAAAAACTAAATGTGTGCCTCAACCATATTGACCCATATGCGTGTCTCATGTTACGTCGCAGCATGTTTCATAAGGGCAAGACTCATCACCTGAAGCCTCTACACTGAGGCGCGCTTTTTAAAACCAAGCCCACCACACACAACAAACCAGATAGGATGCAATGGTGGATTTCAAAAACAGTAATAAAAGTATGCCAATACAACCAATAATTATAACAAGTTACATCCCATAAATGCGGCCTGAAGATCGTCTTTTGGATTTCAGACCTTTCAGCCAAGTATACAAATAACATATCTATTGATCGATCCACATCAATGGATTCTGAATTTCTTGTTAATCAACAGGAAAACCCAGATGCTTATTGATTAATTTGGCAACGGGATTAGCATCACCCGGTTCATATGGAACAATAGTATCCAGATTTAGTGATTTGGTCACCTCGCAGAGTGTTTGAGGGCGAGCACAAAATAAATGCTTTCTTTCGGCAAGTTCTTCAGCAAGCTCGCTTTGATGGTTGTCCATTAGGTCCTCGTTTACTACCACTATTAACGGTTTTGCCAACCTTAGCGTCTCAAATATGCTCCCTGAACCTGCCAAAAAAGTTTAAAATCAGTATTATGTTATATTGTGTGGACTGATGAATACGCCTTTTACACTTTCACTCCCTGTAATTTATTTAGTTTACTTCTTAAACCCTAAACTTTAATAAAGTTATGAAACAACCCCTAAACTTCAATAAACTTTTCTTTTGGCTTTATTTTTATGTTTTTTTTCTTTCGGTTGTTATACTGGGTGCCGGTATCGTATCGATCCGTAAATGAACCGAACCGATGTCGACCAAATTCCCGCCGCAACGCACAGGTAATTTTACTAGTTATTTTTTTAAAAGTCGTGTTGGCGGGTCAAACCTAAACACGACATGAACCCGAAATCATGTCAGACACATGAACTGGCACGCAACAAGAAGATACGTGGGTTGACATGAATACTGTACGTTTACCGCGAAATGTTTTTGATTTTTTATCTTTTGCATAACAATACTCTAAAATTGCTAACCTACAACAACAAAAAATAAATATTTATATAAAATAACACTTTTATGAGTAAAATGCCATTTTCGTCATAAAGTTTGACCAGTTTTGCGATTTTCGTTCAAAGGTTTGTTTTTCCGCATCCGGATCCAGATGGTTTCAAATCTTGCCATTTTCGCCCGGCTCGTTAACTCCATCCATTTTTCTCCGTTAAGTCAAGGGTACTTTCGTATTTTTTTAACTTAAAGGGCAATTCGGTCTTTTTCACTTTGTGTACACAAGCATTTAAAATACCCCTAACCGAATCCGTTAGACCATATTACCCTTTAAGTTTAAAAAGACGAAAATACCCCTGACTTAATGGAGAAAATAGATGGAGTTAATGAGCTGGATGAAAATGGCAAGATTTCAAACTTTTTGGATTCCGAAGCGGAAAAACAAACCTTTGGAAGAAAATCACAAAATTGACCAAACCTCGGGGACGAAAATGGCACTTTACTCTCCTTATAGATTATAAAACATTGATGTCAGTCTCTTTATATTTAAAAAGTTGACATAACAAATCCCGACTTTTAAGTTGTGACAATAAAAAGATAAACGGGTCAACACAAACACGACCAGGTTAGCCAAACTTGTTCGCGAGTTCAACCCGAAACTGACCCGAACCATTTAGCTAAACATGGCGTGTTTTTGCGTCATGTCAAATATTCACACCCGTAGTTATTAACATAACGATCAAACCTTTAATCTCGGATTATCTTTAATAAGGCTAATACCTGCATGGCTTATAACTAGAGATGCTGATCTCAAATAGTCTGCAATGCTCGAGGAGAAAGTAAAGTAATCGACAACCAATGATCCATCTTCACCACTAGACTAAAATTTATTATCTCGATTATATCTTTAATCACTAAAAAATAAAAGTATATACATTAAAGATAATTGCGAACCGATTGAATTTGAGATACCTTTTTAGGGATGTAGGATCCACGACCCATTTGAATGACAAGATGAGTGTATCCTTTTGCTGACAATGCTTCTTTGACTTGTTTGGAGTCGACGGTTTTAACAAGAGAATCGAAAGATGTTGTGCCAACAGTCACGAAAACAGTTCTTTTATATTCGTCGTGCTTATCATCCATGTTGTAATACAGTACCTTTCACTGCCTGTCAAAATTTAGGAAAAATATATAAAATAAACAGCAAGTAATAACAAAATTCGCTCTTTAGCAATCAAGAAGATAAGGTACAATGCTACAATATCTCCACTGTGATATGTAAAAAGTTGATTAATGTGGGCTGAAATAAAAAAACCCGCGACAAGCAGTGCTACGACCGCTATACGGGTTTCAAAATAGCGGACTTAGCACAGCGGAACCACTATTTGAACCGCTATGAGATCGTATGTATACTAAGTGCCAGTGTTGTAAAAGTCGCTAGGCGGTCCCTAGTCGACCGACTGGGGAGTTGGGAGTAATCGGAGTACTCGGAGAGTACTCGGGGAGTACGCGGACATGGTAAATATAAAGAAAATTAATTGTTATATATTATTTATGTGTTAAAATAAGCATAATTCATGTCAACTGAGTATAATTTAAAATGAAACATGTTTAAAGTTCAAATATTCTGCATACAAGTCCGACTAGTCTGAGTACAAGGCTGAGTAGTCCGAGTACAAGGCCGAGTAGGCCGATTTTGACCGAGTTTGACCGATTAAAAGTCAACAAACCACGTTGACCGCCTAGACCGACTACGTCCGACTAGGCGCCGACTAGGCACCGAGTACTCCCGAGTAATCCCGAGGCCGACTAATTGAGACCGCCTAGGAGAAAGTCGCCTCGGAGGAGGTCCGAGGACCGAGTACTCGCCGAGTACTCGGCCGAGTAATCCGACTTTTACAACACTGCTAAGTGCTATAGCACACGCTATTGACTGCATAGATAAATACAAAGATAAATAAAAGTAAATAATTAAATCTGATTGATATAAAAAGATACAAATGTATATAATTTAATCAGTATCAATGAGCCGAGCTAGAGCTTGACAAACTACTCACGAGCTGAGCTGAGCTTGAGCTTGAGCCTATTCAAGCTCGGGCTCAGCTTACATAAACACATAATGCATTCTACAAACAGACAGCTGGATGGTCAATTAATCGAATAGAAACATCTAGATGCTTGCAATATTACGTAATTACCAATCACTCAGTCAGAATTCTAGTCGTTGTTTGTTTCATATGTATAGAAGAACATTGATCTTAACAATCTGTATATGATAAACTCGAAAAGATTATGAATCATATGATGGAATCAAACAGGCATCGTGTTTAGAAACTTACGGTGATGAAATTGATAACTAGAAGCGTCGCCGGCTATAAACTGTGGAGCTCCGAACAGAAACGGGAATTAGGGTTCATTGCTGATTTGGGATTACGATTGAATGAAGTGGGTTAACCGGTTTCAGATATGGTATCGGGTCGGGTTAGGAACCGGTTTTGAATTCAAACCAGATTTTTTTTAAACTAGTTATTTTCCGTCCGCGCGTTGCGGCGGGGCCCAATGACTACAAAAGGCGTGTCAGCAATGGCAAACAGATACCGAATATCAAAACATAAATAAAATGACGTGGTAAGGATAGTCACTCCGTCATAAAAAAACGATTTTAAATAACCTAATATATAATAATAGGACCCACACGTTCTACACGTTGGAAATTCGGTTGTTTTCAGTTCAGTTATTACGGTGCTAACACGTTAAAATATGGATGAGCTCGGTACTGGTAACGGCAGCGAAAGTATCAATCCGGAAAATCATCGAAATTAGGTACCGGCACCGAAAATGCTCGGTACAATGCGGTATGGTATTTGAAGGTAAAAATCAATAAATACAGGTATGGTGCTAGACCGATGCCGAACCGAAAGTAACGATTCTGAAAACGCCAAAAGGTAGGTACCAAATTGGTACCGAAAATGATTTGGTATAGTAAATTTGGTACCGATACGATACCGGTTCATTTACAGGATTTCATATGATTTGCTCATCAATATTCTAAATATCCAAGTTAATTTTACATGCTACAATTCATTCATTACAGAAAAAGACAAAAAAAAAAAAAACAAAATAAGTTGTGTAAATAAAACCTCATTCAAACGAAATACAGTTTACTTACTGTGTGTATGAAAAGTAATCTAAATGGTGCAATTACTTGCATTGATGCGTTGTTACAGGATTTGATGAGCTCGGTACCAACCGGTACCGAAAATACCGTTACCGAAATCCCCAAAAGTGGGTACCGGTACCGAATATACCTAGTATGGTACGGTTCGGTACTGGTCAGTACTGGTACGGCACCGGTATTTGAGGGTAAAAACCGGTGAATACCTGTGCAGAACCGGTACCGAAAATACACCGGTTTGGTAAATTTGAGACTGGTACCTATACCCGATACCATTTGCTCATCTCTTCCATTCTATTTTTAAATAATTCTAATTTTAATTTAATATAATAATAAACACTGTTCATTCAGTTTAAATTTTATCATATATAAATGGGCCTTACCGCCTTAAGTACAACAATTGAGTCAATGAGTGTACCCTTATCAAATTGTAGTATGTAGCGCATAATAATAAAAAGTGTGAAATGTGAAGGACAATTCAAATCAAGAAATCTTAGGGTGGATGGAATGCTTCGGCAGGGTCGTTTCTATGTTTTCGGATGTTTTAAGTGAACTACAAAGTAGAGACTCTTTTGTAAAATTATTCTTTTCAACATATTTGGTAATAAAACTCACTTTTTTTACCCGGATTTGGGACAGACAATTAAAAACAAAAAAATTATAATTGGCATAGTTAAAAAAATTAAAGTTATATGTTTTTATAGATATAGTATATGTTAAAATAAAAATTATTTTTCTAGCTTTAATTAAGGTAAATTGTTTGATTAAATTATCGTAATCAAGTTATTCTAAAAAACTTTTTCAATTGATATAATAGCTAATAATTGTAGGCCTTTCAATTTGGGTAATGGACTAATAGGTTGTTTCAATTGCAAGCCTTTTTAGTGGGTTGTTTAGTGTATTATCTTGTAATAACGGAGCCTAGTATAGAGAAAGCACGCCAAATTTTGAAGGCTTTTTAAATTAGGTGGCCCTAGGCCACGGAGCCTAGTATAGAGAAAGCACGCCAAATTTTGAAGGCCTTTTAAATTAGGTGGCCCTAGGCATGGGCCTGGGCCTGAAGCCCTTTGGGCCGCCCCTGTGCTTCGGCGCCCGATCATCGACATGTTGTGACAAGCACTCCCCTTAAGGACACTCGTATTTACCTTTTAATGAAATTGAAAGTAAGCAGTCTTATGTTTGATCTTTTTTTTTTTTTTGAAGGATGACTTTCTATGTACATGACCTATTGGTCATCGGGTTCATGTCGATGACATTCCCCCGTCAACCCCGCTCTTCCGGACGCGATGTTCGACGGGCCCCGGCCGTTGCGCAAGCTGACCTTCGCCCGGAAACCATACTGCCCCCACACGAGAGACTCGCTGAGGTAACAGCTTGGTAAAACCGGGTTGCCCTCAGGACCGCACCATGCCTCGGTAGGAACGATCCATCATTGGGACGTGGTTTCGAACATGTGACCTCCCAAAGGAAGACACGAGCCCAACAACATGGGACCAACTGGGCTGGGGAGAGGATAAACTGAAATGTAATTAGCAATTCTTGAATGATAAGTCGCAACTTAAGGTTTTAACTCTTTAGTGTACAAATGTCATGTAAGGTTTAGTTTAAACTGGTTTAAACAAGTTTATAATATCTCATAAAGCATAAATAATAAAATACTAAATATCCATCAATAACAAAGTCAAAATTTGCGCTTTTAAAAATCAAGAGATCTAGTGGAAAAAAAGATAAAAATGATGAGTTACGTTTCATATAACTTATCATAAATACCAAATAAAGAGTTGCTATCAAACATATTCATTCAGATACTTTGAATTTCATATCATCTGTTTTGTTAGATACAATTAATGCTATAATCATATCTTTCTTTTACTCCATACATTTCAAACTCTCGTATACTCGTACTAATTTTAAGAAAATAATATATATTTTTTACAACAATACATTAAATTATACAAACAAACACATCTAGTAACGTCTCATCCGTAAATAGAAAACAAAGACGTGTCAAATTTAAGGACAAGAGACCTATAAGGCCAAAACACAACCAAACAAAAAAAATATAAACATTTACCAATTGATAACTTCGGTTGCCAATTATGTATCAGCGTTGTCTCTACGCTAATTATTCGTGGTTAAAAAGGTTATAATGCTTTCATTTTTTCTTCCAATATATTTGGTTCATTTCTAGATGGTAGTTTAAAGTATAATAATCAAGTCGACCATTGTTTCATTTCTAGATAGTAGTCTAAAGTACCATTGGTTCATTTCCTAGATGGTAGTAGTTCAATATTTCATTTGTTATCAAATTTTACTATAATTAAGTTAATGTTTTTATCAAAATAATATGTACCTATTTATTTGTTATAGTGTTAAGTATAAAAAAAAATTACAAACATATAAGATATTTGATAAAACATATAATAAGAAATTTACAAACACTTATAGTTAGTTAGCATATATAACCCCATATAAAGTTTTAAACCAATAGAAATTCTCCATTTTACTTCATTTAATATGTGTATTTAATGTTATTAATAAGGGCATATAGGTAAATTTCTAAGTGTAATTAATTAGCTAAATAATAAAACTTGTAACTCACTTTTAAATATAATCTTTCAAGATAAAAAAAAATAGGGTGAAGGACAATTTTCGATATGTGTAGGATAAATTTTAGTATGTGTAAGATAAATTTTTAAATGTGTATGATAAATTTAGATATGCGTAGGGTAAATTTCGGTAAGTGTAAGATGTATGTACGATAAATTTTGAAATGTGTAGGATAAAATGTTTTTTTTGTTTTAGTAATGAGAGATAACATAATTAATGGGATGAGTTATAAATTATTTAATGTTTTACCATTATGCCCTTTCTTCTTTTTCTTCTCAGTTCTCACATTAAATTTTTTCTCAAATGAACCTTCCCCTATATACCGTCGTTTATCTTTTACTCATTACCTTAAGACAAAAATGCACAAATCAACCTTTATATTATACCTAAACTGCACTTCATACATTTTATTATGAAATCGGCAAAAACCAACCATTATGTTCATGTTTTGCTACAGGGTCAACCTTTACCACTAACCTCGGTTTTTTTTCTCGGTTAAGTTACCTCACATGATTTGCATGTGGGGGTTTTTTGGTCTTTTCAAATTCATATTTAGTGTAATTAAAAAAATCCGCAAAACCCATCAATAACCACCCCACTTTTATCGCGGAAGACCACCAACAATTAGAGGGTGTTTAGGGTTGAGTTTTGAATGAGATTTTTATATTATCGAGTTTTGAAATCGTAAACAATCAGTTTTGAGTGTTTGGGTAAAAAAAAATAAAAAAATTGATTATTTGCGTTTAGAAAGTTACAAAACGCAGTTTTCCAAAAGCACCCCTCCCCCCCCCCTACTGCAACAAAACACAGTTTTCAAAAATTGATTATTTGTGTTTAGAAAAGGATTTTCACTTGTTTATTTGTCAAAAATTGATTACCCTTTTTTTAAATATATACGTGTCAAACACTCAAATAGTTGATTATCTGATTATTGTAATATCAAACAACATAATTAAATCCAAAGACTATCTATCAACATCACGTTACAGTTAATTAACTTTCACCAGCATTGTTAGCTAAATCCAGATCATCAACAACCACCTTTAGTTTTGTTCAGCCGTGTGAATGATGAAATAAAATTGAATTTACGTTATGCTTGGTTTAATGAATATTAACTAATAAAACAATAACATGATATTGCAAGCTTGGAAAGTTCCTAACATCATGTGTTCTCGTGATCTGTTGAAGGAGGTGTGAAGATTATGTTGGGTTGTATAGCAGATGATATTTTACTTTTTTATGGTAAAATATTAACAGATAAAACTCTTTTATCCAACTTAGTTTGATCCGACGGCTAGAGTTCCTTGCCGTCGGATTACTTGATGATAGAAACTGAAATTCTGATGAGTGGTAAACATAAAGGTTGGTTTTTGTCGGTTTTATAATTTAAAGTATGAAGTGCAGTTTAGGTATAACATAAAGGTTTTTTTGTGCAGTTTAGTCTTATTTTAATTCCACTCTAGCTTTATTTTTTTTATATAGATTTTTTTACTTTATCATGTTCTTATTATATCAAAATAATGACGTAAAATAATATGTGTATTTTGATTTGTATAAATATGAAAGAATGTAAATTAAAAACACTATAAATTTACTTAATAACAAAAACAAGTTAATTAAACAACTAACTATATCACAAGTGACATCTCCCTTTAATTAAGTTGGTATCTTTACAATTTAATAAGATATATAAGATATTAATTAGTTTCTTATAAAGATAAATGAAATGTTTTAAAAATGTGTGTAATATGATACAATATAATGTAATAAAGTGTAAAAATGTGTGTAATATGATACAATATAATGTAATAAAGTGTAATGATCACATGCAACTCGCTATTTCGACAGCTAAAGGTTGGCCCAAAATATCTACTTATAAACATCATCGTCATACTTTGTAAATCCGAGTTTTTTCTCAAAAGAGTGGTGGTGGAAAAAATATTTATCAAAATGGGTGATTTGAAAAATATTTACTGAAATAGGTGTGTTTTTAAGTTTTTTTTTTTTTTCCAAAATGATAGTGGTGGGAAAAAATATTTACCAAACTAGGTGATTTAGAAAAAATATTTATCAAAATTAGTATTTTTATTTGTTTTATTAATTTAAACAAATACATTGTATTTTTTGATTTTGTTTTTTATTCATTATCACGTTTTTTTTTTTCAAACAACTCAAAATGCTTTTTATTTTACTTTTAACTAACTTATTCTATCTCTTTTCTTTTTTTCCTTTTTAAGGTTTTTCTTTTATTTTCTTTTATATTTACGTAAGTTAAATAATTCAAATATAAAGTTTTCTCTCTTCATTTTTAATTTCATAAAATTTCATAAAATTAAATTAACAAGAGTATTGAATTGTTAATTATTTACACAAACCAAATAGTAAATGAAATATTACCTCAAGAAAATAAATAAAAAAGTAGGTGAGAGGTCTTTCTCAACAATTTCAATTTGTTTAAAAAATGTGTTGATTGAAGAAAAAGAGTATAAAAGTGATAATAGGTTGATTGAACTAAAAAAAGAATATTTATAATATAATTAGTAAAAGAAAGAAAATAAAGAAAAACACCTATTTTGTTAAATATTTTTCAAATCACCTATTTTAGTAAATATTTTTTCCACCTACAACTCTTTGGGAAAAAACTCCTGTAAATCCCACCAATAGCAAAGCTAAGGTAGGGTCTGAGGAGGGTAAGATGTAGACAACATTACCTCTACCCCGTAGGAGTAGAGAGACTGCTTCTAGTAAGACCCCCGACTCTATGGTAGTTTTGCATCAAACATTGGACATAAGTCACATAACACTCGACAATTAAGACAAAGGCCAATTAGTGCATGTACTCCCTTGTATTTCGGCTATCAATGCCACCACATGATGCATGATTAACCATCCCTGTCTTTTAACATTATTTTCACGAAAATAGTAAAATAACGTTAAAATTAGTGCGCTTTCATTTTTGCCCTCCAAGCGTCCACACATATATACATTCTATGCGCATACCGCAAGCGGGCCGTATATCTACTTATAAACAGATTATTTTAAAAGAGCAGTATAAAGTTTATAGTTGTTACCTATAGAGTCGCCCATTAGTTACTACACGAGACACTTGAAAGATCTTAAAACTCTTTTATAAATGAAATAATGAAAAATAATATGTGTATTTTAACATTATATTTATGAAATAAGTAAACAAAAACATTTGGAATCAACTGAAATAAATTTACTTAATAAACAGATAGTTTAAACAACTAACTACATCACAAGTGACATCTCCCTTTAACTACGTTGATATCTTTATCATTTAAAAAGATACATAAGATATTAATTAATTTCTTAAAGAGTTATAGGAAAAATAAAATATTAATTAGTTTCTTAAAGAGTTATAGGAAAAAAATATATGAAATGTTTAAAAACGTGTATAATATGTCATAATGCACCTCAAGAGTATATCTACTTATAAACTTGGTAATTGAGGTGACAGAACCACAGTCCCTCAGTTAACCATGAAAACCACCGAACCCTTTAGTCACGTTGAGCATGCACACACCCACAATCCCTTACTGAACCACCCCGAACCACCACCAGCCGCGGTTAGAAAGCGGCTCTTCATCGGGGCTCCGTTCAATATCACATTGTTATTCATTTTATCTATCTTACTCGTCATTCTGAACCAACAAGTTTTAGCCACGAATTCAGCATTTCCGGAAAAATATTCCCGGAAACACTCGCAAGTTGATCGCTTGAAATGGCAGAGAACAGCTTTCCATTTTCAACCCGCGAAAAATTTCATTTATGGTATAGTAAAATTACCCAATCGAATTCGCTATTTTTGTTGTTTTTTTTTCAACATTAATTGTTTTTTTTTTATGTGTTTATTTTATGGTTGTTGATAATATTCTTGGTTGGACTCTACTTCAGATCCTAATGGTATGTCATCATCCCAATTTTACTTTGTACTTTTAAAGTGAATAAATAAATTTATTATTGTGTTTTTAAATAGTGGCGTTTAAATAATAGTTAGGTAAATATTCTCTTGTAACAATTATACAATTGTAACTATTTTATGTGATAAAATAAGTTTTATTTGTATTTAAACGTTAATCTACACATTAAATTATCTAATGCAGGTCCGTTGTTTCACATGGGCTGGTATCATTTATTCTATCAACACAACCCGTATGCACCGGTTTGGGGGAACATGTCATGGGGTCACTCCGTGTCGAAAGACTTGATCAACTGGTTTGAGCTTCCTGTTGCTCTCGGCCCATCCGAATGGTACGATATTGAGGGGGTTTTATCAGGGTCGACCACCGTCCTCCCCAACGGTGAAATCTTTGCATTGTACACGGGAAACACTAATAATTTTTCCCAGTTTCAATGCAAAGCGGTACCGGTCAACATATCTGACCCACTTCTTGTAGAGTGGGTCAAGTATGACGGCAACCCAATCCTTTACACTCCACCAGGGATTGGGTTAAAAGACTATCGGGACCCCTCAACTGTTTGGAAGGGTCCCGATGGAAAACACAGGATGATCATGGGATCTAAACGAAACAAAACAGGACTTGTATTTGTTTACCATACCGATGATTTCACGAATTACAAGTTGTTGGATGAGCCATTGCATTCGGTTCCCAATACCGATATGTGGGAATGTGTCGACTTTTATCCGGTGTCATTAACCAACGATAGTGCCCTTGATATGGCCGCGTATGGGCCGGGTATAAAACACGTTATTAAAGAAAGTTGGGAGGGACATCGTAAGGATTGGTATTCAATTGGGACCTATGATGCAATAAACGATAAATGGACTCCCGATAACCCGGAATTAGACGTGGGCATCGGGTATCGATGTGATTACGGAAGGTTCTTTGCATCCAAGAGTCTTTACGACCCGTTGAAGAAAAGGCGGGTCACGTGGGGTTATGTTGCCGAATCAGATAAACATAACCAGGATCGCACTAGAGGATGGGCTACTATTTTCGTATGTTAATTTCGTCTTTGTACTTTTTTTAAATAACAAAGTATAACAAACGTTCTAATGTTGAGTTTTGTTATAGAATGTCGGAAGAACCGTGGTACTTGATAGAAAGACCGGGACCCATCTACTTCATTGGCCGGTTGAGGAGATCGAGAGTTTGAGATACAACGGTCAAGAGTTTAATGAGATCGAGCTAGAACCGGGTACAATCATTCCACTAGACATAGGCACAGCTACACAGGTACAAGAAAATTACAAATGTTTTTATATATTTATATAATATAACGTAACATGTTATCAACTGGTCAAATATTATCTTAAGAAAATAATTGCATAACATGTGGTGATTGCAGTTGGATATAGTTGCTACATTTGTGGTGGATCAAGATGCATTAAACGCGACAAGTGAAACTAGTTACGAACATGGTTGCACCAAGAGCGCAGGTGCAGCCGAAAGGGGACACTTTGGACCATTTGGAGTAGCGGTTCTGGCTGACGAGATCCTTTCAGAGTTGACTCCGGTTTATTTCTACATTGCTAAAACTGCTGAAGGAGGTGTGCTCACACATTTTTGTACTGATAAGCTAAGGTAACATAAATAAAATTGGAATAAAGAATTGAATTAATTGTATTTATGAAGTAAAAAATTTAAATATATAATAAAAATGCAGGTCATCTCGTGATTTTGACGAGGAGAGAGTGGTGTACGGGAGCACTGTCCCTGTCGTCGATGGTGAAGAACTCACAATGAGGATATTGGTAAGTAAAGTTTAAAATATATATTCGATTTTAATGTTCGCCTATGTATTAACTATGATAATGTGTTTTTGTTTAATATATAAGGTGGATCATTCAGTAGTCGAGGGGTTTGCACAAGGAGGAAGGACGGTTATAACATCAAGGGTGTATCCCACGAAAGCGATATACAAAGACGCGAAGCTCTACTTATTCAACAACGCCACCCACATAAGTGTGAAGGCTTCTCTAAAGATTTGGCAAATGGCTCCTGCTCAAGTGAAGCCTTACCCCTTCTAATCGCGCATTTCATCTACCTCATATTCCTTTTTGATAAAATGGTGTACTAAGACTCAGAAAGAGAATTATGTTTTCATTGATTATTCACATTATCTGTCTTGTATAATTTATATACAAGACACTTTTTTAATAGAATGGTGTTATAAGATTCCGAAAGAGAATGCTGTTTCAAGGCATACATGATCATAACATTAGCCTCAGCTAAGATTGTTAACAAGCCAAACCAAGCTAAGCCAGGGTCAGCTCGAACTCGATTGTTTACAAACCAAGGCAGCCCGGCTCGATTTTACAAACCATGTTGAATACTGAGCTCGAACTTGGCTTGGTTTTAAACCGAGCCAAAACCGAGCCATCTTAGTTCTGTTTGGCTTGGTTTTAGTTCAAATGGGTTTTCCGCTTGTAGAGAGGAGACGCGTAGGTTTTCGAAAATGGTTTTTGCCGACTCTCCCAAGGGAAGGTTGATGTTATATACTACCGGATACAACAATGAAGTACTACACTTAGATTATACGAGCTAACAAGCGAGCCACACAAGCAGGCTAACAACCAACCGCCTTGAGCTCGAGGTTGACCTATTTACAACCTACCCGGTTTTGAGCGTGTTTCGAGCCACGTGCTATTTGAACAGTCATAGTCGTAGCACATAGAGACATCCTATTCTCCAGGTGTTTGTTCTGAGCAACCATACAACCTTAAATACTTTCTGCATAACTATAGTGCTAAAAAGAAAGGATTAAGCGACAAAAATCTCGCGATCAAATATCAAGTATCAACACAAATAGTTAGGCAGCAAAAGAGGAAGTTGCGATTACAAACGGTGAATAACCGAAAAGCAAAATGACATGTAAGCTTATTCATGTTTTGCATACACAAGGGTTAATCCCCAGGGCAAAATGGGGCTTTCCTTATTACATCATGTCCAAACTTTTGAAGAGCCATAACACCGAATGTTGCGGGTAGGTGTCATGTCAATATCCGTCGTTTTAAGGACATTCTTTCTCATACACTTCACTTGCATACTTCCAGTTGATCACTTTCCAAATGTTCTTCAGATAATCCGGTCTAACATTCTTGTACTGTATTCACGTGTAGAAAAAACAATCAAACGTAAATACGACGATCATTAATTTGGGTTTTAAAACTTTCTGTTTGTGTGGATCATAAACCTGCTACCGGCATAAATAAAAGGAGTAAATTACAAAAATCGTCATTTATGTATGTCACTTATTGCAAACTGTGTCCTTTGTCTTCAATAATTACAGAAAACGTACTCGATGTTTACAAACCCTTGCAAGTTATGTTCTTTGGCCCTAACTCAGTTAATTTTTGTGGTTAAATTTGACCAAATGGACCCCACATGAGGGTATTTTGGTCATTTTACTCTCACGTGGGGTCCATTTGGTCAGATTTAACCATAAATAATATCGTCATGTGGGGTCCATTTGGTCAGATTTAACAACAAAAATTAACTGAGTTAGGGCTAAAGGACATAACTTGCAAGAGTTTGCAAACATCGAGTACGTTTTCTGTAATTATTGAAGACAAAGGACACAATTTGCAATAAGTGATATACATAAAGGACAATTTTTGTAATTTACTCTAAATAAAAGCTTATGTGATTACCTGTAAGTAGTATGCATGCTCCCAGACATCTATGCCAACTAGTGGGACCAAACTTGCACCTTTTGTAACCAGAGGGTCCTGCAGCGGACACGATGGATATTTATTAACATATTAAGCGTCTTGTAAATGCATGAGAAATCTTTATTTAGTGCAAACCGCAAAGAGTCTAAGAACAAAACTAGCAATGCATACCTGGTTTGCAGTTGTTTCAACTACGAGCCTTTTCAGCTCCTTATCCACTGCAAGCCACTAAGAATATCGCAAACATGTATATTAAACCAGAGTTCAAGAACAGAATGAACGATAAAAATTGAAAATGATGAATGATACGAATTATAGACGAGACAGTATAACATACCACCCATCCAGAGCCTTGAACAGCAGCACCTTCGGCATTCATCTTGGCAACCAATTTTTCCATAGAACCAAAGTGCTGGTCAATGGCCCACCCCAACGAACCATGTGGCGGCTCACCACCCCCTTCCTGCATAAAAAGACATCATCTTTCAGTCAAGTGTTATGCTCAGAATCATCATTGGATTATCAGAAAACAGACTTACACGAGTAGGGGCAAGATTCTTCCAGAAAATTGA
The DNA here is from genome assembly GCF_002127325.2 of Helianthus annuus. NCBI lineage: Eukaryota > Viridiplantae > Streptophyta > Magnoliopsida > Asterales > Asteraceae > Helianthus > Helianthus annuus. The sequence continues at coordinate 168,718,704 of NC_035446.2, forward strand.
GTGATTCACATGACCTGGTATAAGAAAAAAAATTAAAAAAAGAATACTGTATGTATATGAATTTAATTCTAGTTACTAGTTAGAATCTAGTACAGCCAGCTAATAGAAAAGTATTGAACTATCTATCGTGTTAAGAGATTGAACAACCAGTGAATAGCATAACTATTGCAACCATCATTACATTAACTTAATACACAAACTATAAGAAGTGGCACTGTGTCAGCAACAATAAATCTCAAGATGTTCATATGAGTAGGGCTGGCATATCGTGTCAACCCGACCTGTTAAGACCTGAACATGATAAGACATGAACCCAAAACAGGTAAACACGAACACGACACGAAATCTTATCGTGCCAGATTTTATAAACACAAACACGAGCCTAATAATAAACATGTTACACGAAACGACCTGTTAATACACTAAAAAATTACCAACGTATCATACAACCTGTTAAGACACGAACACAACATGTTAAGACATAAACACGACCTGCATAATGGTCTTAAATTTTAACAGGTCATATCGTGGCTGACATGACCTGTTAAGACACAAACACGACCTATTAAGACACGAACACGATAAGACACGAACACGAATTAGGTAAACACGAACACGACACGAAATTAAACAGGTCTTATCATGTCGACCTGTTATAGACACGAAACCTGTTAAGGTTAAACACGAAACCTATTAACTTCGTGTAGGTTCGTGTCATGTTCGTGTCAAAATTGCCAGCCCTACGTATCGCTATGAGCTTTATCACACCTATTTATAGAGCTTGCAAAAATCAAACGCAACTTATTCACACACAAAACCATCATGATCACACACTTGCTCCAATCTAACCGAATCTCCTACGGATAATTATCGCGTCACTATAAACTTCTTTGAAACCACAAAACTTTTAAGTAATAACATCTTCTAATATGCATGTCAATTAACCATCCCAAAGTCAATATTCCTGATGATAAAAGTTAATTACTTAATTGTTAAGCAATAGCAGTCACATATGGATTCAAACCACATGATGTCAAATCTACTTACCACTAATATCGATTATATTGCAAGTTTAACAACACAAAGGTCCTTCTAGCATGTATTCAACTATAATTACTAACAAAATATACAACTAAACGTATCGAAACAACATAATTAGATAAACATTAATACAAAAACTATAAAATCGAACCTCCGCCGTTGAACTTAATGGCGCTCTGCAATTTAACGGCGGTAGATGCATCTCCTTTAGCGATGGCATCATCAAGCTGCTCGAGAGCTTTGTTGTAGTTAGTGATGTAGGTCTGGTGGTGTTTTTGATGATGGAGCTGCATAATCTCGCCGCTAATCGCCGGCTCCAGTGCGCCATAATCGTAGGAAAGATCAGGAAGCGTAAACGTCTGCAGTCCGCGAATCTGTTGGTGACGTAACCGACCTAGGGTTTTGACATTGGTGAGAGCTCGAAGTGCCATTTGTTGTTGTGCGAATCAATTGACAGACAAAAATGGAGAGATAAGTAAGCCAAATGGGATCTGTGTGCGTTTTAGAACCAGGTAAATGTATCCTTACCTGTGTGCTTTATCACAAAACAGGCACACTATTTTTCTTACTTCCTGGTTTTGACCCTTTTTTCTAGTTTTATTGAAGATGTGAGGTTTGTGTTTAAACGCTTGGGTTTGATAGCGAGTTCGGATTTTATCGGGGTTGGCCTTAGTGAAATACGTTTACATGTCGAATGCACCATTGGTGAGGAGTTGTTTTACCACTCATGATGAGTTCAAGGCGGGACGAAACTGGTGACCATATCATAAGTGGGAGTGTGGGACATGTTGGTTGGCTTCTTGGAAACCGGGGTGCCACACCGTCCTCAAAAGAAAATCTCGTGACAAAGTGAAATTAGAGCACGTTGATCCTTAGATGCGTTAGAACGTTAACACTAGCCCAACGTAACTTAAAAATATGGGTACGTAATGGTGGTAGGAGAAGATCAAAATATAGACACTTAATAAAAGAAGTCAAATGCGAGCGAATATCTTTGTAAGCCGCAAGTATGGGATTGCGAGCTCCGTTCTAGCTTCAGAATGGGTAATTGACCCCCGATCATGTTCAAGTTTGGGATTCTTTGTTGCAACTTTTGCCAAAATAGTCCCTGAGTTTTGGTCACTTTTGCCACTTTAGTCCAAAAATGAAACATTTTGTATCTAGGTCCTGAGGTTTCATTTTTGTTGCCCTTTCTATCCAACTGGCAAATCGGGATAGAAATTTTTGTTAGAAATTTGCTTGGAAAACGACATATTTCTTTATGTTTTTATTAAAATATATTTCAGACGTAAAATAACGATTATACCCTTCATTTAAACGAGGAAAACGACAAAAATGAAACAAAAACTTTGCCAATTGAATAGAAAATGCAACAAAAAAGTGAAACCTCAGGACCCATATATAAAAGGTTTATCTTTGGACTGATGTGGCGAATGTGACCAAAACTTGGGGACCATTTTAGCATTTTACTCTAGTTAATAGGTACCAAATTGCAATAAACCCAATCTTCAGATCCTTCCGTGCAATAAAACCGAAGAAAATTATACCAGTTTTTCCAAATTCCCGATGAACAATCCGGCCGAACGCATCAATTCAACGCAGAGAGAAAAGTAAACCAAACCCTAACCCTAACCCTAACCAAAACCATCAGGTTTCGAGGCTCATAAGTTTACAGTCCTCGAGTTTCCGGTATGTATTCGAAGCTCTTGAACATTTGCTCCAGTGATATGAAATTTCTTCTCAACTGATTTTGATTTTTCGCAGTGAAATTGTGACATTTCAATGGATAATTCACACGATGTTTGCGATCACGTCGATAGAGATAATAACAGTACGTGTTCAACGTCCACAAGTTCCGGTTACCGGTTGTTTGATCGCCAGACCACAATTCATCAGTTAATGGGCGGAGGAAAAGGTATAATTCCTCTTATTATTACTGTTAAGTGAATGTTCACGCAAATTGTTAGTGATTGCTAGTACTATGTGCAGTTAAGTGAGATTTAGTTATGTAATATTTCGGTTGAATCTGCAGATTGTTTGTCAGATTTGAAGTAGGAAACTAGTCTATTTGACCTAGGAACACAAATTCGATAGCATTCTAGAGTAATATATTGTTTGGTAGTGGAGTTGAGTGAAATTTAGTTATGAAACTTTTCGCTCAAGTTTGTTGATTGTTTATATCAGACTTGAAGTAGGAAACTAGTTTATATGACCTAGAAACACAGATTTGATTGCATTGTAGAGTAATATACTAATCTATTGTTTCTGTGAGGCTGTGTTGATAACTTTATGTAAAACTGCTATTATTGGATCATATAGCTTGTATACATATATGTATATGGATGCAAATTAGAACTTAGAGTAGAATTGTTTGGTAGTGGAGTTGGTGGATCGTTAGGTATGGTGTATCAGAGTCTGATTTGGGGATTTTTTATTATTTTACAATGAATCTTAGTTGTTGATTAGTGATATATTCGGTGAGACTGTATCAATAAATTCTATCTAAAGATGCTTTTGTTGAATCGTTTAGTTATAGCTTATAAGCATATATATGTATATGGCTACGTATTCAGAACTTAGAGTAGATTCATTTGGTAGTGGAGTTGATGGATGATTAGATATGGTGTATCAGAGTCTGATTTGGGGATTTTGTATCATTTTACAATGTTTTTGAGTTGTTGATTAGTGATATCATGGACGAAAAGTTATGATTTAGTTCATGTTTTGTTTATGATTTTGCTTCTTAATTCATAGCTGCTGATGTCCTGTTGTGGAAGAGGCAACGTATTTCATTGGGCATCATTGTTGTTGCAACTGTTGCGTGGCTGATATTTGAGAGATCAGGGGTATCATTTTTAACACTTTGTTCTGATGTTCTGCTGTTCTTGATCGTGCTGCGTTTTCTACATGCCAATTATGCGTCCTTAAGGGATAAGTATGCATGCTTTTACCTTTATACATCGTAATCTATGCAGTTAATGCGGTAAAATATCGGATATCGGTCAAGGACCGATATTTGAGATATAGGTTATCTCGGTGAGATATCGGTGGGATATCGGTAATTCTAATATAATGCAAAATTTACATATATAGCAATTTAACAATAATAATTCAGTGATATATCGGTGATATATCGGTGATATCGGTCAAATATCGGTGATATATTGGTTATACCGGTCAAATATCGATGAGATATTGGTTATATCGGTCAATATCGCCGATAATATTGGTACCGATATTCTGACCGATATTTGACACCGATATTTTACTAGGGAACCGATATGACCGATATAACCGATATATCACCGATATTAACTGCATAGATCGTAATATGATTAAATTATATGCTCAGCCTTGTTGACTTCTAGTTTGCCATTTGCTTACTATAGTTGTTTTAATATTGCACAGACAGATTCAAACATTGCCTGAACTGGTCTTGTCTGAGGAGATGGTGAATTATGCTGCTGCGTCTTTTCGTATTAAAGTAAACTATTTGTTACTTTTGGCGCATGATATCACCCTTGGCAAGGATTTCAGGCTGTTTTTCATGGTTTGTGAACACAACTGCATTAGAAACTTATTAGTTTAGTATACAGTGCACTGTGCACTTATAATTGATAAAACATTCCAGATATTCAGTTGTAGTAAAATTGGTCGCTGTAATTATCAGATAATCAAATGTTTGAGACTAGTGTTTGAAAGATAATTACTCAAGCACTTAATAAATAACAATTAAAAGGACACACATTTCTTAAAAGGGGGACGTCCTAAATTAGGTTTAGAAACTTGATACATGTAACTTTCTTTTACCCTTGGAAAATCATTTTTATTACAACGAAGTATGAAACTGATTATTTGACCTCTAAAAGATCAGATAATGAATGTCTGGAATGAAATTGAATATGACCACATTTTATTTATTTATTTATTTTATCAAACACGCAGGTTGTGGGATTTCTGTGGCTGTTATCTGTTCTTGGTAGTTTAGTCTCTTTCTGCACGCTTGCATATATAGGTAAGAACATCAATCTCCGTTATATGTTTTGATTAGGCCTGTAAACGAATCGAACGAACACGAACATAGGCATGTTCGTGTTCGTTCATTTAACTTTAACCGAACATGAACACGAACATATAATCGAACACATTTTTTTGTTCGTGTTCGTTCATTAAGAAATCGGGCATGTTCATGTTCGTTCGTTTAAAGCCTAAACAAACAGTTCACGAACATAAATAAAGACAAACGAACATAAAAAAAATTAACTGAACATATTTGAATAAAATAAATTAACATGATTGAAGAAATAAGTCTAATATATTACATCTTATCCGAAAACACATCTAAATAAGGGTTCATAGATATACTAATTAGTTATATTTGTATAAGAAGTTAGAAAACCTAATATTTATATAAATAAAACTATTTATGTATTTATTAAAATTTAAACGAACATAAAAGAATGTTCGCGAACATAAATGAACGAACACAAGGTGTGTTCATGTTCGTTCATTTAATTAACCGAACAATTTTTTTTGTTCGTGTTCGTTTGTTTATTAAATAAACGAACATAAACGAACTTCCCGCCGAACAAGTTCATGAACGTTCAGTTCGTTTACAGGCCTAGTTTTGATTCCACTGTTCATGGGCATTTTATACATGCTCTTGATGTGTTTGTGTGTTGGGTGCCTGTTTCTACTAGCATTGACTGCTTACAGGTGTTGAAGTTTAACTCAACTTCTCTCTTACAAACCCTCAGAATATTTTAAAACGAAATTAACCTGTTATTATTTTATCATTGACTTGCCATTTTATTAAAACCTGTTAGTCAGTAATTTTTATTTTATAGCAAATATCTAGTGTGCGAAATATGATTTAAGAGAACCTTGTTATTTGAGTTAGCCTGTTTGGTGAATGGTCCAGTTTGTAAGATATTTTGGGTTTGAAATGTGATGCCAGGAACGATTTTGTCGGTGACACTACCTGCACTGTACAATACATATGAAGAACAAGTAGATGGGTTTGCAGGTACGATCCACAGAAGCTTTTCAAGACATTACAAGATAGTTGATGAGAGTGTGATGAACAGAATCCCCCGCAATGTTGTACCCAAGGACAAACCCATGTAAACGACACTGTATCTTACTTGCTTCCATCCTAAATATGATATGGGTGGAACTAGCATTGACCTTTGTCTTTATTGATTTGTTAATGAACCATTGACGATAAAGAAAAATTAGGAATAGAGATTTTAATTTTTTTAGTTCACTTGATTCATCAAGAATACGGGTGTAAACAAGCCCAACTGTTTGAAGCTACTCGAGATCAGACAAGTAAAGGCTTGAAACAAGCTCGAGCCTGAGTTTTGTCCAAATGAGTTAAACATAACCGACATAACCTTTGGCATGTCACTAGTTCACACGTTCTTTAGTTTTTTTCCTAAACTCTTTAGCCACCGGCTATGCAGTTAATCTTGGTGATATATCCGTTATATATCGGTCCCCTAGTAACATATCGGTCTCAAATTTCGGTCAAAATATCGGTACCGATAATATCGGCGATATTGACCGATATAACCAATATATCACCGATATTTGACCGATATCACCGATAAAGCCGATATATCACCGATATATCAGTGCTAAACTGCTATATATATAAATTTTGCATTATATTAAAATTACCAATATCCCACCGATATCTCACTGAGATAACCTATATCTCAAATATCGGTCCTTGACCGATATCCGATATTTTACCGCATTAACTGCATAGGCCACCGGCAAATCTGATCATGGCTTGTGATTGAGTGAAGCGACGTAGGAGTGAAGCCGATCTTCAGAGGTAAGGCACACTAACAAGCTCTGTTTCTTCGGATGTTGGAGTGAATCCTTCAGAGGTTAGCTGATCTACAACTACCCAGTTTCTACTTTATTTTTTTCAACTCGATCAAATGATGTTGCTTGGTGAGTAGGGTTCTCATTATATGGATAATGGCAGTGACAAGGCCAAGAAATGAGCTCAAGCCGGGCTTTGGCTCATTTAGGCTATTCAAAAGAGCTGTCACACCCGAGCTTTGATGATAAAACACCAGGCTTGAACCGAGCTTGACCTTGAGGTTCTAATATTTTAACGAGCCAAGCTAGAATATTATTAGGTTGGGTTACAATACCCGTAATTAGAAGATAAACTAGCTTTCCATTAATTAAGCAATCTAAGTTACTTATTTTGTTCGAATGTTTAATGGTATAAACATGGTCCTAACCGTAACCCTTTTAATTAATGATCAAATTACTTGATTAAGCTATGCATAAGAGTAAAGATTCGTACATAAAAATTTGGATAAAAGTGATAAGATTCATGTTAAGCAACTTTATGTTAATGCAATAGCGGAAAAGATTGACATGTGAATGATGAAGTGGGTGATCTTTCTTTCTACTTTGTGACTTGTCGTGTGGCGTGGGATCAACCAAACGTGCAACTTTCCAATCATCATCATCCTTTCAAGGGTATAATAAATCAAGAAAAATGATGAAAAGAAAGCTAACAAAGGTACATGATATTAGGAGACTGTTCCTAGCTTGTTGCTTTATTGGAGATTGATAATGATAATTTCAAAATTCTATAATGAATATATGTATAATAATATGCATACACTGCATCTGGATCCACATTCCATAGATCTATGAGATTCGGTTAATAGATTGTAGAAGCATCTGATGTTCGGCTCAATAAGGGCGTGGACTTGTGGAGGCTGGAGGGTATCCTTGCCCTCTGTGCCACTCTTCGTGCAACATCTCTTATCCAGTCAACGTCATTTCAGATTTCACTGCTTTCTTACATAGCTTTCCAAGTGACAGGAAATGTATTGTTTCTCTTACTTATCTTGCCACAACCTTTTTATAAAATAACAAACCAAAAATAATATAATTAATTTATAAAGGGGCCCCACCCCGATGGTTCTTTCTTCTCGGCAAGTCCTTGCATCTCCTTGTCGCATGCTTCTCTCACTTTGCCGACAGTGTCCTCTCACCACCTTGTTGCAGCGCTTGCCTCTTGCCGCATGGTGTTTCCCGAATGGAACCGCGTACCCTAATGGTTCTTCACTTGCACCCCAACGTACCACACCTGGCACCCCTAATGAACCACATTTTTAATCTCATAATTTGATGATGAACATTTACATATAATAGCACACATTTGTTAAACCCAAGCTCCTCCGATACATGTAGATCCTCTTACTATCTCTCCAATACTAGACAGTCGTCGTCGTCGTCGTCATCATCATCATAGTCAGTAAATCCCACCAATAGCAATGCTAATATAGGGTCTGGGGATGGTAAGATGTAGACAATCTTACCTCTACCCCATAAGAATAGAGAAGCTGCTTTCAGTGAGACTCCCGGCTCGATAGTAGTTTTGCATCAAGCCTTAGACATAAGGCATATAACACTCAACAATTGAAACAAAGGCCGATTAGTGTATGTACCATTTTTGTCTTTCGGCTATCAACGTCATCACATGATGCATGATTAACCGTCCGACACTTTTTAACGTTATTTTCACGAAAATTAGTAAAATAACGTTAAAACTAATTCAATTTCACTTTTGCCCTCGAGGGCCCACACATATATACATTATGTGTGCACACCGCAAGCGAGGTGTTAAACCAATACTAGATAGTAAAAAGTAAAAATATATAAAGGTAATGCTACAAATAGTTCATGTGGTTCTACTCTACTCTCGCCTTATAGGTCTAAGTTAAAAAAGTGTGTAGGTTTAATTCATGTGCTTTCAATCTTGTAACATCACTAACTTCTGTTAAAAAAATAAATAAAATAACTCATTTTTAATGACGTATAGAAAAGTTACATACGTTTATGAACTTGGACTCCAAATTGTAAACATGATCAAAGTATAGAGACTATTATTTGTGTAACTGAATCAAGTATATGTTACATTGTTTAATTACTATTCTTTTTTATTTATTTTTTGGAGTCTCATTTTAAGTTCCTATGTCGTCACTTTCTTGCACATCCTTATTGGGCCATTACAATAATGCATGATCCAAAACGAGTGTTATTTAGAAAATCAAAAAGAAAATTAGTATGATATTATATTTATATATTATCTACAAACAACGACTCTAGGGTTTGATAATTGATTGTTGAACCCACCGAAGATGTGATTGTGATTGGATAGCAAAGTAACGATGTAACACCATGTTTAGTGTGAAATAAATGCCTCATCCTTGGTAATGAATTGACGTGTAGCATGTGGGTCATTATGAAATGTGAAGTGAAAAAAAGGGTGTGATGGAGATTTGTGAAGATTTGGGGAAATCTGATTTTTAATTTCTTTTTATAAGTTAAAAAAGGGTTCAAATAGATGTGAAAGGATCTTATTGTCCATTCAAATTCTTCAAATTTATCTCAGGCGTGAAAAAGAAAACGCCATTAAAAAAGACAAAAAACGCCCTAGAGGCGGTGTGGTGAGCTTTATGTGGCGTTTTTTTTGCTCTCCACGCCCTTTCAAATTACCACTATAGGTGGTCTAATTAGAGGCATTTTTGTGTTGACTATGACTAGCTAGAACAATTGATGGTCAAAATCAAGTTTGTGTTAGCGTGATCCATACGACCGAATTGGATGACTAAACTAGAAAGAAAAAAAATTATGATCATAAAAATTAAGGACTAAGAAAGTATAAGTTGTCAAATTAATGTAGAGTTGAAAATAGCGACTATCAACATTAGTTTCGTATTTAATCTTACAATAACTTTTAGGGGAATTGGTTTGTAATAATTCCAAATAAACGTCATTGGTCATTGCCAGTCTCATCTTTGAATATTCCTCATGTCAGTCCCACCTTTCACCTATTTTTCCTCCACCGGTCCTTAGTTAAAAAAACTTAACGGAATTAAGTTTTATTCCGAATTACAAACTGACGTATTATGGCTTTTGATTAGAACGAGAATAGGGGTCTATTGATGTAAAACTTACCTCGAAACGGTGCTCCAAACGACTTGATTTTTGTTAATTGGAAGTTTAAACACCCGATTGAAGCACTGTTTTCATCGTTTGGAGCACAATTTCAAAGTAAGTTTTATATCATTCTACTCGTATCCTCGTTCTGATCAAAAGCCTTAAAACATCAGCTTGTAATTCAGTAAAAACCTTAAATCCGTTAAGTTTTTTTAACTGAGAACCGATGGAAGAAAAATAAGTGAAAAGTGGGGCTGGCATTGGGAATATTCAAAGGTGGAACTAACAATGACGAATGATGTCTAGTTGAGATTATTACAGACCAATTTGAAATTTTTGAGTATTGATACATTATACTTTTTATATTCAATTTGAAATTTTGTTGAGATATTGGATTTTATATAACCTCAACTTTCACCAATTGGCGGTTAACACTCCCAACTTTCGATTTGTACACCAGCACTCTCCCAACTTTCAACTTATTGGCCGACAACACTCCCTAACTAACTGAACCCTAACCCAGTTAGTTTTTGCTGATGTGACATCTGATGTTGCCCTTTTTGTTGATGTGGCATATGACATGCAACTGATGTGGCATTTTTTGATGATGTGGCAGCTGATGTGGCCGCCGACATGCTATTTTTTGATGTTGTGGCAACTGACATGCCATTTTGATGACGTGGCAAGTGACATCAGCTAACTGTATGGTTCAATTAGTTAGGAAGTGTTATTGGCCAATAAGTTGAAAATTGAGAGTGGTTATCGGCCAATTGATGAAAGTTGAGGTTATTTAAATCTAATATCTCATTTTTGTTTAAAGATCACTTGCAACATTTTTTTTTGAAGGGTGACTTTCTATGTACAGGACCTATAGGTCACCGGGTTCTTGTCAAAGACAATCCCCCGTCAGTCCCGTGTTACGGACGCGATGTTCTATCGGGCCCCGGCCGCGTACGGAAACTGACCTTCGCCCGGAAACCATACTGCCCCCACACGGATAAAACCGCTGGGGTAACAGCTGGGTGAAAACCGGGTTGCCTTCCGGATCAAACCATGCCTTGGTAGGAACGAACCATGCCTCGGTAGGAACGATCCATCATAGGGACGTCCCCCCTCAATATGCCGCAGCCGGGAGTCGAACCGGCGACCTCACAAGGAGGAAGCCGACCCAACCACCACATGGGAAACCAACTGGGCTGGAAGGGGGGATGATCACTTGCAACAATTGTTCCTGTGGATTATATACAAGTTATTAATTAAGTTACATAAATAAACTAAAAACATTTTGTAATTTGATGAAATGATCGATCACTTGCAATTGTTTTGATCATAGCTAGAAAAAACAAAACTAAAAAACCTTACCAAAATCTCTGACTTCTTTCTTATTTATTTTTAAAACTAGGTTATAACCCTTGTATTACACGGGTTGAATAAATGAATTTTATATACCAAATAATAAAACATTATCTTTTTAAAAGCCTCCTTTATTGCACGGGTTGAAGAAATGTAATTTTATATATTAAATAATAAAATAAGTTATATCTATCAGAACCATATGTATTGTACGTGTTGAATAAATGTAATATTATATACCAAATAATAAAAAAAATTACATTTTTAAAACCATTGTATTACATGGGTTGAATAAATGTAATATTGTTTACCAAATAATAAAAAAGTTATATTTTTAAAAACTCACGTGTATTACATGGGTTGAATAAATATGATTTTATAGACCAAATAATAAAAAAAATATTTAAAAAAACTAACGGATTTTTTTATATTTAAAGTAGGAAAAGATTGAATATTAATCTGAACTAACGGATTTTTTTATATTTAAAGTAGGATAAGATTGAATATTAATCTTTATTTATTTAGTTAATATAAGATTGAAAAATCATATGATTGAATAGGTGGGAGGTTGTGTGATGATAAATCGTTTAACCGTACTGAATGATAAAGATAATAGTGATTGTTGAACAAATTAATTAATTGAATTTAATAGAAACATTTGTGATGTTAGGTGGACTTTTTTTAATTATTTGAAAGTTAATATCAACTTTGGAATTCGTTTGAATTCTTATTAGATTTGATTAAAAACCCTCGGCTTATAGCTTAGTGGTTATGGAAATGAGGTAAGACTCCTGACTGAATGGTCTTGAGTTCGATTCCTGATCCACCCGGGTTTTACCGGCTTTGCATTGTCGTGCCCTCGGGCGGGTGCAGGGTCGGGTTTTCCCCGGAACTGGTGGCATGGTGGCTAGAGGCTCCGTGCGTGCAGGTTGGGCTGCCGCGGGCTACCTTTCGGCCAATGGGTGCCGCGTATGGAGTACCCGGCGATTCTTATGTTGGACGTTCAAAAAAAAAGATTTGATTAAATATTATTGATAATAAAAATTTGTATTAGATTAGATTTTAGATTTGATTAAATATTATGAATAGTAAAATTTGTATTAATTTAGATTAAATATTATTATTATTAGTATTAATTTTAATCAATTAAATGAAAGGATGACAAGTGTCCCAAAACAGGTTTCTTTTATTATATAGTATAGATAGATATTAAGGAAAAAAGACACAATTATATAAATAAAAAATCTAAAATCAAAAGCTAAAAATCCAAGTCTGTATGAAATTAGTTGTTGTACGTTTCTCTTCTTTGTATTCTGTTTTTATTTTTTCTTAATAAAATTTGCCCCTAAAAAATAATGATTAATAATCAACTATGCTTGTATTACCTTGATGTTAGTACGACTATTTTATTAAATCATTAGTGTTGTATGCATCAAAACATCAAATTTGTTGTTTTGGTGTTAAAAAATCACGAAGCAAATCATCAAATTGTTAATTAGTGATAGGACACCAAATTTTGTGCAACACCATTTTTTATATATTATTTTATCCCTATTCATTAATGTCCTTTTACGTTAATTAATACACTATTTGTTAAATAATATTCATAATAATTAGTTTAATTAATTAAGTAGGAGATAGAGATAAGAAAATAAAAAAATAGATGGCTCCAATGAATGACATGTATCTATTCATTGGTTTCTTATATAGTATAGATAAGACAGAGTACTTTTTCATATTAAATGAAAATGTTGATTAATTAATAGCCATGACTTAATTAGGAATGAATTTTCAAGACAAACAACTATAACCAACATGCTTCAACATTTTCCAAACAAATACCAAACTGTGTTGGAGAAAACCAAAATAAATAAACAGAATGTGATTAATCAACTTATATTTTGTAATTTGATGTTTTGTATTATATTGATCTACAAATTAATTATGTTAAAACGTGTCAAGATTTTTTTTATTGCACTGTATGTGATATATGTCGGTCGAGTGGGTTGGAACACCAAAAGAGTAATTAAAAAATACTTTCCAAATCTATACTATATAATAAAAGAAATCTGATTTGGGACACATGTCATTCATTGGAGTCATCTGTTTTTTTTAATTAAAAAATAATTATATAATTGAATTTAATATAAGTTTAAACAATTCATACAAAAGATAATACAGTATTTTGAAATCATCATCAGATTTCAAATAGTTTATCCAAACATATGAATTGAATATATAATCATATTCATATAACTGAATATAACGAAAACTTTATATACACGGTAATGTAACTGTTTAATATGTTATTGTTCTTTCAAAAACCAATTATAATACTCTTAATTTAATTTAACATATCTTAAAAGTTAAAACTATATTTATACGACAATAAAAATTAATTTTTCTTTAAATCTTAAAATTATTATTACTAATCTATCTACTATAATAAAAGAAACCATCTTTTGGACACGTATCATTCATTGAAGGTATCCTTAAATCTATACTTATATTATATTAATTAATTAATTAAATAATAAATCAATATTAAATCTTATCATACTTTAATAAAATATTATCTTTAAATCTAAATTGTTAATTTAATATATTTTTAAAACAAATACCTCCCCTTCCTACTTATCTTATATAAAATATATAAATAATAAATTAATATTAAATGTTATCCTAATTTATTAAAAATATTTTTTTTTATTATTTGGTATACAAAATTATATTTATTCAACTCGTGTAAAACGCGGGGTTTTTAAAAATATAATTTTTTTATTATTTAATATACAAAGTTAACCCGTGTAACACACGAAGTTTTTAAAGATGTAACTTTTTTATTATTTGCTATGTAACATTAGATTTAAGGATATAATTTTTTTATTATTTGGTAGATTTTCAACCCGATTACACACGGGTTTTTAAAGATATGACATTTTTAGTATTTAATATACAAAATTACATTTATTTAATCTGTGTAATACACATGGTTTTTAAAGATATAACTCTTTTTTTAGATCTATTCAACACGTGTAATATACGGGGTTTTTAAGGATGTAATTTTTTATTATTTGGTAGATTTATTCAACCCGATTATACACAGGTTTTTTAAAGATACGGTGTTTTTAGTATTCAGTATACAAAATTACATTTATTTAATATGTGTAATCCACATGGTTTTTTAAGATATAACTTTTTTATTATTTAATATATAAAATTACATTTACTTAACCCGTACAATATACGGGGTTCATAAAAATATAACTTTTTATTATTTAATATATAAAATTACATTTAATCAACCCGTGTAATACACGGGGTTCTAACCTAGTAAATAAATAAATTAATAGAAATCATAATCAGCATCTTTTATATTAGTTAGTAGGTTATTCCTCGTGAATATTCACGGGGTTAGACCATTTAATTTATGTAATACAACAAATCTAAAATAAAAAAAACTATCTATTGCCACTCAAACATAATACAAAAACAACATTTTTTACAGAGTGTCCATCAAATTAGTAGAAACCACATCAACGATTTTTTTATTAGACGAACTGTTAAGAAAAAGTTATCATGTGACAACGGAGAATGCTATAATTTGAGTTATAAACACATAAAGAAAATACATAATAGGGATTCACAACAATAAAGTGTAGCTGGAGGCTTTCATGATTTCCTGTTAATATAGTAATTCTTCGTGGATAACGCACTTTGAGAGCTATAAAAGCTAAAATGACAAGACTTGTATAAAAATTAAAGTCGTTTAAAAACATTTTCATGCTATATTTAATCAACATTACAACCATTGAAAAAGTACAAAAGAATGAACACGAACAAATGTAACATTTTTTCAAAGTATACCGGGTTTGAGGAAATAGGTATATTATAGATCAAAGAAATACTAATCATTGAAAGTTAATATTACATTATTTTTGTTATTATTATTATTATTATTATTATTATTATTATGTTAGAGATCAAGCATGTGCACTATTAATGGAACATGATTCATTCACTTATATATTAGATAGTTTTAGATACTAAAAGTGATGCAATAAATTATTTATAGATACTTCTTATAATAAATTATTATATATTATATGTGAGGATGAAAAATGATAACCGTTACAATTATAAATCTACATATACAAATACAATTTAAAACGATATAATTTTATAAATCGCTACACAAGTACAAATTCTATTTTTGTATGGTTGTAATGTCTATTTGTTGTAACTCTTTTATTCAAATGCTATGCATAGACGCTAAAAGTAGGGAAATAAATACTTATGGCCCAACCAAACTAATCAAAAGAGTGTACTTTGTAAATAATACCTTATCACCCGAGAACTTCACGGGTTGTATTATTTATATTTCGTGAACTTAATAAACAATAAATGTTAGCTCGATTGAAGAATATCCATCAATTGTTATCTCCGAGTTAGGCTTTCAATATATAAAAAAAACATTATTAACTTCGATTAACAAAGAAGAATACATAAACATCAAACACAAATCACATACCTCTGATCTTGTTAGCCGATTCAAGAAGATGATGGAGAATAGGTTGGTTATGGTTTACATAGTACAAAACAAAATAAAAATTAAACGTCAATAACTTCAATTAACATCACATGATACATAAACATCACAAATATAACACATATCTACAACCTTCTTGGTCGGATCTAAAAGGAAGAAAAAGAAACAATATTAATTCAATTCGAAAAAATAATACATGAATAGAGAATCTACATATAATCTATTACATACACAAACATAAACAAAGATCAAGATTTACCTTCAATGTTGTTTGATAAATCAAGTAGCGGATCAATGAAGAGAAGTTAGGTTTGGGAGAGAATTTGAGGGAGAGAGTGTTGGTGGAAAAGAGATATTATGATCTCAATTATTGAAAAAATCATGTTATGTCACACCCCAACCGATGGCGGAATCATCGGGGCGCGGCACTAGGCAAATCAGATTGCTCAAGAGAATCCATAACAACTATATTGCGATAATATTTATTACATTCGTTATCCCATACTAACAAATAATACAATCACATAAATCATCACAGATTTCTTGTCCTCTCGAACAATTCAAATCCGACAATCTAGATTTTAGATGAGTTTCTAGACTTCCTAGCTTGATTTGATGTAGACTTCGACTAAACCTGCAACATACGTTAAGATATCGTCAATACGAAAGTATTGGCGAGTATATAGGTTTGATATGTAATAGTATAATAGATTAAAGAGTGCTGCGAATTCCCGCATGCATAAACGTAATACACGACATATATACTCACAAAACTGATACTACCAGCTAAGTCCTCGATGCTCGATTCTTCGATGACATAACTAGACCCCGTCGGGCGCAATAGTACTATACTAGTCGTGGTGGGACGTCACGAGTATAAGTCCTAGCACATATGTAACTAGCATCATGTATATCTATGCAAACAGTTATTCGCAAGTGATAAATTGACTGATTGAATTATTCAATTGATAAGTTCGATTTATAAGGAACGTATGTTACACCCAAAATTCGTTAAAAAGGGGGTCAAGTATACTCACAGTGCGTATTTGGCAAGTAAACACAACTTGATTTGGATCGGTTGAGAGTGTGTCACACCCCGATTTCCACGTGTCTCACCGGTGGGCCCGGTGGGGGATTACCGTGACGATGTTGGCAACAATATAGTCAAACCACACAATTATATAATGCACAGCGGAAGCATAAGATAAATATATAAATTTCAACCTCTGATGATAATATCAAGGTATTACAGAAGTTGAATATCCACAGTGGATCGTAATTAAGGATAAAGTATTGTTCCATTAGATACTGCAATCAAGCTTGCGAGGCTTATCCCGACGCTAGGGAGCTAATACCAGCCAATTACGTTTAGGTACCTGCACTTAATCTTTTTGGGGAAAATACGTCAGTTTACACTGGTAAATACATTCAACTGACACATTTGAAAATGTTTATTAAAATTGATTTGAATGCACAAGGCACAAACTCTTTTATAACTTGGGAAAATTCATAATGATCTTGTGAACGTTTTACATGTTCTTTTATGCGTTCAGTAGCCCGGGTCGTGCCGGGTTAAAGATTTATAGACACACCACGTTTGCGTAAAACCGTAGTACAGAAACCAACGGCTACGTCTTTTAGTTTTAATGTCGACACTTTATACCGGGTGTACGCCTACACCGGGATGTCGATGGTCGTGGCCATTTCGTAAAATGATGCCGAGGATATCCGGGACAACGGTCATTAAACCCCCCAAAGGCTTATAAGCAACAAAACTGTTTAAATGAGCCAATCATATTTAATCAATTAACCACCTAAGCGATGGAAGTATATAATGCTCAATCAAGCGGTATTAGTATACCGTAACCCAAGCCCATATAGGGGAAATAAGTCAAAAGTATTTACCTTTGCAAGTATTAATCCTTAATTTAGATCAAGTCACCGATAGCTTTTACTGGGGCTCCTAATCTGGAACGAAGGTTTTAATTAACCTCTTAGAATCCTAACGGTCCTTATAGTAGCCGTAGCTTAAACCGGTTGATTCCGATATATAGATATGGTTAATTCGCACGAAAAAGGCGAAAACCGAGAATGGAGTATGATTTGGACCCAACAAGTTCAGTGACTTGTTTTATATGGGTTTATAGCTCATACTCTGGATTTTGGGGTTCAAATAATATAATTTGACCCATATCGGCTATTGCACGAAAACTAGTTCCATGAGCCGTACCGTGTGCGCAAATAGGCGAAACGGTTAACCATAAGAGTCGTACGCTTATTTCCTAAGTCAATATGCCTTAAAAGTATTTTGGTATCAGTAGGATACCTTTCGTAATGCCCGTAACGAGTTTAAGTTTATATTATGCCCCGTAGGGGCTTTTCGGTCATTTTAAAGACTTAAAAAGGCTTTTCGAGTTCTACAGGAAATCTGAGTTTCCCGAACAGCTTATAAAGCTTAAAATACTTTATTTATTATTTAAAATCAGTAGTAACTGGAATCGGGTCAAAAGACCTTGTAGAACTCCCGTTTTGGCCAAAAAGGGCATATTCGGTATTTACCGAACCGTAGCCATAACCGCAGGTTATGAGCAAGGTAAAAATTATTAAAAATCTTTAAAATTCCCAAAATATTATTTTACCACAGTGGGTAAAAGTTTTGGTGACGAAAACTTGGGTTAGATGGGCGTTATGCTAATTGCGCCGTTAATTACAAAACTTTCTTAAAAGTGCGCCTTTTAGCATAACTCTCATTCTAGGCCTCGGATTGACGTGAAACTTCAGGGACATGCTTATAATTTAATAAGCAAGGTTTTGGTCCATTCACGTGTTCGAAATACTCGTTTTAATTTTTAAAAGGCCGTTACGGTCAACTTTTAGGCGAATGACGGAAATACGTAAAAGACTCGGATAACTCATGAACCGACCACAGAGGCATATACCAACATGTGACCTGGTCCTAAGAGAGTCCTAAGGTATATTTATACCTCACTAAAACGGGTCAGAACTGAAGTCAAAGCAAAAGTCAAACTTTTGCGACTTTCGGCTCCGAACCGGTTCAATATAGTAAATGATCGATTCAAACGAGCGCAAACATGTTTATATACTTATTATCATGTTTTATGACTATCAAAACAGGTTCCATAACATATATATTACAGATTATGCTTAAATCGCTAAAATAGCTTTCTGTTGACTTTTTAACCGCACGTTTGACTCGATAATTGACATAGTTAGAGTGGTGATCAGGGGGAACCATTTTAGAGGTTTAATACCCACATAAATACCAACTCATAACCACTTTTGATTCGTCATAAGACTGAATCATTTGCAAGATATTGCAATGACAACCGTTAGTTACGACGGTTGCGTTTATGAGCCATAACTAAGGAAATGTGACACCACAAAGGGTTAGATCACTTACAGAGGTTGTGTTCTTGCTTATGGAGCAGAAGAAAAGCTAGAGAGCTCCTTAGAATGATCAGATAGTGTGTTTTGAGTGTGATGAAGGTTGTAACTACAACATGGCTATTTATAGCCAAATGCCAAGCCATATTCATCATTGCAAGCACTACTATCAGACCAGGGGTGATGGTAGGTGTCCCCTAAGTGTTATGGGTTGAGCATAGGGTGCCCATGCCCCATAATTATGTGCATGATCGTTCACAAGCTCCAAAAGTCAAGAAAACACAATTTTTCTGCATCTGGGCACTTTACGCGGCCCGCATGGGAGTTCCATGCTATTTTAACGCGGGTCGCCTAAAGTTCAAAAATCAGACGCGAAATAGAGGAGGCTCGCGGCCCGCCTCAACTTATGTTGAAACCTTACGCGGGTCGCCTAAGGTTATATTTTCTGAATTTTTAAATCTTTTTGTAATTATTACAGAATCTGGCCATTAATAACGAAATCTTTCGTAATGATTCGCCTGACCTTTCGGTTTTGAAGGGGTAACTTTGCGGTTTGGCCCTCGGTTATTTACCGATAGGGGCCTCGTGTTAATTACCCGCATTATTAAGTCCCCGGTTTATTTATTAATTATATTGGAAAGCCTTAACTTTCGCTGTTGACGCTTTTAACCCTTTTCTACGAATTCGATCGTAACTTTCTCGTTTCATATCGAAACTTCGCGAAATTCATATATATTATTTTAGTGAGTGTATAATACTGTTACAAAGTCTTGGGAACGTTAAAGGGTCACTCAGAGGTATTATTAAACATGTTGACACAGTTAACCCCTGTAGTTTGTAATCTCTCACTTTCTTCCGCGTTTTATTTTTGTACGATCTATAATTTATTCGTTTGAAGGTTTAAGCATTATTTAGGGATACTATACAGTATATTTACCCTTGTTGACATTTATAACCCTCGAATTTATATATACTTTCAAGGTTTGTCAAAATTAGTCCTTTATTTATTATAGATGCCACGTGTAATCAAATGACACGTGTTAACACATCATTGGACACAAAATTTGGAGGTGTTACATCCTCACCCCCTTAAAATAAATCTCGACCCGAGATTTACTCAAATAAATAGGGGTATTTTTCTTTCATTGTAGCTTCGACTTCCCACGTATATTCAGGACCTCTACGAGCATCCCATTTGACTTTTACAATCGGTACGTGCTTTCTGCGAAGCTTCTTTACCTGTCGATCTTCAATCGACAAGGGTTTTTCTATAAACTTTAAGCTCTCATCTATATGCACATCTGTGTGTGGAATCACCAACGACTCGTCGGCGAAGCACTTTTTGAGATTGCAGATGTGGAACACATTGTGAATTCCATTGAGCTCTTCAGGCAAGTTTAGTTTATAGGCAACTGATCCGACTCGTTCAATGACCTCAAAAGGCCCTATGTATCTCGGACTCAGCTTGCCCTTCTTGCCGAAACGCATCACCCCCTTCCAGGGTGACACCTTAAGTAATACCTTTTCACCTACTTCGAAGTGAAAATCCTTACGCTTTGGATCAGCGTAGCTCTTCTGCCTATCGCGGGCAGCCTTAAGACGTTCCCGGATCTGGACAATCTTGTCCGTCGTCTGGAAAACAATCTCTGGTCCCGATAATTGGACCTCTCCTACTTCCGCCCAACAAACAGGCGATCTGCATTTCCTACCATATAATGCCTCAAAAGGCGCAGCCTTTATGCTGGTGTGGTAGCTATTATTGTAGGAGAATTCGATCAGGGGTAGGTTTTTATCCCAGTTACCACCTAAATCGATCGCACATGCACGGAGCATGTCTTCTAGCGTTTGGATAGTACGCTCACTTTGACCGTCCGTCTGTGGATGGTAAGCCGTACTAAAGTTCAAACGCGTGCCCAAAGATTGCTGGAAACTCTTCCAGAAGTGAGATGTGTATCTAGTATCCCTGTCGGAGATAATAGACACAGGTATGCCGTGTAAGGCTACAATCTTATCAACATATAGTTGGGCTAACATATCGGAGCTATACGTCTCTTTGATGGGTAGAAAATGAGCTGATTTAGTCAGCCTATCGACTATGACCCATATTGTATCATTTCCTTTCCTGGTCTTGGGTAACTTGGTTATGAAGTCCATAGTTACACATTCCCACTTCCACTCGGGAAGTTCAGGCTGTTGTAGCAAGCCAGACGGCTTTTGGTGCTCGGCTTTGACTTGAGCACAAGTCAAGCACTTTGCTACATGGGCGGCTACAGACTTTTTCAAGCCTATCCACCAATAATTTGCCTTTAAGTCTTGGTACATCTTATCAGCACCAGGATGGACTGAGTATTTGGAACTATGGGCTTCCTGGAGAACAACATCGCGTAGTCCTCCGTAAACTGGAACCCATATACGTCCATTCAGTCTTAGGATTCCATCCTTGCTAAGAGTCAACTGCTCCTCAGTTACTCCCAGCTTTTCATTTGGATAATTAGCTTCCAACACAGCCTCACGCTGCGCAGCTAATATCCTTTCCATCAAATTATTTTTAACTTCGATGCTCTTGGCATTGATTCGGATGGGTTTTACCCTTTCCTTTCTGCTCAAGGCATCGGCGACCACATTCGCCTTGCCGGGATGGTACCTGATTTCACAGTCATAATCATTCAGGGTTTCCATCCAACGGCGTTGTCTCATGTTCAACTCCTTCTGGTTGAACAGGTGCTGGAGGCTTTTGTGATCAGAATAAATCACAAATTTAATACCATAAAGGTAGTGCCTCCACAACTTAAGTGCAAATACAACGGCACCCAACTCCAAGTCATGGGTGGTGTAATTCTTTTCATGCACCTTTAATTGCCTTGAAGCATAGGCAATCACCTTGCCCTTCTGCATAAGCACACACCCCATGCCCGTGTGTGATGCATCGCAGTAAACTACGAATTCATCTGTACCCTCCGGTAATGTTAACACAGGTGCGTTGCTTAGCTTTTGCTTCAGTATTTCGAAGGACTCTTGCTGCTTCGGGCCCCAAATGTACTTTTCTTTCTTCTTGGTCAGGGAAGTCAAGGGCGCAGCAATCCTCGAAAAATTTTCAATAAATCTCCGGTAATATCCTGCTAATCCCAGGAAACTACGGATTTCGGTAGGCGTCTTTGGCTCTTGCCAGTTCATGACTGCCTCCACCTTAGCGGGATCCACTTGGATACCGCGCTCACTCACAACGTGTCCTAAAAACTGGACCTCCCGTAGCCAGAATTCACATTTCGAGAATTTGGCGTAGAGTTTCTCACGCTGTAGTAATTCGAGAATGCAACGGAGGTGCTTCTCGTGGTCAGCTTGATTCTTGGAATAGATAAGGATATCGTCGATGAAGACTATGACGAATTTGTCCAAGTATGGCTTGCAAACGCGATTCATGAGATCCATGAACGCAGCCGGTGCATTTGTGAGCCCAAAAGGCATCACTAGGAACTCGTAATGACCATAGCGAGTCCTAAATGCAGTCTTGTGTACATCTTCATCTCTGACCCTTAGTTGATGATAACCCGACCTTAAGTCGATCTTGGAGAAGTAGCTTGCTCCTTGCAGCTGATCGAATAGATCATCGATCCTTGGTAAAGGATATCTATTCTTTATGGTAACTTTATTTAGCTCTCGGTAGTCGATGCACAACCGCATCGATCCGTCCTTCTTCTTTACAAATAGGACAGGAGCTCCCCAGGGAGATGAACTAGGTCTGATAAAACCTTTCGCCAGCAGTTCATCCAACTGGGTCCTCAGTTCTTTCATTTCCGTTGGCGCTAATCTGTAAGGTGCTCTTGCTATCGGAGCTGCTCCAGGAATGATGTCAATTCTGAACTCCACTTGTCTATCTGGTGGCAAACCAGGTAGTTCTTCAGGAAAAACCTCGGGGTATTCAGAAATGACAGGAAGATCCTCGATCTTCGGCTTTGGTTCTTCAATTATCACCTGAGCCATGTAAATTACACAGCCTCTGTTCAAACACCTTGAAGCTTTCAGCATAGATACGTCTTCAGGCAATCCGTAATGCGTATCCCCTCGAATGGTAAGAGATTCACTACTCGGAGTCTTTAAGACTATTTGCCTCTTTCCGCAAATGATTTGGGCCTGGTTATGGGATAACCAGTCCATGCCTAGCACGATGTCAAAACCCGCAAGTTTGAAAGGAAGTAGAGATAAAGGAAAAGAATGGTTCCTAATGGATATTTCACATCCTTCTAGAATGGTAGAGACGGTTTCTATCGTTCCGTCTGCTAACTCTACTTCGTATTTCACGTCAAGGGTTTTGATTGGCATATTTAGTAGTTGGCAAAATTTCTGGTCTACAAAGGACTTGTCAGCGCCAGAATCGAACAGTACTCTTGCAAATATATTATTTACGAGAAAGGTACCTGTAAGCACATTGTCGTCCTTGACCGCTTCCTTTGCATCCAAGCGAAAAACTCTCGCATTTGATTTCTTCGTTTCTTCCGCCTTCTTGGCATACTTCGGGCAATTACTCTTTATCTGCCCCTTTTCGTTACAATTATAGCAGGTTGCGTCCTTTATCTTTTTGCACTCCACCGTCTTATGATCCTTGGACTTGCATAGCCCACAGGGTGGAGTCCTTTGTTGCGACTGCGAACCAGACGCAAACCTACACTTCCCGGAGTGAGGTTTCTTGCAGACCTTGCAGTAAGGTCTTCCATCAGCTTGCCCCTCTTTCCTTGCCTCCGACCCTCTCTTGCCTTCACCGTTTCCACGGTGCTTTTTACCGGACTTTCGTGAGGTATCATCCTCACGCTTTCGTTTTTCAGCCTCCTTGCTCCTTTGTGCCCTCAGACGGACAGCATCAAGTGTAAGAGACAAGGAGAGGTCAGTAACTGACCTGAAGGTCGTCGGCCTAGAGGCCTTTACGCTGGCCTTGATCGCCGGCTCTAAGCCCCCAATGAATCGGGCAATTCTTCGTGGTTCTGGTGTTACAAGATATGGCACCAGGCGTGACATAGTGTTAAAGCTTGTCAGATAAGCTTGACAATCCAGGTTTGTCATCACTAGTGAGACAAAATCAGCCTCAATCTTCTCAACCTCGTGCTGAGGGCAGTAGTTTTCTTTTATGAGGGTAATAAACTCCCCCCATGACATCTTGTACAAGGCAGACTTACCTGAAGCCTGCACCAGAGCTCTCCACCACGCCAGGGCCTCGCCCTTGAATGACTGGGACACAAACTTAACCACGTCCCTCTCAGCACACCCGCTGATGTCCACTATCGTGTCCATCTCGTCCAGCCAGGTGATACAATCAACCGCACCTTTCTCCCCTGTAAATTCACGGGGCTTACATGATACAAAGTATTTGTAGGTGCAACCCTTTGCACTGGACGCATCAGTATATTCTCTATCGCGGTGAACGCTGTGCTCAGTAGACGAATGCTTGTCGTCATCTTTCTTGGGTTCAGAGGGTGGTTTGGAGAGTGTCTTTGGTTTAGAGGGTGGTTTTGACACAGATCTGCCTTGAGACTCAGTATGTTGACGATCAATAGCTGCCTGGACAGCATTGTTGATCAGAGCCTTTAGCTGTGCGCCTGTCAAATGTACTGACGCATTGTCATAGTCATCTTCATTCGTGTGGCTGTTCTCTCCATTGGGATCCGCCATTGTAACTTGAATCTGTTACAGAAGATAACAAAATTTTAATTTAGGAGATTATTATAAAATTGTCTTTTATGACAATTTGTCAACCATGGTACAGAGACCATATCTGGTTAACTTATTATTTCATTATATATTAGGATCTGAATATCTCCTATTTTAACTATATAAATAGTATTGGCGGCATAAAGCCTAATCATGATGATGTTTTATAATATTAGCCGAGATTCCAGAGAATCAAAGGCATAGAGAGTTGAACCGTAGTTCTTTTATCTCTTTCTGACAGAGAGTCATAGACTACTACTGCCTTTTGTCTTATGGGACAATTATTATGGCCCATAGGCACTACACCTCTAATGGATGTCTTGATATGGTTGGCCCGTAGGCACTACATCACTAATGGATGTTTTGATAATATTGGCCCGTAGGCACTACATCACTAATGGATGTTTTGATAATATTGGCCCGTAGGCACTACATCACTAATGGATGTTTTAATAATACTGGCCCGTAGGCACTACATCGCTAATGGATGTTTTAATAATACTGGCCCGTAGGCACTGCATCACTAATGGATGTCTTTGTAATATTGGCCCGTAGGCATTGCATCGCTAAATGGATGTCTTTATAATATTGGCCCGTAGGCATTGCATCGCTAAATGGATGTCTTTATAATATTGATCACCTTTGTTGGTGATTTAACCCACGATTTATATATCATTTAGTTGGGTTTTGAAATCCTTAAAGGATTATTGTATAGGAATGACGTGCGTGATTATAACGAATCACATCTGCCATGAATGTTAACATGCGTACAGAGGTTAACAGGGAATCAGAATCTTTTCAGCTAGGTCGTACCATCTTGACTGATCTTAAAAGACCCCAAGCTAGGTTTCACCCCCTTAAGATTCCTTATTAGGCAGATCAATATAAAAGGAACGGTTTTGATTTATTTTTTATATCTATTAAAACAAAACTCATAACATACATTCCAAAATCTCAAATACAATTACATATTGCCCTAAACGGGTCTTTCAAATAATACATACCTCCATAGAGGTTTTAAAATAAGTGACAAGTCCACGCAGGGACTAATTCAAGATAGGTGTCCATGCAAGGACTAAAGATAAGTCCACGTAGGGACTGAAATACGATAAGTTGTCCACACAGGGACTTATTTCAAAGTAGAAATTACAGTAGTACTACTATTAAGGGCTAGTGGTCACATTTCTTCTTTTTGCCCTTTAGTAGATTCGCCAAGCCCTTGAGAAATCCTCGGTGGCTTTTCTTTTCTTCCTCGAACTCTCTCTCCACACGATCTAGTCGATGGAGTATTTCTTCCTGTTCAGGAGGAGAAAAACGTGGTTGCGGCGCTTGATGCGGAACTGGAGGTCTGGGAGGTATTGGATACCCATGAGCTGAGTAGTCCGGTGGTCCCATGTTTCCATGTGCTCCGTCAGGGTAGCGCGCATTATATCTAGCCGACACCACATATGGGTCGCGCTCATAGCCGTAGTTGTATTGTGCTTGCGACGGTTCAAACGGGTTGTAAGCCGTTGGACCTGTGTAAGCTGGTATGGGTTGGTCATACCCAAATGGTGGCGAATTTCGTGCAGTAGGTGCGGAGTTCGCTTCTTGTATAGGACTTGAAGGTCCTTCTTCATGTAGCGGCGGATAGTGGCTACTACTAGAATGTCGAGGAGTGCTGAAGTGGTTACCCCCTCCTCCTCGTGTAGACATACGAGCATTGGTCCTCCTACGCCTCGGCGGATCAGGTATTACTGGTTGTGCCGGTGGCGGAGGTGGTGGCGTAACTGCCTCAAAGTGTGAATCCTCAGATGGATCCTGTGGATGTCTTGGTTGCGATGTCTGATGAGATGGTGTGTTGTACCACTCATGTCGGTCAAACAAGGCCATAAAGCTGTCTGGACCTTGATATTGTGGACCATGATATGAAGATCCATCAGATACTTCTATCGGATGCGTGGGCGTACCACGAGCTGGTTCAGTTGGATCCTCATCTTCCTCCATGGGATCTTCAGAAAAGTGTGTCACACCCCCAAAATCCACACGCGGAGTATTACCGCTTGGAGGCGTGACATGACCAGGATCCTAACCACCAATCATATAGAACGTATAAAGTAGTTAAGTATAGCGGAAGCATTTAAGTAACCCAAACAATAGTATGTATGATTTAACATAAGTGTTGAAACATCATTCATGATCCTTTGCCCACAACGACCTGCTCCTCCCTGTGCAAGCTCCATAATGTACCTAAGGTCCTGCAAGGCATGCAGCAAATAATCAACAAACTAGTTGAGCGAGTTCACAGTAAGTAAGTTCAGTAATGGAGTAGTATAGCAAGCATTGCGTTCGTTTATCTAATCATGCATCGTACTAGTTCGTTCATTGCTCATGTATAGCATTGGTTCGTATCGCGGGCCCTTTCGGCATGTATGCGAAGATTAGGGAAAGTTCTCAAGTATTCTAGACTATGTATATTTGTATCGCAGCCACCCTGGCATGTGTGCGAAGTTTTAGTATATAGTTCGCGGCCTTTCCAAGGCATGTGTGCGAAGATCAGTCATAATATCGCAGCCAACCCCTGGCGTGTGTGCGAAGATCAGTTCAAGTAGGTATACTAGTCTAGCTGTATCTCATCATTTACCAACCTCACCCTGAGGCCTATCTCATTAAGTTCCATTTACTAAGTATGCACATATAATCATCCAATCCCATTCCCACCCTGGGAACCCCATGCCTTGGCTGTGTGAACTCACCTTGGGTTGCTCGGCAGATACACAAAGAGAAAAAGAGAGTTCTTGAACTAACAGTGGTCAACCACGTCCTAACAGGGTTATTACATAAGTCAGGTTTGGTTCAAGTATTGCACGTATGTATCACATAAGCTAACACGTTGCAAGCATGCAAGGATCATGGTAAACATGTACACGTAACATCAATCCGATAAACAATCCAAGTGTTCGGCCCAACCATAACCCGGCCCAATGACAATATTAGCCCAACCAGATAAGCAGTCCAATTAGCAGAGATATAAACAAGTCCAATTATCCGGCCCAATCATTTGGGCTCGTGTCAGTGTGTAAGTCCAATCATGTGCACGTGCATGGTCTCGACTCGAGGCTAGAGATCTCGAGTCGCAACAAGGGAGATCTCGACAGATGCATATCCTTCGAGACTAGGTGGTCTCGAGTCAGGTCTCGAGTCGCAACGGGGTTACGAGTCGTAACGGCTGGATACGAGTCGCAATAGATGGTCTCGGTTCATCCTGGTTTGGTTACGAGTCGCAATCTGACTCGCAACCATGATTGCGGCTTGTGCTGTTTGGTCTCGAGTGGGGTTCCGACTCGCAACGAGCATTACCGAGTCGCAACCATGTGTGTAACGACTTTCCTGATTTTATGCAATTCATTTAGGCAATTCAATCATCGTTAACAGTTTCCGAAAATCAATTATCAACTAACAGTTTGCCATTCAAGAATTCATCGATCAAACAGGGAAATGCAACATTAATTCTTATAAACCCTAATACCAAACATATCAAGAACACTTGTCTAAAACAATACATAAACATATCCGATCAAACAATGCATAACAACCGATCCATCATACATTCATATTATCATCAAGAACAATAGCAATTAAATCGAACAAACATGCAATCGGATTTATCAAACCAGCCGATTTTATCTAGCATGCACCCTAGCCTTTGTGTAAATAAATCTGCTAATATGATTATCAATCCGTTCGAGCTATACCAACACTATCCGATTTATACATGAGCCGATTACATGAACATCATTAATCACATACAATAGCCCTAGATTATCATGCAAGAAACATCATCAACAAGTATAAACAACCAACCATAGACACTAACCGATTAAAGAGTGTGCACGAGGGATGATCCGATTACAAGAAACTTCAAGACTTGAGAGAGTCGGCTGCCTTGTGTTCCGATCGAGAGAGAGAGAGAGAGCGTTTGGTGTGTGTGTGTGTTCTTGATTGCTAAGTTTGTAAAACCAAAACCCTAGAGGTAATGTGTGTATATATGCGTGTGAAGGGAAGTGGGCCGAAACCCCCACTTGGGTTTCCTCATGGTCTCGAGTCCAACCATATGGACCGAGTGGGTTCTTATAAATGTTTCACTAATCGGTTCAAGTAATAACATATGCAATCACATTAAATCACGTAACATGCAACATTCAATATAATCACGAAATCACACAACCGTGTAACACATAACATATCAGGTATTCGTTCAAGTAACATAGTTCACGTGAGCATATAACGTTACACAAGATAAGTCTAGAGTACGGGTTGTCACATTATCCCCAACTAATTGGAAATTTCGTCCCGAAATTTGGTATGCACTCACTGAGGAAGCTAGGTAAGTTCAATCGTTCACTGGTTTTCCTGGGGTGTCACATCCTCCCCCCGTTGATCTGGAATTTCGTCCCGAAATTCCGAAGTAGTAGCTTCAGCCTCAGTAGTGGTTGTATTGGTTTCGAATAACTGGGGTACTTTTCTGTCATCCTGTCTTCGCGTTCCCAGGTGTACTCTGGGCCACGTTGGAGTTCCAACGAACTCGAACAAGAGGGATTCTCTTGTGTTTGAGGACCTTCACATCCCGGTCCGTGATTTCAACTGGTTTCCCGACGAACTGCAACCGCTCGTCGATAGTTCGATACCTGAAAGACATTGTGAACTGCCCCGAGTTCAGCTGGTAGGTTCAATCTATAGGCTACCCTGCCTATGCGTTCTATGACTTCGAATGGTCCCCGACCTGAAATTTCCAATGGCTTTCTACGCTTGTCCGCGTAGGCTTTCTGACGGTCGCGTGCTGCCGCCATGCGTTGTCGTATTTGTGCAATCTTTTTCCGTGGCGTCCATTACAATCTCTGGACCCGTAATCTGACTATCCCCCACCTCTGCCCAACAGAGAGGTGACCGGCATTTACGCCCGTACAATGCCTCGAATGGAGCGGCTTGTATGCTACTGTGCTCATGTTAAATCGTGAGTCGAATGGTTTGTGCATTGCTTGCCAAAGTTCTGACGTGAATCGTGCATCGCGATCCGAAATGATAGATGTGGGCACCCCGTGCCTCGAGACAACTTCTTTAAGATAAACGTCTGCGAGAGTGGAGAACTTGTCCGTTTCCTTTATAGGTAGGAAGTGTGCAGACTTGGTGAGTCGATCCACGATCACCCATATGGTATCGTTCCCACGCTGTGGTCTAGGTAGGCCTGTAACGAAATCCATGGAAATTTCTTCCCATTTCCACTGAGGTATCTTAGGCTGTTGAAGTAGGCCCGTTGGTTTCTGGTATTCAACCTTGACTCTCACACAGGTCAAGCATTTTCCGACGTATGTAGCAATGTGGGCCTTCCTGCTAGGCCACCAACAAGTAGTGCTGATGTCGTAGTACGTTTTATCCGACCCTGGATGTACTGAGTAGTGAGACTTGTGAGCTTCATCCATCACAAGTTCGCGTAGACCGCCATAAAGTGGGACCCAATTACGCCCCGTTACATAGTAGGCGCCGTCTGCCTTCTGTCCTAATCGTTGTCGTGAGCCGCGTAAGGCATTCAGCCTTGACGTTTTCGGGCTTCTGTGCTTCTATCTGAGCAGTTCGTATCTGTGCTGGAAGGCTAGTCTGGATCGTGAGCTGTAGCGCTCGCAAGCGCTGAGGTAGAGTGTCCTTCCGACTGAGGGCGTCCGCCACAACATTGGCCTTGCCTGGATGGTTCTTGATGGCGCATTCGTAGTTGCTAAGTAGTTCAACCCATTGCCGTTGACGCATGGTTCGA
This sequence comes from Helianthus annuus, assembly GCF_002127325.2. Taxonomy (NCBI): domain Eukaryota; kingdom Viridiplantae; phylum Streptophyta; class Magnoliopsida; order Asterales; family Asteraceae; genus Helianthus; species Helianthus annuus. The sequence continues at coordinate 168,749,522 of NC_035446.2, forward strand.
GTCCTCCTACTTAAGGATATGCTCGAGACTCCTGTGATCGGTGTAAATCGTGCACCTGGTACCGTACAGGTAGTGTCGCCATATCTTAAGCGCAAAAACAACAGCTCCCAGCTCTGAATCGTGCGTCGTGTAGTTGCGTTCATGAATCTTAAGTTGACGTGAAGCGAAAGTGATAACCTTGTCGCGCTGAAAAGCAGTCTCCTGGGGCTCTCCCAGCAATAGGTGACACCCTTCTGTGTCAGTAGCGTAAGTGGCTGAGCAATCTTCGAGAAATCCTTGGTAAACCGTCTGTAGTTCGTGGTGCAGGCCAGTTTCTGGTTGAGGTTACCTTGGATGGATCGACACGGATCCCATCCTTGTTCACTACACGGCCTAAGAAGTGGACTTCACGAATACTATGACGAACTTGTCTAAGTAGGGTTTGCACACCCTGTTCATAAGGTCCTTAAATACGGCAGGAGCGTTCAAATAATATAAAACCATCCATCATATCAAACATAAAGTATAGTAATTAAAATAGTCCATAAAACCCAGTACGATTCATGTTCAAACCAAACTTTGTTTGAGTAACAGAGACATAACAAAGGAAATCCCAAAACGAGTTATGAGTTCAAACAGCGTCTCCTTGTCCTAGCATGAAAGCTCGACCCCTTGCCTCGTTGCCATTGTTGTTGTTGTTGTTCCCATTGCCCTGGTTATTGTTGTTGTTCTGATTCTGGTTCAACTGTGGGCAATCGCGCTTGTAATGACCTTCTGCCCCACACTGGAAACATCCCCGATTTCCACGCTGTGGCTGCTGCTGCTGTGGGTTCTGAGGAGCTGGTGGTGGAAGTTGCTGATTCTGGTTTGCAGGTCGTGAGCTCCTGCAATCTTTGGCTTCGTGTCCTATCTTGAAACATCTCTGGCAACGTTCCTTGCGACACCTTCCACTGTGGTGCTTGTTACACTTGTTACATAGTGGGTGTACTCCCCTGTATCCACCCTGCTCCTGACTGCCAGATGATTGCTGACTCGGGTTCTGGTAGTCGTTCGTTCTGCGCTGCTGTGCTTGAGACTGATCGGAATCCCCATCCCATTTCCGTTTGTTGTCGTTGGGTGTAGCAGAAGTAGCAGCTGGGGTGACTGTAGCAGTAGCGTTGACACGCTTTGGCAGCTTATTCTGATCCACTGCCTGGTCGGTAATGCGATGAGCGAGGCGCTGAATTTCCTGAATGTTTTCGAGATTAGCCGACGTCACGTGGCTCTGAATCTCTGGCGCCAAACCCTTGAGATACAACTCAATGCGCTTGTATGGAGGGTCCACCATAGTAGGACACAGAACTGCCAGCTCGTTTGACCGTTTCGTATACGCTTCGATCTCTGACCCAATCATTTTCAGATTATACAGCTCGTCTTCCAGCTTGTGAATGTCTTCACGCGTGCAATACTCACGCTTGATGAGTTCCTTAAAATCGTTCCATGGGGTGGCGTTAGCAGCTGCCAACCCTAAGATTTGAACTTGGGCGTTCCACCAAGTCAGTGCTATTCCCTCTAGCGTGCCAGTGGCAAACTTGACCTTGCGAGCCTCAGGGCACTCGCACATTTCGAATACGGATTCTAGCTTCTCAAACCAGTGGAGGAGTCCCACTGCCCCCTCTGTGCCGCTGAAGGAATTTGGACGACAGTCCATGAAGTTCTTGAACGTGCAGACAGGCTGCTGCGCGTGTTGACCTATTGTGTACGAATAGGGCAAAGTTTAAATACAAGGGCTAGCTTAGGAATGTAGGATCTAAAGATCCTAGTGCAAGTTATGACTACAGGGTATACTACCTGCTTGAGCAGCTGCAAGTGCCGCAGCAACCTGAGCTTGAACGAGAGCCTCTAGCTGGGCTTGAGTCATGTTGATTCGTCCAGACATGATCTTCATGGTAAAAGTAACGTAAATGAGAGTGGTTCGCGAGTAGGGCGATGACAGAAAAGTGTAAGCACGTAGGTATTCTCATGTAATAGCATCATGTGTATCTAAGTGTAATGCGAGCAAGTTCTAAGCAGTTCTAGCAAACAGGCAATAAACACAAACCTTATTACCTAGGATGTCGAGTCTTGCACGTGGAGCGAAGCGTCGTTGTGGATCGTTGAGAGCACTGTTCTGGTTATAGTCTGGTTTTAATAAAACGTTTTCCCCATATTAAAACCTAGTTCTCTATAACCAATGGCTCTGATACCAATCTGTCACACCCCCAAAATCCACACGCGGAGTATTACCGCTTGGAGGCGTGACATGACCAGGATCCTAACCACCAATCATATAGAACGTATAAAGTAGTTAAGTATAGCGGAAGCATTTAAGTAACCCAAACAATAGTATGTATGATTTAACATAAGTGTTGAAACATCATTCATGATCCTTTGCCCACAACGACCTGCTCCTCCCTGTGCAAGCTCCATAATGTACCTAAGGTCCTGCAAGGCATGCAGCAAATAATCAACAAACTAGTTGAGCGAGTTCACAGTAAGTAAGTTCAGTAATGGAGTAGTATAGCAAGCATTGCGTTCGTTTATCTAATCATGCATCGTACTAGTTCGTTCATTGCTCATGTATAGCATTGGTTCGTATCGCGGGCCCTTTCGGCATGTATGCGAAGATTAGGGAAAGTTCTCAAGTATTCTAGACTATGTATATTTGTATCGCAGCCACCCTGGCATGTGTGCGAAGTTTTAGTATATAGTTCGCGGCCTTTCCAAGGCATGTGTGCGAAGATCAGTCATAATATCGCAGCCAACCCCTGGCGTGTGTGCGAAGATCAGTTCAAGTAGGTATACTAGTCTAGCTGTATCTCATCATTTACCAACCTCACCCTGAGGCCTATCTCATTAAGTTCCATTTACTAAGTATGCACATATAATCATCCAATCCCATTCCCACCCTGGGAACCCCATGCCTTGGCTGTGTGAACTCACCTTGGGTTGCTCGGCAGATACACAAAGAGAAAAAGAGAGTTCTTGAACTAACAGTGGTCAACCACGTCCTAACAGGGTTATTACATAAGTCAGGTTTGGTTCAAGTATTGCACGTATGTATCACATAAGCTAACACGTTGCAAGCATGCAAGGATCATGGTAAACATGTACACGTAACATCAATCCGATAAACAATCCAAGTGTTCGGCCCAACCATAACCCGGCCCAATGACAATATTAGCCCAACCAGATAAGCAGTCCAATTAGCAGAGATATAAACAAGTCCAATTATCCGGCCCAATCATTTGGGCTCGTGTCAGTGTGTAAGTCCAATCATGTGCACGTGCATGGTCTCGACTCGAGGCTAGAGATCTCGAGTCGCAACAAGGGAGATCTCGACAGATGCATATCCTTCGAGACTAGGTGGTCTCGAGTCAGGTCTCGAGTCGCAACGGGGTTACGAGTCGTAACGGCTGGATACGAGTCGCAATAGATGGTCTCGGTTCATCCTGGTTTGGTTACGAGTCGCAATCTGACTCGCAACCATGATTGCGGCTTGTGCTGTTTGGTCTCGAGTGGGGTTCCGACTCGCAACGAGCATTACCGAGTCGCAACCATGTGTGTAACGACTTTCCTGATTTTATGCAATTCATTTAGGCAATTCAATCATCGTTAACAGTTTCCGAAAATCAATTATCAACTAACAGTTTGCCATTCAAGAATTCATCGATCAAACAGGGAAATGCAACATTAATTCTTATAAACCCTAATACCAAACATATCAAGAACACTTGTCTAAAACAATACATAAACATATCCGATCAAACAATGCATAACAACCGATCCATCATACATTCATATTATCATCAAGAACAATAGCAATTAAATCGAACAAACATGCAATCGGATTTATCAAACCAGCCGATTTTATCTAGCATGCACCCTAGCCTTTGTGTAAATAAATCTGCTAATATGATTATCAATCTGTTCGAGCTATACCAACACTATCCGATTTATACATGAGCCGATTACATGAACATCATTAATCACATACAATAGCCCTAGATTATCATGCAAGAAACATCATCAACAAGTATAAACAACCAACCATAGACACTAACCGATTAAAGAGTGTGCACGAGGGATGATCCGATTACAAGAAACTTCAAGACTTGAGAGAGTCGGCTGCCTTGTGTTCCGATCGAGAGAGAGAGAGAGAGCGTTTGGTGTGTGTGTGTGTTCTTGATTGCTAAGTTTGTAAAACCAAAACCCTAGAGGTAATGTGTGTATATATGCGTGTGAAGGGAAGTGGGCCGAAACCCCCACTTGGGTTTCCTCATGGTCTCGAGTCCAACCATATGGACCGAGTGGGTTCTTATAAATGTTTCACTAATCGGTTCAAGTAATAACATATGCAATCACATTAAATCACGTAACATGCAACATTCAATATAATCACGAAATCACACAACCGTGTAACACATAACATATCAGGTATTCGTTCAAGTAACATAGTTCACGTGAGCATATAACGTTACACAAGATAAGTCTAGAGTACGGGTTGTCACAAAGTGGTCTTGTGGTCCTAGTGGAACAAAACCTGAAGGTTCCCGTATGTAGTCAGCCGGATTAAACTGAGCTACGTAGTATGGACTAGGGTCGTCGTAGTTTCGGTGCGATACCGAACGTTGTAGAGGTATGAAGGAAGGTTGTGGGTTATTGGGATCATTTTCTGAATTTGGCCCAAAGGAGTGCCGGTAGGATGGCGTCGAGCTGTGCGAAGTAGAATGCCTCGCTGGTTCGTAAAGATCTCTTCGTCGTTGTGGCTCTTCGCTCCTTGTCATCGAAGGATGTCTTGTACCAGATGGTCCAGCTTCTTGATCGTGATGTGTCACGATTTCTCCTCGGCCTCTTCGTCCCCTTCCTCTTCCTCGGAATATAACAGGTGGCATTTTCCTGCTCCAAAACTTATTAAAAATTAAATCGAAAATAAAGACAAAAAGGAATAATAATCCGAATTTGTCCTAAGTTATTGTCTAGACTCAAGTATGTGCAATTGTGTCATTGAGATTAAACACAAATAGGATAGTGTTTAATTCACTCAATGTTGGCTCTGATACCAACCTGTCACACCCCGATTTCCACGTGTCTCACCGGTGGGCCCGGTGGGGGATTACCGTGACGATGTTGGCAACAATATAGTCAAACCACACAATTATATAATGCACAGCGGAAGCATAAGATAAATATATAAATTTCAACCTCTGATGATAATATCAAGGTATTACAGAAGTTGAATATCCACAGTGGATCGTAATTAAGGATAAAGTATTGTTCCATTAGATACTGCAATCAAGCTTGCGAGGCTTATCCCGACGCTAGGGAGCTAATACCAGCCAATTACGTTTAGGTACCTGCACTTAATCTTTTTGGGGAAAATACGTCAGTTTACACTGGTAAATACATTCAACTGACACATTTGAAAATGTTTATTAAAATTGATTTGAATGCACAAGGCACAAACTCTTTTATAACTTGGGAAAATTCATAATGATCTTGTGAACGTTTTACATGTTCTTTTATGCGTTCAGTAGCCCGGGTCGTGCCGGGTTAAAGATTTATAGACACACCACGTTTGCGTAAAACCGTAGTACAGAAACCAACGGCTACGTCTTTTAGTTTTAATGTCGACACTTTATACCGGGTGTACGCCTACACCGGGATGTCGATGGTCGTGGCCATTTCGTAAAATGATGCCGAGGATATCCGGGACAACGGTCATTAAACCCCCCAAAGGCTTATAAGCAACAAAACTGTTTAAATGAGCCAATCATATTTAATCAATTAACCACCTAAGCGATGGAAGTATATAATGCTCAATCAAGCGGTATTAGTATACCGTAACCCAAGCCCATATAGGGGAAATAAGTCAAAAGTATTTACCTTTGCAAGTATTAATCCTTAATTTAGATCAAGTCACCGATAGCTTTTACTGGGGCTCCTAATCTGGAACGAAGGTTTTAATTAACCTCTTAGAATCCTAACGGTCCTTATAGTAGCCGTAGCTTAAACCGGTTGATTCCGATATATAGATATGGTTAATTCGCACGAAAAAGGCGAAAACCGAGAATGGAGTATGATTTGGACCCAACAAGTTCAGTGACTTGTTTTATATGGGTTTATAGCTCATACTCTGGATTTTGGGGTTCAAATAATATAATTTGACCCATATCGGCTATTGCACGAAAACTAGTTCCATGAGCCGTACCGTGTGCGCAAATAGGCGAAACGGTTAACCATAAGAGTCGTACGCTTATTTCCTAAGTCAATATGCCTTAAAAGTATTTTGGTATCAGTAGGATACCTTTCGTAATGCCCGTAACGAGTTTAAGTTTATATTATGCCCCGTAGGGGCTTTTCGGTCATTTTAAAGACTTAAAAAGGCTTTTCGAGTTCTACAGGAAATCTGAGTTTCCCGAACAGCTTATAAAGCTTAAAATACTTTATTTATTATTTAAAATCAGTAGTAACTGGAATCGGGTCAAAAGACCTTGTAGAACTCCCGTTTTGGCCAAAAAGGGCATATTCGGTATTTACCGAACCGTAGCCATAACCGCAGGTTATGAGCAAGGTAAAAATTATTAAAAATCTTTAAAATTCCCAAAATATTATTTTACCACAGTGGGTAAAAGTTTTGGTGACGAAAACTTGGGTTAGATGGGCGTTATGCTAATTGCGCCGTTAATTACAAAACTTTCTTAAAAGTGCGCCTTTTAGCATAACTCTCATTCTAGGCCTCGGATTGACGTGAAACTTCAGGGACATGCTTATAATTTAATAAGCAAGGTTTTGGTCCATTCACGTGTTCGAAATACTCGTTTTAATTTTTAAAAGGCCGTTACGGTCAACTTTTAGGCGAATGACGGAAATACGTAAAAGACTCGGATAACTCATGAACCGACCACAGAGGCATATACCAACATGTGACCTGGTCCTAAGAGAGTCCTAAGGTATATTTATACCTCACTAAAACGGGTCAGAACTGAAGTCAAAGCAAAAGTCAAACTTTTGCGACTTTCGGCTCCGAACCGGTTCAATATAGTAAATGATCGATTCAAACGAGCGCAAACATGTTTATATACTTATTATCATGTTTTATGACTATCAAAACAGGTTCCATAACATATATATTACAGATTATGCTTAAATCGCTAAAATAGCTTTCTGTTGACTTTTTAACCGCACGTTTGACTCGATAATTGACATAGTTAGAGTGGTGATCAGGGGGAACCATTTTAGAGGTTTAATACCCACATAAATACCAACTCATAACCACTTTTGATTCGTCATAAGACTGAATCATTTGCAAGATATTGCAATGACAACCGTTAGTTACGACGGTTGCGTTTATGAGCCATAACTAAGGAAATGTGACACCACAAAGGGTTAGATCACTTACAGAGGTTGTGTTCTTGCTTATGGAGCAGAAGAAAAGCTAGAGAGCTCCTTAGAATGATCAGATAGTGTGTTTTGAGTGTGATGAAGGTTGTAACTACAACATGGCTATTTATAGCCAAATGCCAAGCCATATTCATCATTGCAAGCACTACTATCAGACCAGGGGTGATGGTAGGTGTCCCCTAAGTGTTAAGGGTTGAGCATAGGGTGCCCATGCCCCATAATTATGTGCATGATCGTTCACAAGCTCCAAAAGTCAAGAAAACACAATTTTTCTGCATCTGGGCACTTTACGCGGCCCGCATGGGAGTTCCATGCTATTTTAACGCGGGTCGCCTAAAGTTCAAAAATCAGACGCGAAATAGAGGAGGCTCGCGGCCCGCCTCAACTTATGTTGAAACCTTACGCGGGTCGCCTAAGGTTATATTTTCTGAATTTTTAAATCTTTTTGTAATTATTACAGAATCTGGCCATTAATAACGAAATCTTTCGTAATGATTCGCCTGACCTTTCGGTTTTGAAGGGGTAACTTTGCGGTTTGGCCCTCGGTTATTTACCGATAGGGGCCTCGTGTTAATTACCCGCATTATTAAGTCCCCGGTTTATTTATTAATTATATTGGAAAGCCTTAACTTTCGCTGTTGACGCTTTTAACCCTTTTCTACGAATTCGATCGTAACTTTCTCGTTTCATATCGAAACTTCGCGAAATTCATATATATTATTTTAGTGAGTGTATAATACTGTTACAAAGTCTTGGGAACGTTAAAGGGTCACTCAGAGGTATTATTAAACATGTTGACACAGTTAACCCCTGTAGTTTGTAATCTCTCACTTTCTTCCGCGTTTTATTTTTGTACGATCTATAATTTATTCGTTTGAAGGTTTAAGCATTATTTAGGGATACTATACAGTATATTTACCCTTGTTGACATTTATAACCCTCGAATTTATATATACTTTCAAGGTTTGTCAAAATTAGTCCTTTATTTATTATAGATGCCACGTGTAATCAAATGACACGTGTTAACACATCATTGGACACAAAATTTCGAGGTGTTACAGAGTGCGCCTGAGTTATCCTGGTTTACAGATTGTTAAGCGATGAATAACGCGTTAAATAGTGGCGAGAGAACCAAAATTGGTTCGGACATTGACGCTTGGGCTCGTTCGGTCGGCTGGACATGTGGGTCGATCGATTACCATGCTGTCCGATCGGTTGGCATGCTGGCCAATCGGTTAGCATGATGTCCGATCGGTTAACATGCTGGCTGATCGGTTAGCATGTTGGCCGATCGGTTAGCATGTTATCTGATCGGTTAACGTGCTAGCCGATCGGTTAACATGTGGTCCGTTCGGTTAACACATTGTTCGATCGGTTGAACCTTGGTTGTTGTTCGATCGGACAGTAGTCTGATCGAATGACAATTCGTTCCATCGTCCTGGTCATGTCACACTTAATGGGTTTTGAAAAGATTTCAGGTGATGAGACTGAGGTGGCGTGTCATCGTGTTGAACCACTGAAGTCCCATCAAATCCGACCCGTTCTAACGGCCGGGAGCCACCCCGTTCCCTCAGATCTGGCCGTTCTTGATGGTTTTTCTCATGTTTATCCCGAATACACACACACCTTGGCTAGGTTACGTAGATCTAGCTGAGATTTATTATAAGACGGGTGAAGTCACTTAGATTCGAGCTGTTTATGGTAAAAAAAAATGAGGCCACTCCTTGAAGTTCATGTGAACTCATGATGACATCATCCTTGAAACATCTCAATTCCATAGAAATCACATAGCTTCTTGATTAGAAAACATAGGTTTAGACGAGATTTATGTAAAATCGTATGGAAACCACTCGGATCCGAGTCATTCTTCATGGGATGACATCACTCTTGAAGTTCATAAGAACTCCATGGTGACATCACCCTAGAATGTCCAAAATCCAGAGGTTTCATGGTTAAAAGTGGAGATTTTAAAGGTAGAAAGGTGTAGAACTGACTATAGATCATAGAAGTACAAGATTTAGGTTGGAAACTTACAAGAATCGCGAGAAATCGATAGATAAAGGGGTTGGAACTTCTGGTCGAGCAGCAACAGTGACAACAAGTGTTTTGGGGGTGAATAAGGGGTATTTATAGGCAAGGAGGAAGGAAAGGAGGGCAGATTGGCCTGGATCGGATGGCCCGTTCGATCGGCCGGCCCAGCCGTCCGGCTGGCCTGTCCGATCTGCCGGCCCAGCCGTCCGGCTGGCCTGTCCGATCTGCCGGCCCAGCCGTCCGGCTGGCCTGCCGATCGGAGGCCTTTCGATCCTCGTCTTTGGTGCGTTGAGATAGTTTGGGCCACATTTATATTATTATTTATTTATTTATTATAATTTATCACAAAAGGGTCGTATATACGTATCTATATATTCAATATCCGGTGCGATGATCGAGTTACGCGTGCCTTCGAGTGCGTTCTTCGATGTGATGTGCCACAATGATTATCGGGGTACTACTTGCTCGTATTGCCGTCATCGTCACGATGGCTGGAGGCATGGTGCTCACCCGATAGTCTTTGTTAGCGTTGATTGTTTACGTTTCGACATCCCACGGCTATTGAGGAGGGCAGAATAGCTCCTCACTCGACATTGTCGTGAGTGTTATTATTTATGAAAAATAGCTTGTAATAGCGATAGAATATGCGTAATTATTCTATTATACTTCGATTTAGCGATGTATCTGATATAGTTACATTATGATCCGAATCTCTGGTGCTAGGCGTAACGAGTGTATCGAGTAGTAACAACGCACGAAGGTGCGGGTTGTTACATGTTATGTTTCAGTATTTAAGAAAGAGTGAATAAATCAATATTTTTCAAAAATAAAATTTTCAAAAATAAACATTCTAGAGAGTTGCTCATAATGCTGGGAAGACATTGCTTTCTGGCTCGATTCTTGGTTATTAATTGAACCGCTAAAGTCGTTGTTTCCTGATCTGTTCAGATTGGAAACTGATAAGAAGTGTAAGGTGGCAGATCGAATTAAGTTTATTGACAGCGAGTTGCAGTACATTTGGAGCTGGAAGTCGGACCCTTCCGTCGCGGGTCAACAGCCAAATCTGGATGCGCTGGTTTCTGCGCTTATCGGTGTTTAAGTTTCCGCTGAATTGGACCGATGGAAATGGTCCGCTGATCCAGCGGGCTGTTTTTCAGTCAAGGTTGTAAAGAGGTTGCTGAAAAAGGAAGAAGAACAGGGTAATAATTTTGTTTTGGATTGGTGCAGCTGGATTCCCTCTAAAGTCAATATTCATGCTTGGAGATTAGAGATGGATAGAGTGCCTACGGCTGATGCTCTTAAAAAAAGGAACATTGCGATCGGGGATTCTTCGTGTCGGTTATGTAATTCGGGTGAAGAAACTGTCGATCATTTGTTTGTTGCTTGCTTTTTCGCTTCGAATGTGTGGCAAGGTATTAGTTCGTAGTGCAAAATTCCCAATATTTTTGCTTTTTCTATGGAAGACCTCCTCACTTTCCACAAAGATCTTAGTATTTCAGAGAAGAAGAAGGTTGTAGTTCAAGGTATAATCATGATCGTGTGTTGGAGTTTATGACGAGCTAGGAATAATATCATTTTTTCTAATATTCCGGCTAGATTAGAAAGTATATTAAGTGAGATTAAGGCTATAGGTTTTCTTTGGTTTTCCAATAGATCGAAACATAAAGGGATAGATTGGAGGGAGTGGTGCTCTTTTGTAGATATGTAGTCTTGTTTTTTGTTGTATTGTGTCAGCCCGGCTTGGGTCGGCTTTTGTGTTAATGAAGTTTACTTTTCAAAAAAAATATTGCTTCCCTCCCAAAATCACCTTGAGGCTCAACCATAACACGCTAAGTATTCCAGATGCATCTCATTTATCTATACTATATAATAAAAGAAACCACTTTTGGGACACTTGTCATTATATTAGAGCATCTCTTATAGATAATTATTATTTTAATTTAATTTTTTCTATTTAATTATAGATAATCCTTTTACTAAATATTATTTAGTTTAATATCTTATGGATAATTATCATTTAGTTTAATCTTCTTCTAATTTATAATATTATTTAGAGTAATTACGATTTTGGCCCATGTGGTTATATCACTTTTACCCTTTTAGCTTAAAAAAGAATTTTTTAACATCCGAGCCCCCAACATATTCTTTTCTAAGAGCATTCACATCCAACCCACTAAAATCTGTGAGTGGAGTTTTTATAATATAAATAGTATAAAAAGTCGTTGTGAGTGGAGGAGAGAGAAAATGTTACTGTTCATCTGTATATTTGAGGGGACACTGTTCACCCCCTATAATTTTTTAATATATTTTGAAAGTGATTGTGAGTGGATAAGAGAGAAAAAGTAATGATAAAGGTATAAAAAATATTATTTAATTGAACAGGAGAGAGAAGATGTAGTGTTTTTTAGTGTAATTTAGGGTGAAAAATTGATGGAATGGATGTGAATGCTCTAACCCTTTTGGCCCCTAACACTAAACTCATCCATTAAATGTTATTTTTAACATCTGAGCCCCCAACGTCTTCTTTTTTAACCCTTTTGGTCCCCAACACTAACCCCATCCATTAAATGTTAGGGGCCAAGAGGGTTAGAAAAAAAGACGTTAGGGGCCAAAAAGGTTAGAAAAAAAAAAGACGAGGGTTTAGATGTTAAAAAATTATTGTTTGGGCTAGACGTTGGGGGTCAAACAGGTTTTATGAAACTTAATATAAAATTAACTGATATACAAGAAGTTTTTAAGATATAACTTTATATTATTTGATGTATAAAATTAGATTTATTCAATTCGTACAATACACAGGGTTTTTTAAGGATATATATATATTTTTTTTATTATTTAGTACAGAAAATTACATTTGTTCAAACCGTGTAATACGCATATTTTTAAAGATGTATTTTTTTTTTTATTATTTGGTATATAAAATTATATTTATTCAAACTGTGTAATAAATGAGGTCTTTAAAGATGTATTATTCTTATGATTTGGTAAACAATATTACATTTATTCAACTCGTGCAATACACGTGTTTTAAAGATATAACTTTTTTATTTGGTATATAAAATTACATTTATTCAACCCGTACAATATTGTTCTTATAGATATAACTTTTTATTATTTAACATATAAAATTATATTTATTCAACCCGTGCAATAAAGAAGGTTTTTAAAGATATACTGTTTTATTATTTAGTATATAAAATTTATTTATTCAACCCGTGTAATACACGGGGTTATAACCTAGTTATATTATATAAATATAGATGTTCTCTAAAATTCGCAGTAGTTACGGAAAAAAAATATTGTAATAAAACGTGTTTAAACATTTCATTTAATTCTAACAGATAAAAAAAGGGAAAAACAAAAAACAAAAAAATAAAATGGATTCTGAAAGTGATTGATTTTTAGGTATGATCAAACACACTAGAGACACCCATGTGCTCATGCCTTGTTACATTACATTTATTAGAAGGTGTCTACTTGTCGAAATATGGTTTTCACATACAAATATGAACCACCACGGCACCACTTTACAAAAAAGGGTGAACAGTTGATTATGGTCCCCGATGGTTCGAGGGCCCTTCGAGTCCTGTATGAATAAAAAACAGGAGTCATGTATTTTAACATCAATAAAAATAAACATAAACAAATAATTAATATAAACAAAAAAAAAACTTACAAATATGAATACTATATACATTGGATTACAAACTTAGTAATTTATAACTTTTTTCTTCTTTTTTATGTTTGGGCTTTAGGGCCCCAAGCCCTAAGTGAAAATAAAAAATATAAAATCAGAGACCCTATATTGACAAGTGTAGAACCATTTGAGTTACAACAATGATAATGTTTCGTTTAGGACTGTAAATATTTTCTAATATGACGAAAGATAATTTTTTGGGGGGCCTAATAACATTTGGGCGCTATTCGGTGGCACACCCTCTAAGACGCCCATGTTGATTTTGTGTTTTCTTGTTGTGTTTACGGTTTTTCTTTGATACAAGATTAGGTTTTATTTATTAAAAACACTTATGCTTATTATTATTTTGAACATGTAGTTGTGATGTCAATATCTGATCCTACACATACATATGATTAGTTCGCGGTCTCTTCATTCCTGTGATTATATGCTCGTGGAGTAATCTTTTGGGTATTTGAAGGATGTATGAATGTATCATAAGATATGGTATAAGATGCTATGATTTATTTTATGGCCCTAAGACATATCTACTGTGTCGTTTTTTATATGTGACGGTTTATCATCATGCACGTGCACTTTAAGTATTTTGTTTGTAGGGTAGTTGGTGTGTTATACTCAACTCAACACAACTCAACCCAACCCCTTGTTGAGTTGTTGGTTCCATCTTTAATTTTTGTTTCTACTAGTTAGTGATGGACTGATGGGTAGTTGGTGTAATACTCAATGGTCAACTCAACCCGACCCTTAGGGCTGGCAATTTAAGCAGTGGCGAAGCTTGAAAAAAAAGTTCGGGGGGTCGGAAGGTAACGGACCTAAAAAAAATTTTCTATCGCGTAGTTTTGAGGTGTATGTTCGGGTCGCACGTCGGTGATTCGATTCGGGTCGGGTCAAACATTAATATCAAATAAAAAACGTTCTCAAACATTAAAAAATAAGTTATCATTTTATTCTTCCCCATAGCATAACCTAATAACAAAACAAGTTAACAAATCATCCTAAATTTCAAACTCTAATTACTACCTAAATCAAATCACAATAAGATTAAACAAATAAAATTAGACAAAGTTACAAAAATATTCAACAAGTTTAGAGCAAAAATTCGAACCAATTTCACCCCCAAGTTCAACCTACATCACATAAATTGCAGCCATAAATTAAACCTATAGATAAAAAACATATACCTTTAACCTTATGAAGATTGAAGAAGTCGAACAAGAGTACTAGACCACAACAACGAGCAGCGTTTTGGCTTCTGTTCTCGAACAAGAAGCTGAAGTCGAACAGTTATGGAACCTGCGTTTTCCTCCCCTTCTGCAGTTCTGGCTTGTGGCTTCTGTTCTTCTGGTCGATGTCCCAAAGTAAACGAATTTGGGTTTTTTTTTTATATATAGGTTGGGCTTTTAAGTTAGGCTATATAATGATTTAATTTGAGTTATATAATATACATTCTAGTATTCTACCAAATACAATGATTTGAGCTATAATATTTGGGCTAATTAAATATTTTATTCGGGCTATATAAATAAAAAAAATTAAAACGGGGGTCGAAAATGTATATACCTAATTTTTTCTTAATAAAACCGGGGGGTCGAAAACGTATATACCTACAAAATCCTATACGAAACATACATATATAACACTACTGGCCCAAAAGTTCGGGGGGTCGGACGCCCCTCCCCGCCCCTTAAATCCTACGCCCCTAAATTTAAGACACGAGCATGAAAATACGATAGGAAAAGACACGACCTTAACAAGTTCGTGTTTAACCCTTGTTTGTGTTTACCTATTTCGTGTTCGTGACTTATCGTGTCTGTGTCTTAACATGTCGTGTCTGACACGATATGACAACCATAGACTCTACACTCCACCCTACATAGCGAGTGTGTTTCTTAACAAGTCATGTTTGTGTTTTAACAGGTCATATGGTATGACTGTAAGTTTTTTCGTGTCTTAACAGCTGTTCGTGTTACTTGTTTATTATCATGTTCGTGTTTGGAAAATCTGACACCATAAAATATCGTATCGTGTTCGTGTTTACCTGTTTCGTGTTCGTGTTTTATCGTGTTCGTATCTTAACAGGTCGTGTCTGACACGATATGCCAACCCTACCAACCCCTTGTTGGTTCTATCTTTTATTTTTGTTTATACTGATGGTGTTTCATAGGAAATTTTAAAAAACAATTTTTTTTTACCTTTTTCGTATGTGATTCAAATTCAATGTTGTTTCAAGCTATTATAACCTATAAATTAGCAACAAGTTTGTGCAATACGAGTTGTAATTAGCAACAAGTTTGTGCAATACGAGTTGTACTTTGTGCAGTATAAGGTGTACCAGCTTTTTTATAAGCAACTACTTATTTATCATGATTAACACTAGTGCATTGAACCATTAGCTTATTCACTTTTTTTCTTTGTGGTAAATAATTTAGAAGGGATGACAATATGACATGAGTTGTGTGAATAGAGCTACTAAAGTTTAAAGTTTATATACAGGGGCGTAGCCAGAAAATTTTTCTATTGGTTCGGAAATTTTCTAAGGATCAATTTAAAGGATTCTACTGGTTTTTAGACGAAATTTCTACAGATGCGGTATCAAAATATCCCTATATATAACACTAATTTTTTTATACGGGTTCGGCCAAATTTGTACCCTTCTATATAGCTACGCCCCATTTAAGTAGTTGTGTGAAGAATGCTACATGGTTAATTTGTTTTTAAACTTTAGCCAATTATGACTTCCTTTTAAATTAATTAGTTTTATTGGTATTTAAGGCCACCTTCCGTTTCACAAAAAGAGTAATAAATTTCAAAACCAACAAAGTAAATGTCGTGACCTTTTCTACTTACCAACCGGGCTACTAACAATAACCACCTCTCTACTTTTAATAAGTGTCACATTAATCCACTACTTTTAATAAGGTTTATATTTCTATATACTAGCAAAAAGTTAAATAATATATTAAAACATATATTTTGTATAAAATAGTTATATCAAAAGCTATTCATGAACTTGTGACAACCACATGTAACATAGTGTATTGAATGGCAAAGTGTAAGTCTTAGGGGCTGTTTGGTAGCCTCTGAATGGTCATTAAGAGGCTACCTCTTAATGGAACCATTAAGAATTTTACTAATGAGAAGGTAGAATAATGTGACATGTGATGATTTACCATTTAGATGTTACCTCTTAACCATTCAGACTTGAGGTTACCTCTTATTCATTCAGAGGTTTTAAACCATTAAGATGTAGCATCTAAATGGTCATTAAGAGGCTACCAAACAACCCCTTAGTATATATAGCGATAAAAATTTATCATAGTGAACCTAGAATTAAAAATAAAAAAATTATCACATTACTTATCTTGAATTAAACCAGGACGTCCACATACGTGCTATGTGTTGTTTTTAAACCGCGGTATTGGTTTTGCGTTTTTAATCACAATATTGGATTATTGATGTGTGTGCGGGTATGTATGTTATGTCTATATATACATGTATATGTATCTTACGAACCATATATACATTTATACAAAGTACTGATATAAAATAAAATGATGGAGGGAAAACGTAAATTATTACATAACCATAATATTTATTACAATTAAAGTAAAAGTAACAATTAGCAAAGAAATTATTAATCTGCAATTCAATAAGTTTAAAGGTGAAATTACAAACTTTATGACAAGTACATTATGAGATGCCTTCTAATCCAAATAAGTGAACAAGGCATGTTTCCCTTCCATAAGGAGAAAACAGTAATAACACTAGTTTCAAATACAATTCTAAGCGGGTGCTAACTAGTCACCTCAGCAATAGAGCAAGTGCTCTCACCGCCACCGCAATCCAGGCGATAAAAAACATATACAAATTATAAAGTTCTTTAAAATTTTGGTTTTAAAACTTTAAATTTTAATTTTAATTTTAATGCGAGTTCTCTCTCTTTTTTTTTTAACTAAAAAGGAGAGCTTAAAATTGTCCCCCTTGAAACGTTTGGCCAAATTGCCAGTTAGATGGTGCCACGTTGAAGCTTGTGATGGTTCTTCCGTCACTGGTGGTGACTTGAAAAGATAGACTTTGACCATTAAGATAAGAGTTGCTTTGCCAATTTTGCCCCCAGTTCCTTGACATGGGTTGCCACCCGGTATTCGACCCTTTGATAGAAACCGAGTGGACATCCCCTGCACCGCCGACGTTTGTGATCAAAACCAAGTTGAAGTATGAATGTCCATTTATTGTAAACCTCACTCCTCCTTTCTTTACACAAGGCACCCTATATATAAAACAAATTTAGTCACTTTTTAGTTGAATATATCATACAATTTAAATTTAAGTCACATTAATTGGACAAAAAGTTTTGTACACTACCTTTGGAATGAAACAGGCACGATTCCAGCGCGATATTGTGCTATTTGCAAAAAAGCGGGTTCGGCCAAATCAAAATGTTGGAGAGGAGGGTTGCACCACCCGCCATTGTCATTAGACAAGCCAGGGTTAGGTGGGCAAAAATTGGTTGCGGTCACAATTATGGACCCGGGCAAGCACCATCTAGGGTCGTCATTGCATCTCATCTCATAGCATGACCCGCAACTCAATCCATTGTTAAAAAGAGCTGTACTCAATGCAGCAGTGTTTGTACCGTATCCTTGGCTATACAAATTTCCATATCCACAAGCACCACCTACAAGACCAAACACGATTGTTAAGAAATAATTACAATATACACTTTTTAACGTTCGAGTGAAGTATTTTCTTATTTAGGTTATCGTGCATACCCATTGTTCCGGAGGCATCTCCGCCTCCATAAAAGGTGGCATGGGCATTTTCCCAACCTCCATAGACAACATTGAAGGAGCATACAAGTAAAGAAACAATGGTAAGTGTTGAAAGGGCCATTGAAAGAAGGATGTGGAGTGGATGGAAATGAAGGGCTTAACTACCTTATATTTATAGGGAAGTTGCAAAAGACTTGGGGACCATTTGCACTAGAAAGTGACAATTTTAGCATACGTTTGAAGATATCATATCCACAGGAGTCATCAGTCTAAAAACGAATGTAATCATTGTATTTTTTTTTATTTGAATACATAACTTATAAGTATCCAATAAGTCAAATATTTCCATTAAAAAGGTAATATCATTTTTAAATAGTATTTAAACTCACTATAAAATATTAAACATTAAACAACAACATATAAATATTATCTATGCCCATAGTTTTAGAAGTATATTCTGATTTTTAGGTCGTATTGGTGATGTATTTAATATTTTATGAATTCTTAAGAGATATGAATCCAAGTTGAACACATGCACTTGTTCCTACTGAACTACCAAATTGATGGTGCCCACCAGCACATGCGATTCTTTAACTGTTTCTTTCAATTCTCCTTTTATTTTCTTTGGTTTATTTATTAACTAATTTGTTGCGTGAATATAATAAAATGTTCACTTCGTACATTGGTTACATATTTTTATTGATAAAATAAGTAATTATGTTATTTAAAAAAATTATACAGTATTTATATAAACTAGTAATAAGACCCGCGCGTGTTGCGGCGCGGGTCATCGCAAACGTCGAACGGATTAGTCCAAGCGTTATGTGATGTGTTAATCATATAATAATGTGCGTTTCTAAGTATCCGACTGAAATTGATAAGGGACTAAAATTGATTACTCTAAAAGTGGAGGGGTCGTAGCAAAGCTGAGGGGCTTGAAATAAATATTGAAAAAGTTTAGGGGACTGGCAAAGCTGAGGGGCTTAAAACGCAAAATGGAAAAACTTTAAGGGTGTAAGGCAAATGCCGGTGGGTCACCCCACCGAAATAGCCTTTTAAGTTATAGTAGAATAGCTTAAACAACATCTTATATACTTAATATCTTTTTACAAGTGTTAAATGTTAATCAATAACTCTAGTAACAATAAAAGGAGCTAACATGTATTGCCCGGCCATCATCATCATACTCAGTAAATTCCACCAATAGCAAAGCTAAGATAGGGTCTGAGGAAGGTAGATGTAGACAACCTTACCTCTACCCTATAGGAATAGAGAGACTGCTTCCAGTGAGACCCCGGCTCGATTGTAGTTTTGTATCAAGCCTTAGACCTAAGACACATAACACTCAAACAATCGGGACAAAGACTGATTGGTGCATGTACCCCCATGTCTTTCAGCTATTAACGTCATCACATGATGCTTGATTAACCATGCGCTGTTTTTAACGTTATTTTCACGAAATTTGTAAAATAACGTTAAAGTTAGTACCATTTAACTTTTGCCCCCCGAGCGCCCACACATATATACATTATATGTGCACACCGTAAGCGGGGCTTAATATAACGATATTATTTGATTATTGTTTTCCGAAAGGTGTTTTGTAACATATTAGTTATAAACATATTTATTAATATTAAATACTTTTGAGCTATTGTTGAAATTGCAGCATATTAATTTCGTTATATAAAGAAAACGTGCAATATGTCGACCTGTTTTTTTGTTTTTTTTTTTCTTTTTTAATATTTGGTGCCGCAGTTGAAGATTGACTACCAAAGATGAGAAGATTTAAGTTTTACGAAAAATGAAAATTCAAAAGAAAAATTAGATGATCATAGGATGACCGTAAAATCTAACTAAAATTATATACCGGGGTACAAGTTATGTTAATTGGGTCTTATATATCATCAATGTGTTTTTGGTAAATTACTATGAATGAGAACTTTACAGTTAAATGTGTTTAGATGTAGCAATTTGTGATGTCTATAAAGTTTTCACTCGAGTAACCAAATTATCTTTTTACGTACTCTTAATAGGAAAAATAAATAATATTTGTTGGGATAAACGGTAATACCGTACACTAGCAATCTTGTCTATTTGCGATCAAAGGAACACTTCATAATTAACATATTTTAGTAAAATCGACTCATAATCGGTGATCTCTTAACAAATTTCCACCTAAGGTAGTAAAAACAAATAGTGAGCTTTTAATGACAAAGATAATAATATTGATCAATATGAGAAAGTGAATGTTACAATGACAAAGATAATAATATTGATCAATATGACAAGTGGAGATTAGTTTATATTTTACAAGGGTAAAAATATAATAACTTTCATGTTAGTTAAGGTATCATCTACAAATTAAAGATCACTACAATAAACTGTAACCTACATTTATCGAATCGAATAAATGAAAGTTCCTACATTGCCTTGAAAGCAAAGGTGTTTCTTTGATTGTACAATTTTTGCTGACAATATCCTAGCTTTAACTTTTCTTTCATATGTAAAAGTAGATACTACATCACCTATAGGCTATAGCCTAACGGTATCAAAAACATATACTAAGATATTTATCCGTGGTTGAGAGTTCTAATTTTATTAAGAACAAATGTATAAACTCAAAAATAACACTAGTGGGTGCGAGTAGGGATGTTCACTTTTATCCAAAACCCAACCCGAATTCAATGCCACCCAAACCTAAATTAGCGTATACCTGAAAAACCCAAATCCGACCAACCCGAACTTTAAATGGTTCGGTTATCGGGTCACTTTTTCCCGGTAAAAAACCCGAAAAAACCCGAAAGCCGAAAAAAACCTGAACATTTATTGTTTTTCTTATAGAAGTATTTTCGTTTGGAGTTTTTAATACGTGGAACATTAAGTTTTGGGACTTTTAAATATTATAATAGCATATTGTCAAATAATATTTGAACTTTGATGATATATTTAAAACAATAATATGAATTTTGATGATATCTTCTAAAAAACATTTAGAGTAAACTGCCAGAATAGTTCCTGAGGTTTGTTCACTTTTGCCACTTTAGTCCAAAACTAAAACCTTTTGAATCTAGGTCCCTGTTGTTTCAATTTTGTTCTCATTTTCATCCAAAATCAAAATCTGGTCAGATTTTTTAGTTAACATCCGGCTATTTTTTTGTCCTTTTCCTCCCTTTTAATGAATAACAAAATGGTCTTTTAACGTTTTATTATAACAAATTAAAAAATCTGACTATTTTGCCCTTCATTAAAAGGGAGGAAAAAGACAAAAAACTGGATGTTAACTGAAAAATCTGACCTGATTTTGATTTTGGATGAAATGTCAACAAAATTGAAACCACGGAAACCCATATGTTAAAAGTTTGAGTTTTGAACTAAAGTGGCAAAAGTGACCAAATCTTATGAACCATTTTGGCAGTTTACTCAAACATTTATTTCCATTTTACATCTAAACCCGAAAACAGAACAACTCCGACCTGAACCCGACTAACCTGAATTTTAAATGGGTCGGTTATCGGGTCAAATTTTCCCATACAAAATCCCGAAAAAGCCAAACGCCGAAACCCGATGAACACCCTTAAGTGCGAATGTGAGAGTTAGTCGCTAAAAAATATACAGTTAATTTCCCTATATATTAAAAAGACAACGAAATGAACAGTGACATTAAATAAATATTAAAAAGAGTTTTGAATAAAAAATATAAAAATAGAAATAAATGAATGGTATCGGGTACCGGTATCGGTATCAAATTTATCAAACTGAGAATATTTTCGGTATCCGTTCGGCACCGGTATTCATCGGGTTTTACCTTCAAATACCGGTGCCGTACCGGTACCGACCGTATCAAGCCATACTGTACAAGGTATATTCGGTACCCATACCCATTTTTGAGGATTTTGGTAACGGTATTTTCGGTACCGGTTACGCCCCGCTTGCGGTATGCGCATATAATGTATATATGTGTGGGCCATCGGGGGCAAACGTGAAAGTGCACTAATTTTAACGTTATTTTACTAATTTCGTGAAAATAACGTTAAAAGCTGAGGACGGTTAATCATGCATCATGTGGTGGCGTTGATAGCTGAAAGACAAAGGGGTACATGCACTAATCGGTCTTTGTCCCGATTGTTGAGTGTTATGTGTGCCTTATGTCCAAGGCTTGATGCAAAACTACTATCGAGCTGGGGGTCTCACTGTAAGCAGCCTCTCTATTCCTACGGGGTAGAGGTAAGTCTGTCTACATCTTACCCTCCTCATACCCTACCTTTGCTTTGCTATTGGTGAGATTTACTGAGTATGATGATGATGATGATGATGATGATGATGATTTTCGGTACCGGTTGGTGCCGAGCTTATCAAATCCTGTAGCAATGTAGCAATGCAAGTAATTGCACAGTTTAGATTAGTTTTCATACACACAGTAAGTAAACTGTATTTCGTTTGAATGAAGTTTTATATACACAACAACTTATTTTGCTTTATTTTTTGTCTTTTTACGTAATGAATGAATTGTAGCATGTAAAATTAACTTGGATATTTAGATTATTGATGAGCAAATCGTATCGAATCCGGTAATCAAACCGGTATCATATCGATACCAAATTCACTATACCAAATCATTTTCGGTACCAATTTGGTACCAACCTTTTGACGTTTTCAGAATCGTTACTTTCGGTTCGACACCGGGCTAGCACCATACCTATATTTATTGTTTTTTACCTTCAAATACCATACCGTATTGCACCGAACATTTTCGGTACCGGTACCTAATTTCGATGATTTTCCGGATCGGTACTTTCGATGTCATTACAGGTACCGAGCTCATCCATATTTTAACGTGTTAGCACCGTAATAACTGAACTGAAAACAACCGAATTTTCAACGTGTAGGATGTGCGGGTCCTATTATTATATATTAGGTTATTTTAAATCGCTTTTTTTAGGACGGATTGACTATCCTTTTCACGGCATTTTTATTTATACTGATTGCCGTTACTGACACATGTTTTGCAGTCATTGGGTCCCCGTCGCAACGCGCGGGCATAAATTAACTAGTTAACATGAAAAATAGACTTATTAAAAAGTATTAAATGTATGTTTAATAGGAGAGAAAGTTTACATCTGAACGGGTTAAACTGTTGTAAGAAAACAATAAAAAAACACATGGATCCATTTATTTCGGGTTAAAGGAAACTTCCAAGCATTGAAAGGCCTAAAAAATCCAAGAAAATCAACGGGCGGGGCGTGGTAAAAGAGGTGGCGGGAAACAGTGAGCATCTCAGACCCCACCCTGTTTATAAACCACCATTTAGAAAGCAGAGTGTGAAGGGGTTTGGGTTAGGGTATTGCTTAACACATGATGAGGATAAGATCCACAAGCTAATACTAAAAAACTCG
Organism: Helianthus annuus; assembly: GCF_002127325.2. Classification (NCBI taxonomy): domain Eukaryota; kingdom Viridiplantae; phylum Streptophyta; class Magnoliopsida; order Asterales; family Asteraceae; genus Helianthus; species Helianthus annuus. The sequence continues at coordinate 168,772,816 of NC_035446.2, forward strand.
GGGTGCGGTGGGGCGTCGTTTAGCCGGACGTGGCCAGCCATGTGAAATTTTTTAAAAAGCTACAAAGAAAATTAAAAAAACCTACATTGAACCAATCAACCACAGCCGTTATGTCACCCAACCCCCCGTCCCACGTCAGACAGAATCTCCAAACCAAGCGAGCAACGCTGACCAAAACAGCAACCTAGGGTAGAGCACCCGGCATTAAAGAGCCAAAATACCCAAAACCCACGCCCACACCAACCATTCTTAGTTTTTTTCCTTCACACTTTATAGTTTACAAATTAACAAATAGTTAATATAAATGAAACTTTTATTATATTATACTTTTCATTTTAGACATTTAGTTCAGGTTTAAAAGTTATAGTTATTTAAAATAGGTATTTTAGACATTTAGTTCATTGATAGAACTCATCTATTAGACCGTGAGGTATGGTGGGGCGTGGGTTGGGGGCATGGTGCGACACGTGGAGTATGGGGCACCCAAGACCAAAGGCCAATTTCAAAGAGGTATGGTGGAGCATGGCTGGGGTGGCGTGGAAAAAAAGCCAATTTCAAAGGGATAGTACTCTTGGCCAACGAGGTTCCGCCATGTAATGTTCGTAGCCCCGCCCAACGACCTGGCTGAAACCCCCGCCCAAGGGGCCACGCCGAAACTCAAGCCCACCCGGGGAGGTAACGTGAACGTTTGTACCCAACTTACGCCCCAACCCCCGCCCATACCCCATAGTCTTAGCACAAATTCACAATATTACCGATATAAATGGATACCAAGTATAATTTATGGCGTTAAAGCTCCAGTTTTGACAATAATTTTGAATTGAATCACTAACTATGTTTTGAAAGAAGACAGACCGAACATGCAAGGTTGGTTGGGTCGGATGAAGCAGACGGTTTTAACTGTTTTATGATTTGACAGTTTAGCGATTAAACAGAAAATAAAAATAATTTATAAGCACTTTGTATTTAATTTTAAGAAATTATAAGGACACTACATGTTTATATATACTTTTAATTATATATTTCATGAGTATAATATATACAAACAACTTTTCTTTATTACTGTTAGTATTAATATTGCTATAATTATTATTTTTATGTCCTTTTTTTCGTAGAAAACAAACAAAATATGGACCAAAAATGAATCATTAGGACCTAAATATTATCCCCATTTTGAGGAATTGAATGTTTTTTTTTTTTTTTTTTTTTGGGTGAAGACTACACCGGTTAAACAAATCTCCAAGCCTCAAATGTATGAGAAAATCAGCGGCAGGAAGCAGTGAACATATCTCTAGACCCCCACCCTCTATTTGTTAGCAATTTATTACATTTAAGACATTTAAATGCATATATTTTTTTATGCCTACCATATTTTAAATATGTTATATTACAAAACTTATGGGAGAGGACATTTTTGTACGAAAAAAGAAACTATGGATGGTGTTGTAAAGAGGTCAACTTAAAAGGTCACTTGATAGTCTATGGCGTTATAGGCTAGTGACATTTTAGGGATGAGATAAGACTTTAAGACTGATAGGTTCTAGGTTCGATACTCACAAGGGTTTTCCCATATTTATTGGATTTCCTCCTTAATTGGTGTATAGGCATTATGCCTACTAGAGATGGATATGATCGAATGGTTCCGCTGGTGGCACGATGATACTCCAGTGGTCCGTCAGTGATCCAAATTTGTCGTTAAAAAAAGGTCACTTGATAATGAGGAAAATTCTAGTTTTCACCATGCTATTCAAGTTGGGCTTGTGTTTGAGTTGAATATTTATAGAGTCCGACCATGAAAAACAAACTCATATATTCAGCAAGCAAGCTCAAGTTTATAAAGGTCTGATTCGAAATCTTATCAGGTTTAATACGATGTGTAAACCATTGGTAATTTTGTAAATAGATGAAAATTATTAATGATTTCGAGAGAGAAAAAATGAACTAGATGTCATTGTTGACTTTTTTTTAACTCTTAGTTGTTGTTAATGTAATTTTCAGTTATACTTGACCCTTTAAGACTCTGGTTGTTGGTAATGTAATTTTTAGTTATTATTCTTTTTTTTGAAACGTAACTTTCATTAAAACACAAACGCCGACAAAACACCAAACACTACAAAATTACATATTCACAAAAGAAGTTCAATCTTTCCAATCAACTTCCATAGATTTAACCTCCTTGGGATAGGGGTGAGGGAGGTCGAGGAGTTAGCCGGATTGGTGGGGTGTAGGACTTTTTTTTTTTTAAACGGCGGCTATTTTATTTAACACATAAAATAGGACAAGGGGCCAACAAGAAGCTGGGGAACCCGAACAATCGAAAAAATTACAAATTTGAAAATGAACCAGGTGAATAACTGGGATTGTATAGTTGAGATTTTTAAAAATCGGCTTGCTTCTTGGAAGGCTCAGTCACTTTCGATAGGGGGTGGGTTACTCTAATCAAAGCGGTTTTGGAAAGCTACCTGTGTACCTTTTTTCTACATATAAACTTTGGTGAAGGTGATGTAAATTAGAATCTTTGATGAAGGATTTCCTTTGGGGTGGCTTAAGAGATAAAGCGAAAATGCATTGGGTTGCATGAGATAATGTGGCTCTACCTAAAAAATTGGGAGGTTTGCGTTTACATAAACTTAAAATGGTGAACAAGGTGCTTTTAGCATAGTGGGTTTGGAGATTTAGGATGGATGAAGACAGTCTTTGGAGAAATGAGGTGGCGGCGTGTCATGGGAGGGGGACGAGGTGGTCGGTGTTACCTTCAAACCCTTTGATAACTAGGGTCTGGAGAAGTTAAAGCTTTGGGATCCCTATGGTTAAAATGTAGATCAAAACATAGGGACATAGTCTGAAAAGATTAGTGTAAATACCCATTGTATATGTTGTAAGCGTTTGTAGTTGGACAGTCCGTAGTTTTTGCGGGCCTACTGTGTTTTAATGAAATTTTCCTTTAAAAAAGTTATTATCTTAAGTAATTTAAGTTGATATTTAATGAAATATTCGTTTAAAAAAAGTTATTATGTTAAGTAATTTAAGTCGATATTTTATGTCTACATAATTAAAGTTTATTACTTATTAGTAGTGTTAAACACATAGATACGTTGAAATATATAGAGTTATCTTTTATAGATGTTAAACTTAAAAGTGTTCTAATATTTCAGAACAGAGTTATTTTTAACTACAAACAAGATGTTTAACTTCATTATTGACTAAAATGATATGTACTCTTTAGATTATTTATTTAATCATTTAATCTTTTGGCAAATGATATGTACTCTTTAGATTATTTATTTAATCATTGAATCTTTTGGCTCGTCAGTCGTCACTTTGTATCCAATATCGTTACTTTTCAATCATAATTATCAAATTTAAGCATCATGGATTATGATCACAAATATGAGACCATATTTATAAGTTCAAATTGCCATACAAAATGACATATATTCAAAGTCTAGTTTCATTTTGTAATTTATAGCGTAGTTAATTACAAGCACGGTAGTATTTTACAAATTTGGTAATATCTTTTAAGAAGTTACGAACTTGATACTGATCGTATGTTGGTGTCATGTAACTTCGCAAAAAGAGTATTGGACCAAATCCATTTTTTGTGCAAAATTTCTTCGATTGGGAAAACTCGCTCGCTTTCGAAGACACTAACCTATCCCAAAACGATCAAGAAGCTAATTCATGCAACTCTACCTAGTGGTTCAATGTGGTGTATGTGGAAGGCACGTAAAGAAAAAGATTTCAATAATTACACACCCGGAAAAGGTAGTTGAAGAGATCAAATCATACATATTTTTAAGGATTAAAAACCGGGCGAAAGCTAATGACATATTTATAACAATCATTCGGGCCTAGCATCTTGTTAGTTCCCTTTTTAATAAAATTTGCCGTTCAGAAAAAAATTAACATGTGAAGCTTTTATTTTCTTGATGAAGACAATTCTTTCGATAAGTTGTTAATATATCTTTATTTTTCAAGTTATTTAACGTGTGGGTTACGTAAATATGAACATGGGATTGTAAGTTCTTAAAAGGGGTCGTTGGTACACATATGGAATAGCTAGGAGATAACGATTCTTTTCTCATTTGCCGGTTCTTTAAATAGAATTCACGATATAATTAATAATTATTAATCAATCTGATTTTCTTAATTTACAAAGTGTCGTGTTTAAGTATAAATTATAAGAAATTATGTTGGTTAACACACGTGAATCGTCCTTAGAACAATAAAATTTTATTCCTCTATTTTTTAGCATCATATGAAGAAGATTGTCGTTTAGTTGATATATATGGTTTTGTTTAACCATTAATATTATATGATGCGGATATTAAGGTTTCGTGTGTCGATTAAATTATTAATTAATAACTTTGATAACATTTTCCAAAATTCAATGATTAGGAATTTTGATTATGTATTTGTGTGATGTAATTGTCAAAAATAAAATGTCCTACCACGTTACTAGCACATGCAACCCCCTTTTATTGCGGCCGTATTTCTTAAATAAAATTTAATAATTCTTTGACCCTCGTTTATAAAAAAGTTATATGTTGATACTTGCACTTGCACTTGCACAGTTGCACATAACCTTTTTATTTATTCAACAACAAATAAGAATAAAATGGGTTGTATGTATCCTAGTTTAGGGCGTGATAGCGTTCTAGCCTTATGATGGACAACGTGACATTGGCGGATCTAGAAAACTCATATAGGGGCAACGTTTCAAAGACAAAGGGTAACGAAATCGAAAAAAGGTCATTTTTTCCAAAATTCACATTAAATTTACACTACCGCTGGAGCGTCAAGTGTCAACGTGGGTTACCTCTTGTTAAGAGGTAGATCCGCCCCTGCAACGTAAGAATATTTCTTTAATTGAACGACAAACTCGCACACTTACTAATCGTACCCCTAAAGTCATACATTTGTCCACTAGGGGCTGTTTGGTAGCCTCTGAATGGTTATTAAGATGCTACCTCTTAATGGAACCATTAAGAATTTTACCAATGAGAAGGTAGAAGAATGTGACATGTGATGATTTACCATTCAGAGGTTACCTCTTAACCATTCAGACTTGAGGTTACCTCTTATTCATTCAGAGGTTTTAAACCATTAAGAGGTAGCATCTGAATGGTCATTAAGATGCTACCTCTTAATGGAACCATTAAGAATTTTACCAATGAGAAGGTAGAAGAATGTGACATGTGATGATTTACCATTCAGAGGTTACCTCTTAACCATTCAGACTTGAGGTTACCTCTTATTCATTCAGAGGTTTTAAACCATTAAGAGGTAGCATCTGAATGGTCATTAAGAAACTACCAAACAGCCCCTAATCCTCATCACTTAGAAAGAAAAACCATTATGTACACTCCTTATCATCATATAACATAATTGGTTATCTTTACACCAAACAACTTATAAAATCTTTTAAAGGTTTTTTTTATTTGGGAGAAGATGGTCTCTTCATACGTCTTTCTCATTTAACACTGAAAAAATCATATGATATTAAGATGGTCTCATGGTTCATACGTCTTTCTCGTTTAACACTGAAAAAATCATATGATATTAAGATGGTCTCATGGTTTGGAATTGAGAAACTAGCCTCGTTAGTAAAATGCGCTTAGAGATTGGTCTAGCTAGAGAAGGTGTTTCGTTGGAGAAGATGACTACTTGTTAACCTTCTATAAAATGAAAACCGAAGAAATTAATAGTTTTCCCATGAATGTATTTCGGATGACCATGAAATTTCTGGTAACGTCATTAAAACTTAAGTCGTACCGTATAAACTTAAACAATGAAAAAAACTGAAATGAAATACCCCTAAAAAAGGTGTGCTCTTTAACCATGGGCGTTTGTTATTCACTTATTTCTTATTTGACTAGTTTTCATGGGTGGATATTAGCCGTTATTCCGAATCTTTAAAAGATATATTACGACAAAAAAAGTATTTTATTCGAGGCAAATTTGAGAAATTGCAGCCACAAAGGGAAAAGAAAAAAGGGTAACCGAAGGGGTCCAATGAAAGCCCTGCTCACAATCTCTTGTCTGTTTTTGGAATAATGCATCCATTTGAAGAAAGGGAAAACACCCTCATGTCCTCTTACCTCTTTTTTTTTTTTTTTTTTTTTTTTTTCATATTGCACTCAAAATAAAGAATTAAAATGCCACTTGAAAGTTTTCGTATTGCACCCAAAATAAAGAAATAAAATGGCCACTTGAAAGTTTTCGTATTGCACCCAAAATAAAGAAATAAAATGGCCACTTGAAAGTTTTTGCTACAATGTATATCCATCCATCTTGCATTAATAACCGGTTAAAATTTACTAACGTTATGAGTTTCGTAACGCTCATAAGTTTGACATGTATGATTCTTCGTTTCAAGTACGCTTTCAAACTAAAAACTTTAGGTTTGTTTCATCTCGATTCCTCGTTTTAAATTTCGTAAATACAAATGAGTCTATGTGAAGGTTATTAAAGTATTCTATCGTTTATTAAAAAGGTGAAAATTTCAAATCCTACAAAACAGCATGTATAAATGGGTGACCCATGTGTAAATGGGTACAGGGGCGGACCTAGAGGTTACCGGGGGGTAACCTTCGCTACGGCTTGGCTCGGAAAAATTTGACGTTTTTAGTGTAAATTTTGGAAAAATTTGATGTTTTTTCGATTTCGTTACGGCTTATTTATAAAACGTTACGGTTTGGCGTGAATCCTAGATCCGCCACTGAATGGGTAGTAAGAGTAGAATATAGTTACAGGCCTTTCAGTTTTTTTCTTTTTTAGATAATCTACAATGTTATTGCTTTATAATGTTGTACTCGTGAAAATGTTGCATGTGATTTTGTGACATCTTAAAATCAATCAAGACTGCTCCAAATCCATCCTTGTCTTATATACCAACCATATAAGTATAAGTTTAGAAATAAAGTTTTATTCGTCACATAATTCTTTGTATGTGTTAACGTTTTCATGTTCTTATATTTTTACTAATATAATTTTAATTTTTAGATAATTCATTTTATACATATTTAATTATTTGTATCTTTCAAGTTTTTGTGTTCTTTTTTATTTTTGGTAATACAAAAATAACTGTTTTGTACACTAGACAACTTTTCTTTAATAATTTGGACATCACATCCATTATGTTTGTTTTAAACACAAGACAACTTTTTTGGACTTCTAATATGTGCTATGCTAGTATGTTTTAAACTTGGGAAAATTACTAAAATGTCTTTTGACCAAGTGCATTTATAAAAATGTCACCTTCCTGCGTCCTTGGAAGGTCCTCCCAGCCTCGGAAGCGTCCGCCTTTCACGTTGAAGTGTCCACCTTTTACTTGAACTGTCTGTTTCCATTCAAGCGACACGTGTCCGATGTTGAAGCGTCCGCCTTTCACTTGAAGCGTTCGTTTTCCTTTCAGGCGACACGTGTCCGATGCAATGCGTCGGCCAACGACGCAGGTTCTTAAGCGTCGGCCAACGACGAAGCTTCTTAAGCGTCGGCCAACGACGCAGGTTCAATTTTTTTATATATATATATATATATATAACTTATAAACATTTTTCTAACATGGGATCATGTGTATTCTCTTTATAAAAATTATCTATATGTATGTTAACGGAGCAAATTTTAAACGATATAAAACATGTTATTTTTTAGTTAAAATTTTTTATATTAAACATTAAAAACATAACATAATAAAAAAAAACAACACATAAAAATATATATTTATCTAAAACCATATCCTAATAGCTTCTCACTCCGAGGCATGTTTGAAATCATGTCTCTCTTCATGGCGGTAGTTGATGAGGGCCACCTCCTTCTGATCGTCCTCACCAAGGTCCGGCATTTCCGTCTCCAGTTTCTTGAAATATCGATCAAATCTCTCACACTCCAACCGCAGCACACGGAACCTAGAGGATAGTGCGTCAATGGTCCGGTTGTGTTCCGGACCACGTAGTTCGGCGAAATTTTGTTGAACACGGACCTAGAGCCCACCCTGTCATCGAGGTGGAGGATCGATCATTGCCTGCTCCCATGCTTCGCATAGAGCAATGTCTTCAACGTCAGTCCAGGAGGCGGCCATTGTCGGGTCGTTGATGGAGTCGGATTTTCTAGTGAAATGGCTGATATTTGTTTGCAAATCTTTTTGAAAACGGCGGGTGTTTTGCGGTAAGTGATAAGTGAACGGTTTATATAGGGGGGTAAATGTGTGCGACGGTAAAAGTTAAACGGCTTTTGAGTTTTCATTTTTTTTACCGAAGCGTCGGGAAGCGTCGGTCAAGCATCGGGGGGGCGTCGGGGTCAAGCCTAGGAAACGCCGGCCAGGCCTCGGAAACGTCGGCCAGGCCTCGGAAATGTACACATGGACGCATTAAAAAAATTATGGTTATCATGCGTCGGTGATGACTGACGCAATTTCGTAACGGAACGAACGCTTCAACACGTGTCGCTTGAAATGGAACGGACGCTTCAACGTGACAGGCGGACGCTTCAACATCGGACACGTGTCACTTGAATGGAAACAGACGCTTCAAGTAAAAGGCGGACGCTTCAACGTGAAAGGCGGACGCTTCCGAGGCTCGGAGGACCTTCCAAAGACGCAGCGTGACATTTTTGTAAATGCACTTGGTTAAGAGACATTTTGATAATTTTCCCTTTAAACTTGTATTATGGCCAACTTAATCGAATTTTCAACAATGTTTATTTTGGTAGTTTTATTTTATATATTATGCACTTTATAACACATGCCATAAAGCTCAAACTGTGAAACCAAACCGAAACCCACTAGTTAGTAACAGTTAAGTTTGGTTCGGTTTTAAAACTCAACTGTTTGATTTGGGTTTCCAATAATAAAAACCGTTACTAACAATTTGGCTTATTGTGTGACCTTAATCCGTCAAAATCAGCCCCTGAACACCCTTATTTTCGTTGACTGTAGTGGCGGATTCAAGAATTTTTTTTCAGATGTTTCTTTTGATAGATTTTCACTAATTTTTACTAGATTTTTTTAATCATATAAGGTTTCCTTTAAAAAAAATTCTAAACATATTAATTAACATGTAAAATAATAGTTCAAAATGATTTATTCTTATATTATAAAACTTAAAACTCTATATTATTTACCTATAACTTTTTTAATTATACTGACTCTATTAATAATTCAATAAAATAAATAAAATTTAAATCAACCCAAACTGAATTTTATAGCAAAAGTTCGGAAATTACTCATTTCTCAATATTTAAACGATTTTGTCTCTTTGTATATTTTTCACGTAACTTTCATAATTATCCTACTTAACTTTTAGTGAAAAAAAGTATCAGTGTTTTTGTTTTTGTTTTTGCTTTCGTTTGTGAAAAATCAAGAAAAAAAGGAAAAGACGATCACGACTTATCCAAAATACTCACTTCGAGGATGATACTGCACCAACCAATTGATGTTGTTGTGAAAATACGATGAGAAATTGAGAATAAACACTAATTTTAGAGATAAAGTTGAAATCACATAAAAATGTTATTTAATTTATCTATTTTGTTATATTTACCTCAAAAATGTTATCTAACTAGTTGATTCTCCGTCCGCGTTACGGGGCGATAACCGAATAGTTCTCAATCAATTAAAAAGAACACTACTATAATTTTGCTAGAAAAAAAACTAAAACGATGATAAGACTGTAATTTTGAGCTCAGGGCAAAACTGTAATTTTTCAGAACTAATGAGCGAGTGTTAGGCAGATCCTTTAGACGAAAAAAAAATTTAATCGAGTGAACCAACTAAAACAAAAAACTTTTATAGTTTTGCTAGAAAAATTAAAACGATGGGGAAAACGTAACTTTGAACTGAGGGGAAAATCATGATTTTGTTTCAGGGATAAAATCGTAAATTAAATGGACCAATGGGGTTGAGGGCAAAATCGTAACTTGGCTGTGTGAGAAAAAAAACCAATAGCAAAACTGTAAATTTAAACGGGGCAAAATCGTAATTTTGAACTGAGGGCAAAATTGAAATTTTTAGCTGGGAAAAAAAAACATAAATTTATTTTAAAATGAGGGTAAAAACATAATTTTTAACAGATAGCAAAATCGTTATTATAAGAAAAAAACCTAATGGCAAAACTGTAAATTTAAACGGGGCAAAATCATAATGTTGAACCAAGGGAAAAATTGAAAATTTTTAGCTGGGAGCAAAATCGTAAATTTATTTTTAAGTGAGGGTAAAAGCATAATTCTGAACTGATGGTAAAATCGTAATTTTAAAAGAGGATAAAATTGTAAATTTGTTGGGCCAATAGGGGAGTGTTATGCATGACTATAAATATAAACGGCAAAAAATCATAATTTGAAAAAAAAAAAAAAAAACAAATTGTGGCTGGGTGGTGGCCGCCAAACTCCACCAATCCAATGTAAGCATTATTTCCGGCTATGGTGTTTGTTATAGTAGATAATTTTATCTACTTTGTACCTCTTGTGTAAAATAGAAGATTGTATTTGATTAAATTTCAATGTATTTATCCAAATTGTAACTGTATTTATATGATTAATAATAAGGGAAAGGATCAAATAGAAGTTTATTTTGGCTAGAAAGTATAGAAAGCAATAGGATTATGACATGTGACAAAATTTAAAATAAATAGTAAGGGTATTTTAGTCAATCTTATCATTTTTTTTTCTTTCTTCTTCTTCCCAGTAACATCAAAACCCACCATTTTTAAAACCCACCATCTTCAACCATTTCTTCACTTTCTATCTCAATAATCACTACATTATAGTGCGATTTTCGTCACCAATCAATGATTCAAATACCCGATCAACGTGTTCTTCAGCTTTTTTGAAGAAAACCCAGTTTAATTTCATACAAAATCTCGTTTTTTCCAGTGATTTTGAAGATAATCACTCGATTCGTTCGATTCGATCGCTGATAAGTGTTTCAATCATTCAAATTTCGTCAATCGTTGAAGAAACCGACTTCGATCCATGTAAGAAATTCTTTAATTTCATTTTTATTATCTAGGTTTTTGATTTACTCATTGCGTTTTACGACCTTGGCGGAGGTCCGGGGGGAGCGCCCCTGGTAGCAGGGTCCCAGGGGCGGCAGCCCCTGGCGGGTTCCAAGGGGCAGAGCCCCTGGCTGGGGTTGAGCTTTTTTTTTCCGATTAAATTTCTTTAATAAAAATGCATCAGAAAAATTAATTTTCAGAAATTGGCTCATTTCGAAGATAGTAATTCGTAGACAATTCAGACAATTCACAGACAGTTTTATGTGTCCATTGCGTTTTAGAAATAAGAGAGTTTTATGTGTTTTCTGGCTATTGCGTTTTAGAAAAAACACATTTTTAAGTGTTTTTAGTCATTGCGTTTTAGGTAAAACACATTTTTGAAGGGTTTTTAGTCATTGCGTTTTAGGTAAAACATATTTTTATGTGTTTTCAGTCCATTGCGTTTTAGAGAGAACACTTTCTTTTGTTTTTTTAGGCCATTGTGTTTTAGAAATGAGACATTTTTAAGTGTTTTCTGGCCATTGCGTTTTATAAATAAGATATTTCTTTGTGTTTTTTGGTGCATTGCGTTTTAGGTAAAACACATTTTTATGTGTTTTCAGTCCATTGCGTTTTAGAAAATCAGACATTTTAAGTGTTTTCTGGTCATTGCGTTTTAAAAATAAGACATTTGTTTGTGTTTTTTGTGCATTGCGTTTTAGGTAAAACACATTTTTATGTGTTTTCAGTCCATTGCGTTTTAGAAACTACACTTTCTTTTGAGTTTTTAGGCTATTGCGTTTTAGAAATAACACATTTCTTTGTGTTTTCTGGCCATTGCGTTTTACAAATAATACATTTATTTGTATTTTTGGTGCATTGCGTTTTAGAAAAATGTCATTTTTTAGGTTTTTTTCCATTGCGTTTTACGCAACTGGGTTTTCAAAAAAAAAAAAAAATCGAAAATATAGCAATAGTATACTCGTTTTAAAGATAAAAAACGCTCGTTTTTTGTGCAATTTTTATAAAAAAAATAATGTCGTATGAAAGAGTTATTAACGTATAAAAAATGGGGGGGGGGATTGGAGGAGAGAGAAACTATTGACTTTGATTGACTAATATGCCCCTAAACAAACTTACACGCCTCTTTTCTTCCCTTCAATTTCCATCATTTAATCTTAGCCCTTGATTAACTAAATGGATGGTCAAGATCACTTCCTAGCCTTCTTAGCCAAATAAACTTTCTATTGTATCTCCACCCTTAATAATAATAAATGATAAATCATTCACTTTGTTGAATTTTCGCAAACCTTACATCTATCGCCTAATATCGATTCTCTCTCTTCTTTTCACTAGCCGTCGCCTTCCATCGTTCTCAAACCTTGGCCGTTGCTTTTTTTTTTTCACAAACCCTACATGTATGGTTGTATAAATGGATCAGATTTGAAAAAACAGTTTTTGTCAAACCAGTTTCACTATTGGTTTCGGATGGGTTTTTCAAACCTTCTCTATTGTTGCGACATGCATTCCCTCAGGACCGGAGTCACAACTTATCCAATATAAACTTTAACATAGAAGCTCTATTTCCATAAACTTTTAAGGACCAAGAAATATGGACCAAGAAATTTGAAATAAATGAAAAAAATACTTTAAATTCTATTAAATACAAAAAAAATATAGAAAATAAAAAATAAAGTGGTATGGTTTGAAATGAAGTTCAAATGGTCCAATTTAGTTGAAAAACAACAAGTTGGGACATATTGTGGGGAAACAAGAAGCAATAGCCATCAAGCCATCAAGGGGTAGGGTAGTTATCAACATGGTCAGCCCCAAGACACAAACAGCCCAGCCCCCACATGACCTTTCCATCAAGGTGCACCCTTCACATCACTGTTGGAGGTGGTGCTTTAGTGTGCCATGTGCATTTAAATGGTCTGTTGGCTCACACCATATGGACAATGTCATATGAATTAACTAACAGTCTTTTTAGGCACCACATAGTCTAGATTACAACATTTTCCTAATATTATTATTAGAGTTAAAGTGCAGTTTCTTCCATATAGTTTGTCCAATTATGCCATTTCAGACCAAATTTCTGATTTGTACTGTTTCATCTCTGATATTCTTGAAACATGACAGTTCCGTCAAAAAACATGAGTTAACTGCCATATTCGTCTCTGTGGTTTGTCCAATTATTCGATTCAACTTTAGTTTTAAATTGTACAAATTTGAAATTTGCTTGAACGGGCATAACTCGACAAACCACTGAGACGTGTCTTATTATTATAATTTTAACAAAAGATAATAGCACTAAGATTTAAAAGACTATTAATTAAAATTTTTCAACACCAACATAATAAAAATCTCACAATAAACCCAATCACTACCATAACAACAATAAAGAACAATGTTGGATCCCATCACGGGCAATATAAAAATAAATAATTTTGAAAAAAAAAAACAGTGTTACGGTTACTAACAAGGTGTTAGTCTATGAACAATTTTAAAGAATTTGGTTGAACACAATACGAGGAAAAACAACGTAAATCAAAATGTACTGCCGCTTTTACTGGCGGCAATTGAAGGGCCTTCGGATTTGACAATATGAGGATTGCCTCTACTGCTGATACCGAGCCCCTGAAAGTGGCCAAGTGGATCCTGTTGGAGTGTTTCAGAAAAAGCCTGAGAGTGGGCGGCTGCAAGTAGATTGTGGTGGTGGTTTGACATGTTGGACTGGTGGAGGTGGTGGTACTGTTGCGCCTCTTGTTGTTGATGGTTTGTGAAGAAGTTTGATTGGTTATATGGAACATGGTGCATTCCTAAATTGTAACCGTCTGAACAGCTTGCTACTTCGCCGGTTGCCATTCTCAGCCTTTCGACTTCTTGCTTCAGCGCCTCATTTAGGGCTGTAATTTAATTAAAAAGATAGATAATGTTATGAGAAATTATATCTTCAAACAATTGCAAATGAAATGTATTGCAAGGTGCGATGATGTTTAAAGAATTTTACCATCGCGTAACTGAGCTTGTTGTTCCATAGCTTGTAATCGAAGCTTGAGCTCAGTGTTTTCAGATGACAAGCCAGTTGTATCTCTCTGTGTAAGAAAAAACCGACACATGCTTAATTTAATAGGTTTCGTTATATATAACGGTAAACACTATGCTGGTCCGCTGGATATACGATAGGAAAATATGGATTTGAAATTATGATACAGTCACCTGAAAAAGAGTTAATTGTGCTGAAAGGGTGGTTGCTTCTGTTTGCAAGGTCTGAACCTTTCGCTCAAGCTCAGACATATAACGAGCCTTCCTCTCTTTAGAACGGGCCGCAGATTGCCTATTTGCCAATATCCTGTATACTACAAAGCATAAGATTGACTGAATACAAAACGCACTACACGGAGGAGTACTAAAGCATCAAGATGTTACACAAAATACTCTCTCTAGCATCTTATGCTTCAAGAACAAGAAGGCATGCTGACTGAATTTATGTTCTTACCTATAGACTTAGTAAAAGGGGATTTTTGCTGATGATGGATATGTGTATGAATGGTGTTAAATTAAAATAGTTTAATACAAAATCTCTGTAATACTAATGTAGGTGACTGATAAACGTAGAACTTGTTGAAGATAACGATCTTTCTGACATACAAGACTATTGTGCCATTATTCAACCATTATGAGACTTCTCAGTTCTCAAAGCTTAAGAATGCACAACACTTGAAACATGATGATCACCACAAAGTCTTTGCTTAGATTTGGATTAGCGTGTTATTACGTATGATAGGATCCGATATATCAAATGTTTTTAATACCTAGTTCTTATACTGTAATTACTCTAGCTATTTGTACGCTTAGAACGTTAAATCTATTATCCTAACACTTTATTAATTATTTAATATTTATTACTAACATGTTCTCCTAGCAGTCAATTAATACAAAACCTACAAATGCAATTTCAGTCTATCCAGACAGAATTGAAGACATAATCTCTAACAATTGAGTCATCAGTAATAAATTCGCATCAGTTTTGGTTCAATTATACTAAACCTAACTACCTAAGCATCAGATTTGCTAAGGATCACATATAATTAGCTTCATACATTCTAATACAGTTTACCTATTCATCCATATCATCTTATATCAATTCATCAAATTACTAACCGCAATAACATCATCAAAAACTGTAAAACAAATTCATACGTAACATCATTACCTCTTAGCTCGCTTCGGATCTAGCGTCCACAATTCAGCAAGCTTTTCAGGAGCCATAGCCTTCTTCGCTTCAATACTTTCACTCAAAAAACTCGAACTATCAACCGAATTACTATGCCGATGTCTAGGTCTACTTCCGCCGCTCTTTTCTCCGTCACCGGTTTCATCCTCCGACGGTCCGCCAATACCTCCGGCATTTCCGATCCGACCGTTATCCAAAATGCCGCCGGATCCGAGCTTCTCAATGTCCATGTAAGTAGAGAACAGTTGATCTTCTTCAGATCCTAACTCTTCGAAGCTTTCTGACGGTGCGTCGTATGGATCTGACGTCAGATCTAGATCGTCCGGTAGCCGGAAGTTCATCTCGGAGTGTGCTCGCCGGTGATGTGAAGGTCGTAACGGAAACGACGAAGGTCCGTTTTGGTGGTTAGGGTTTGGATCTTGCATTTTGCAATCAATAGCGTATAGTGTTTGTTTACTTTCTGTCTGCAAATTTTGGTGTGGTGTTTGAGTGTTTTGCAGAAGAAGGGATGGGTGTGTGTGTGTTTGGATCTCGTTTGGTGATTCGGGTTGACGCGTTATTCTGATTCCATAAACCGGGTCGGTTTGGAAAAATGTAATTGGGCTGAAGTGAAAGTATTAGTCATTAAACTGGGCCCTTTTTCTGACATTTTATATTGGGCTTTTGAGGCATAAATTCTAAACTTACTTAAAGCACAAAGTCATGCATATGCCATTTCCTTTTTTCATGCATGTAATTTCCTTTTTTTACACAATTAGGAATTAGTACCCGCCGCAATGCGGCGGGGTTCTTACATGCGAGTATTCGTCCTTATCTTCTTCTCCAACGCAGAGCCGGACGCAGGAGGCTCTACTCCGTCTCGCTCTCTCACTATAAACTGAACCTTGTAAGGAGAAAAATCTGGGACATCGGGTGTGGCAACAGGATAATATTTATAAAACCGCATCTTCCCAAATGCAGCAGCTTTAGTATCAGTCTTCCTCAATTCTTCCAACTCTTCTTTTCGTTTCCGTATTGTCTACAATACAAAATGGTCGGGTTAATGTCCAATAATCTAATGTTTTGAAAAGACTATTTCCGGATAAAAAATAACAATGGGACCCACTCATATAAACCAAAACAACCAACTATATGTCCAATAGAATCACAAATAATTTTCACAAAACTACCTCATGGTTAGCTCTCTTTCTTTCTTTAACCTTTTCTTCGACAAACCCCTACATAGAAAGAGCAAGTTGTTTGAAAAAAATAATAATAAACGCAATTGAAGAAAGCATAGCTTGGCTATTGCAATCAATTCAGAATTATTCAAGTGTCCAGCTCCATTCACACCATGGATTATTTAATAATTATATTTAATGAAAAACAAAAAATACATACCTACTAATAGCACACCAGGTCCTTCAGTTCCGCAAGTATATCTACAAAAAAAATGCAAAATTAATAAACAGATAATGGGTCAAAAAAAACAAAGCAAACATGAAGTTAAAAAGTTCACTTGATTTCATGCCCTATAGCACGTGCTGGCGATATTTCAACATTCGTTGCCCGCGCCGCAATGCGCGCGGGTCTAATTTCCTCCCTTGTTACTAATCAAACCGCATTTCCAATATATAGTCAGTTTTAAAACTTTTCAAATTGACACTTTAAAAAAATTCTATTTTATAGTTGAGACCAAAACAGTTTAAATGGTTGATAGATGTTGAAGGAGTATTTGTCACCGTGAAAAGGGAGGAGGGGGTGGGGTGTCTCTTTGCGACAAATACCCGAGTGTAGAGCGGGCAACATGCCAAGTGGAGGAGAGAGAGCCCCCATTGTGGATGCTCTTAATTTTTTAAGAAAAAAATACGAAATTCCATGTACATGTGCCAATATCTAATTAGATGTATGCTATAAATGGCGTGAAAACCTCAGCCATGTGACCACATGTTGCTCTCTTATTGATTCAACCATAAAATCACCATATCTACTTGGCTAAAAAAGAGCGCAAGGTTTTCGCTTGCTAAGATAATATCACAACATTTTTGCGATACACCACCCTATATAGCGACGTTTTCGATGATGTTATTCGTGTCCCTCTTATTATTTTAACATCTAAAATCCCTTATATTACAGTTTCATGTTTTCAAACAAATAAGAAAACATATCTGGCTAAATGACAATTTAAATAACTTTCATGCTGAAAGTGAAAGATATTCCCCTTTAGAAAACCTACATTTGATCTTTTCAAGAACATCCAGCATGGTTTTCTCATCGCTATATTATAGTTTATTTATTATTTATTTGGTTTCTCCAACTTCGAGCCTAATGCATCTCGTGCTTCTTGTTCAGTTGTTTTTATCTTACATACATATCCTCTCATCCCAACATTTATATTCATTACCATGTGTATATATCTTACTACCAAGTTGCAGTTGCAGCTGCACCGGCCATTGGATTCTTACTTTCAAAGACATTCAACATGTGATAATCTCGAGATTAGGGTAGCTTAATTATTTAATATATCACGATAATCACGTGGTTAGGCTTAATTAGTTAGCAGAAGAAGTAAAAAAAATGAACTTGTAAAACAAAAAACACTTTTATAGTATTATCAGCAAAAAACCTAACCTAAACTGCCTAAAAAAACAAACAGGGCTTAAAAACTTACCTCCAGAAATCAAAATCACAAACCAAATCAAGAAGAGTTCCAACTTCAAGCCCAATCGCGAAAGCCTGATACGGATTGAAACGCGAAATCATTCACAAAAGAATCA
This sequence comes from Helianthus annuus, assembly GCF_002127325.2. Taxonomy (NCBI): domain Eukaryota; kingdom Viridiplantae; phylum Streptophyta; class Magnoliopsida; order Asterales; family Asteraceae; genus Helianthus; species Helianthus annuus. The sequence continues at coordinate 168,790,782 of NC_035446.2, forward strand.
TCCATAGCACAATTTGAAAACTAAAGAACAATACAAATGACTTACCTATCATTATCGAGTCGGCGGCGGTTGTTGACGTCGGAACAACAGTTCCCGCTTCCTCGACGGCGCCGGTTCCTCCATCACAGTCGCTCAGTTCTCTCTACCTCTCTACTTTGTCTCTCTTACTCCTCTCTCTATCTCCCTGCTGTGTGTTGATGTGGATGCAACAACAACTATGGAGGCAACAACAACTATGAAGACAAGTGATTTCACCAACAACCACCATACCAATCACCGGAACCACCGTCGTCTTCATTGTCGGTAACCTATATCATCACCGTCGTCAGCGATACCGGTGGCCGATGGAGTGTGGTCGGATTACTCTCTCTCTTGATTCTCTTTCTCCCGATCTCTCTCTATCTAGACTTGTGCGACAAGATGGTTGGGGATTTTCTTATGACTGAGGATTGTTTTGGGGAAGAAGGAGACATTGGTGAACTGCGGTGTAGATGAGTCAAATTTTTTTGAAAAGCACCCAAAGCCAAATGTACAAGTGTTATTGCACCAAAAAGTTGCTTCTTTATAATGGTTTAATAGTTCGAGTAAAATACAATTACGCCTCTTACTTTTAGTTTTGTTAAATTGCGTTTTGAGTCCATTTCGACATTTTCTTTTTTCACCCATACTTTGAGTAAAATACATTTTGACCCCTTGCTTCTAGTTTTGTTAAATTGCGTTTTAAGTCTCTTTTCTTTCCAAGTTAAACTTTAAATTCACCCATACTTTGAGTAAAATACATTTTGACCCTTTGCTTTTAGTTTTGTTAAATTGTATTTTTGAGTCCATTTCTTTTCCAAGTTAAACTTCAATTACATTGCAATATTAGACCATTGAGGTTTAATCTCAAAAGTTTATAATGTTTCAACTTTATCGTTGTACCGTATATCTATACATTTTTAGCTTATTGTTTTATTTAACTATTTTCGTTCGCTAATTTCTTTTTTTAAAAACTAAACATTTGGATTCGATCATACATTGAGTTGAACTGAATACGTCAAGGCATGCGCTTTCATATGGTTTGCGCATGACATAGCGCTTGGACTAATCTGTTTGCAACGTGCCTACGACGCATCACTCGCGGGTTGTATTATGAATATTAAAATTTACGTGTCGGTATAAATTCGAGTTGGTATACGTTCGATGTAAACTTTTTTGGGGAACAAGTCAGGTCAAATATATTTTGTTTTTTTATTGTTTTATGTACGTTTCCAATTCTACGTTTTTACCCTACCGCAACACGCTAAGGGTATAATTTTTTCCGTTGATATGAATATCACTTTTGATTACACCTGTTAGTTTTCCCTTGATACACATTTTATGCTTTTTTGTACGTTTCCTATGTATAAGTCGGGTCACATATAAATACGACATACTTTACATTTTTATCCAGCTACAATGCTATTGAGTTAAATTGGATACGTCAAAATGTGCGTTTTCATATGTTTAACGCATTACATAATGCTTCGACTAATCTATCCGATGTTTGCAATGTACTTGCGCCGCAACGCGCGCGGGTTTCCCACTGGCTTTGCCTCCCTGCCCCCGTACTTTCACGATGTTGCAATTTTAGCCCCTTGACTTTGCTATATTCAAAGTTTCATAAAATGACAAATTTAGTCCCTAAACCTTCTACTTTGGATTTCCAAAACCACAACCTCATCTTTCAAACTTTGCCAGCACCAACCCTCTACTTTGGTTTTCCACCATCACCCCCTTAGCTCTTACACAGTTATGCCACCAACCTTTTTCTTTTACATTTCCACCAACACCTCCTCAGCTTTTACACATTTTTGCCACCACCCCTATACTTTTACACTTTGTCTTTTTTAGACTTTGCTTTTTTACCCCTTGCACTATTACTCCATTTTTACACCCGTCAAACTTTAAAAAATTTGCAATTGTAACCCCTAGACTATAACTCCTACTTTTGCAAATGCCAATGCATTGTGTTTTTTGAAATGTCTTTGACATTGTTTTGTACACTTTGTGTCTACCTTTGTGATTTACACTTTTTTTGTAATTGTCATTTACGCACTGCGTTTTACGAATCGTGTTTTGTCTTACTATATGTTTCAACTCGTCGCGCACCTCCGCAACGCGCGGCGGGCAAAATCCTAGTTAGAAAAGAAAAATCACCTTTAGCTAGAATTGCGCAAACCGGATTTTAATAACCGGTTCAGTTAACCGGTTATATCGGTTAATTTGACTTTTTGACTTAATTGGTCGAGTTAATTACTTTATCCGGTTCGGTTATTTTGTTTTTTTTTTTCCAGTTAACCGGTCTGCCGGTTAATAACCGGTTCCTATACTGAATATCAATAACCGGTTACTAACCTACGGTTAAAAATAACCACTAACTGGTTATTAAACGGTTACGGTTAATTAAGCGGTTATTTTTTGCACCTCTGCCTTTAGCCTTCAGGCGTAAATATTACGAAACTATGGACACACACAATATGCAATTATGCATTCACACTGAAAAACTATATACCTTGGAACAATAATGTTTACGTTTATTTGAGATAACTGGTAGTTATATATGTAGTTTTTGTATAGAAATTTTTGAGTATATACGTTTTCGATCCCCCGAGTTTTATAGAAATTTTTGGGTATATACGTTTTCGACACCTCCACCCGCGGTCATTCGGGCCAAGCTTCGCCACTGAATGCTACCACTGACTTTTTAGGTGTGAATGGATAAAATTATATAAAAGAGCATCCACAGAGGAAAAGTGACGTTCAAATGAGATCGGGTTCTAACATATAGCACAAGGATATATCAAATTGACCCAAAATACATGTTCATCGTCCTCTTTTACCATGTCAACAAAAGTTTATATTTTCTAGAAGATGAGTAATGCCTGTAAAAAATAAATGTTTTTCTTTAAGATGTATTTACACAAACAGTAACACTGTAAAATTTTAATGACACTTTAGCTTAAACTAATTTTGGAAATTCGGCCCCAGAATATTTCTTTCAAAATTTTAAACAACATAGATTTGGTTCCATCTTACCTATAGCCAACTTATTGCACTTACAAACGGTAGGTTTTTAAATTTAAAATCAACAATGACAAATAAAGCATTGTCAAGGGCGCAGCTTTGAAGGGACGGGGGTGTACCCGTCCCCGTCAATGTTTCGGTTAGAAATGTAATATTTTAAATTTTTCGTCCGAAAATTTTAAAATTATATAGGCCTACCCCCGCCAATTATTTTGCCTAAAAATCCCACGACTTTCCGTCCCCCCTCCCCCCCTTCCGGAACTTTTAGTCAAGCTCCGCCACTGAGCATTGCATATATAGAAATCCAACTTCAATATGTGTGTTCGGGTTTCATCTAGACCTATTCAACATTCATTATCCCTAACTAAAGCTTGGGATATTGGACTTAAAATTCGACCAACAACGCTAACATAACCTCCACTATATCGGTTATCGACCCTCTACAAAATATTGGTATGGAATGGCTCCGATATTATCGTCGATGCTGACCGTTATTTTGGATGCCTTAGTTGACCTGGACTCGGAGGAAGATTTCATGGCTTACGATTAGATCATGTTTCAAATATTGACACTTTTGAGTTTTGATATTACTATTAATATTATATATGTTTTAGTTTTATATATGTATATATATAAATTCAGCTTGATATTAAAATTACCGATATCCCTCCGTGATAACCTATATATCTTAGATATCAGCCCTTGACCCCTTAACCGATATTTGATTTTGGACCTATGATTGGCCATTTAGCGAAGAGATACCGATAAAGATAAAGTATACATAAGGTGATCCTAGTTAATATGCCTTTGACAACCACATACGCATATCAAACACGTAAATTTACTTGACTCATTTGCTAGCAAAAATAACAAAACATATTCATGTGGCATACAAATTAAAAGGCCATATTGAACACAATGGCTTCGAAAACCTTACACCCAATTGTGATCACATGAAACTAATGAGCTAACCATGCAAATAAAAGAAATTGAAACTTTAACTATACAATTTTTCATTACTAAAGGGGTGTTTGACTTAGGGGGTGTTTGGCCTAGTTTTTTTTAACAAAGCTTATAGCTTTTTTAGCTTTTTTTTACAAAATAAGCTTAACTTGTGTTTGGTTTAGCTTTTTAAGCTTATGCTTATTAGCTTATATAAGCTAATTTGAAGAAGCTTGTGTGAAGATGGTTTTTTAGCTTATTTGAAGAATCTTATTTGTGTAAGGACAAATGATAGAAAATAAGCTATAAGCTAATCCAAACACTTAAAAATAGCTTATGAAATGATAGAAAATAAGCTATAAGCTACTTTAAAATATAAGCATAAGCCAAAAAATAAAAGCTAGGCCAAACACCCCCTAGCTTTTTCAAACTTTTTATGACTTTTTGAAAAAGTCAACAAGTCACAAAGTGGTTGTTTGTTTAACTCTTAATAAGGCTCTTAATGGTTCAGACATCTTACTGGTCAACACTTAATGGTTCAGACTATTTGTTTCACGAGCAGATGTATGAATGGTTCAAACATTTGCCTTGAATTGTTAAGTATTATACAGAGTCTGAATGTTTAAGACCTCTAATTTGAATTGGTCAGACATTTGCCTCTGAACGGTTAAACATTATACAGGCTCTTAATGGTTCAGACCTCTTACTGGTTCAGCATTTAATGGTGCAGACCCCTTATTGGTTAAACACTTAACCATTCAGATGCTGCCAAACAACCCCAAAGTCAATAAGGCACAATGGAGTGACTTATTGACTTTTCCCCTCACATATATTCCCAATCCCAAACACCATTTAACTTCAAAATATCACTAAGTTATAAGTTGGTTAAAATAAGCAATCCCAGACACCTCCTCAAATCTCTATTTATTCTACAAGTTATTTAAAAACCCCGTCCAAAGCCCAAACTGACGATGTCGAACTTGTTATGCGATCCCCTGAAAAGCTGGACCTGCCTTGAGTTTCTTTCTATTAATCTGAAGCAGCCCACTATGAGCCCACAAGAATTTATTGCAAAGGTCAAAAGATTAGCCCAATTACTAATAAGCAGTTTAAGCCCACTTTTAAGTAATGATTTTTTTTTTCCTTTTCATTTAATATGGCATGAAAATGGTTTGAGGTTTATAATCCATCGGTCAAGAACATTTCGTTATTTCATGTTCAACTTAATTTCACCGTTTTAACTATTTCTCCATAGATCCACAGACTCCAAAATATAAAAGCTAATTTAATAGTATACTAGATTAGAGTCCCCTGTATTATACGATTTAAATAATGAAAACTATTTTGTTTGCACAACACAATAAGACAAGTAGATGTATATGATAATCATCTCACAAATTTGCAATTTTTTTGCTCATATTAATCAATACCCAACTTGTTTATAAAGTGCTTAATCATCAATTCTTTAGGAAGCATTGTTATTATTTTTACATTGTGTAGTTAAACACCGAAAACATATTTTTCACAACCCAGAAGTTTATTTTCCTTTATTTTGTCATACAAATTAACCTTTCTTAAATGCTAAGTTTTCTTAATTGTCCCCCGGGTAAGTTTCTAACTACTGAAAGAAACCAAATCAAACTTAAATGATAATTACGAGATCAAAACGGCAACGTATAAAGCATCACCTTATTCAGACGAAACTTCAGCTTTTCGTTGTTAGGGTTTTAGATCAATCGGATAGGGTATCGTTTCAGCGATTAGGGTTTAATACACTTCCTACGGAGCAGAGTTTCGAGGTTTAGGGGTTCTGACATTAGAACAACAGAACAAGAGAGAAAGAAGTATCGATTTCTGATCGAAAGTGTGCGAATGAAACTATCCCATACCGGCCTTTATATAGCCCAGGTGGGTTTCTTCCGCGCGTCACGGGAGAGACATGGTCTCTCTTGCGTGGTGCCTGGGAGGCCCGTCTGGCCTAGACCTGCCACGTCACCTATGTACGTCTGACACGTGGCGAATGGGCGTGACACGTGTCATCGGCCGCCTTTTTCGTCTGATCGCGCGTTTTTCTCGACTTTCGTATCTGTTCTTATCGCGTATGCTCGGGTCTTGATCCCAAATGGTTCGGTTTTTAGTTTTGAATTTGGTAAGGGTATTTTTGTGCGGGTTGGTCCATCGAGCGCCAAGTTATTTGTTTCAGTGTTACATTTCGTTGCACGCACTTGTGGTTTTGATTACGGTTTTATTGGGGATATTTTTGGAGGGTTGTTACAATAATAGTAATAAAAAGCAAATGAAAATTAACCAATATCATGTACTATAACTTCGATAGTAATAGAAAATGGTAAATAACAAAGATAATTAATTTCTAACAAAATAAATTGAAGAAGGTGAGTTTGATTGAATTTTATTAATCTAGACAAAACTGCATAAATCAACCTTTATGTTATACCTAAACTGCACTTCATACCTTTCACTATAAAATCGGCAAAACCCAACCTTTATCTTCATGTATTGTAACATTCTATAACATTTACAACTAACGGCCCAAAAACTCAGTTAAGTTACCTCACATGCAAATACGATGGTCTTTTATAACATACAGGTTGATTTATGCAAAATGTTATTATATATATAGTAAAATATTTTTCTTTTTGCAAAATCATTATTATTTGTTAATAATTATATATTTATATATAAACATATATAAAAATAGTTTTAAATTTATTTAAAAAAATATGATTTTAATATTTTTTATAAAGTAGATAATAATGATAAGATAAATTACTTTTTATATAAACTATAACTAAAACACAAATTCTTTTAAAATAAAGTTACTGTAATATCTGGAATATTTTTATAATTATATATATTATAACGGACGTTATAAAACTACTCAAACTAAAAGGTATTTTTTATTTATATGTAAGTATGTATTTATAAAATCAAAATATTAGACAAATTTATATCGATAAAAGAAACTAATAAATTAATTTGACGTTTAAAAAAATCTTTAATAAACTTCAATAAACAAATTTTAAATATATAATGTGTAAATAATACTAATACAAATGGAATATGAAATAATAGATTCTCTTAAATTGAATATATATATATATATATATATATATATATATATATATATAGGGGGCTGCTAGAATGAAAACCACCCTGAGTTGTAAGAACCGCGAGAACTACACCATCCGGGTCGCCGTTTACCATGATTTTTTTTTACAACTACATGTGTATATTATAAACACATCCGTAAAAAAAAATTCAAACGCCCCCCCCCCCCGAGGGGGTAGTTTTTTACACCACAAGTTTGGTGTTTTTATTTTTCTTTTTATTTTTCACCAAACTTGTGGTGTAAAAAACTAACCCCTCGGGGGGGGGGGGGGGGGGGCGCTTGAATTTTTTTTTTACGGATGTCTTTATAATATACACATGTAGTTGTAAAAAAAAATCATGGTAAACGACGACCCGGATGGTGTAGTTCTCGCGGTTCTTACAACTCGGGGTGGTTTTCATTCTAGCGGCTCCCTATATATATATATATAGGGGAAGGTTCAAATGAAAACCACTAGTTATTGTGAAAACTAGAAAACTAACTAAAACCCACTAAAAAGGAGGGAGGGAAGACTTTTAATGAAGGAGGGGTAAAATTGGAACAAAAAATATATAACTTTTCAAACATTTCTCATTTCTCCATACGTTATCATTTTAAAACAAAAATGGCACCATAAGATCACAAATTTTCTTATCTTTCATTCAAGTATATTCGAGCATATTTTTTATGACATAAAAAAAGATTTATGGTGTCGTCTTGTTTTCAATACTATTATTATAGTAGTGCACATGTGCAATATAACATGTACTACAATGTGCATTACATGCTTAAAATTAGTTTTTTGATTCTAGTTTAGCTTTTAGGGTTAGTTTTTTTGGAGGTTTAGGATTAGGATTAGGTTTTTGGGTGTGGGGGGAGGGGGGTTTAGGTTTTTGGGGGGTGGGGGTGGGGGGGTTAGGTTTTTTTCGGGTTTATGTTTAGGGTTTAGTTTTAGGTTTTCGGGAGGGTGGGGGGGTTTAGGTTTTTTTTTTTTGGGGGGGGGGTTAGGCTTTTGGTGGGAGGGTGAATTTAGGTTTTTTTTGGGGGGGGGGGGGGGGTGGGGGGTTTAGGTTTTTGGGGGGTGTCGGTGGGGGGTGGGTTAACTGGTTTAGGCTTTCCGTATTAGTGCACATGTGCAGTACAACCAAAATTTTTTTTTTTTTTTTTTGAAATTTATTTTCCATATATAAAAAGTAACAATTTTTCTAAAAAAATTAAAAAAAAAAATTTGTATGTTTTTTTAGGTTTTTTTAGGCTTTTTTTAGTTAGTTTTCGAGTTTTCACAATAAAAGTGGTTTTCATTTGAACCATCCCCTATATATATATATATATATATATATATATATATATATATATATATAGGAGAGGGTTTAAATGAGAACGCTAAATATTGTGAGAACCGTGAGAACAAATGAAAAAACCATGAGAACTTGGTCAAAAACAATTCAAATTCAATTTTTTTTTCTACACTTATCATTATTATTCGAATACAATGTTAGAAATTCAATTTACACGTTTAAATTTACGTGAATTCAATAATAAAGAAAATTTACACATGTGTAAGTTTACCATTTACACATATGTAAATCTGCTATATTTACACATGTGTAAAAAATCTAAAAATAATGATTTTGAAATGAGAAATAAATTATTTGATGTTATAAATTCTTGTTATGATGTTGTATCTTAATTACAATGAGGTTTGTATAAAAAAAATTGGTTTTTTAATTCGTTCTCACGGTTCTCGCAATATTTAGCGTTCTCAAGATAACCCTCCCCTATATGAAAACCACCTCCAGTTGTAAGAACCAAAAGAACCACTCTCCACCAATCAGATTACACCAACAAAATGGGTGTTTTGGTCATTTACTCCAATTGTCTAATCTCTCTCTCTATCTTCATTAATTGTATCAGACCTTTTATCTATCCTCTCTCTTATTTATTGTCTTTAAAACTGAAGCTTGAGCTTGTATTTCATCTCTCTCATCACAAACCTGCAACCCACCCACACCCCAAGGTGCCCCTGTTTCCGGCGACCACCACTAGCCAAACACCCCTCCCCTCCGTCTCGACAGTAATTGCTGGCCACCCAACTGTTGTGGCGGCGCGTGATTCCGGTGGCCCCAAACAACGGCAGAGAGATCCGACCATGTAACACCTCGAATTTTTGTGTCCAATAATGTGTTAACACGTGTCATTTGTTTACACGTGGCATTGATATTAAATAAAGGACTGATTTTGACAAACCTTGAAAGTATATAAATTCGAGGGTTATAAATGTCAACAAGGGTAAATATACTATATAGTAACCCTAAATAAATGCTTGTACCTTTAAACGAATAAATCATAAATCGTACGGAAACGAAACGCGGAAGAAAGTGAGAGATTACGAGCTACAGGGGTTAACTGTGTCAACATGTTTAATATTACCTCTGAGTGACCCTTTAACGTTCCCAAGGCTTCGTAACAGTATTATACGCTCACTAGAATATACTGTATAAATACCGCGAAGTTCCGTCTTAAAACGAAGGAGTTATACTCAAGTTCGTATAAGAAGGGTTAAAAGCGTTAATAATGAAAGTTAAGGCTTTCTGAATAATTAATAAACTAACCGGGGACTTTATAATGCGGGTAAATAACACGAGGCCCCTATCGGTAAATAACCGAGGGCCAAACCGCAAAGTTACCCCTTCAAAACCGAAAGGTCAGGTAAATCATTACGAAAGATTTCGTTATTAATTACCAGGATTTCGCAATCATGACAAAAGATTTAAAATTTCTGAAATCTTAACCCCACGCGACCCGCATTGCATATGGGTTAAGTTGAGGCGGGCCGCGAGCCTCCTCTTTTACGCGTCTGATCTTTGAATCTTAGGCGGCCCGCATTATAAACGCATGGAACTTCCATGCGGGCCGCATTAGACGCCCAGATGCAGAAACATTGTAACTACTTGACCTTTGGACCATTTGAACGACCAACAACCAATTAATGGGGCATGGGCACTCTATGCTCGACCCATAACACTTAGGGGACACCTACCCATCATCTCTGGACTATTGTGAGTGTTTGCAATGATCATAGTTGCTTGGCATTGGCTATAAATAGTCACCTTATGCACATAACATTCACAACATCAAAAACACACACCTCTGATCATTGCAAGAGCTCTCAAGTCCTTTTCTCTGCTCTATAAGCAAGAACACAACTTCTGTAAGTGATCTAACCCTTTGTGGTTTCACATTTCCTTAGTAAATGGCTAAGAACCAAACCGTCGTAACTACGGTTTGACTTTACAATAAATCAGTAATGGTTCAGTCTTATGACGAATCAAAAGTGGTTATGAGTTGGTATTTATGTGGGTAATAAACCTCTAAAAAGGTTCCCCCTGATCACCACTCTAACTATGTCAAATATCGAGTCAAATGTGCGGTTAAAAAGTCAACAGAAAGCTATTTTAGCGATTTATGCATAATCTGTAATGTATATGTTATGAAACCTGTTTTGACACTTATAAAATATGATAATAAGTATATAAACTTGTTTGCGCTCGTTTGAATCGATCATTTGCTATATTGACCCGGTTCGGAGCCGAATGTCGCAAAAGTTTGACTTTAGCTTTGACTTCAGTTCTGACCCGTTTTAGTGAGGTATAAATATACCTTAGCACTCTCTTAGGACCAGGTCACATGTTGGTATAAACCTCTGTGGTCGGTTCATGAGTTATCCGAGTCTTTTACGTATTTCCGTCATTCGCCTAAAAGTTGACCGTAACGGCCTTTATAAAATAAAACGAGTATTTCGGACACGTGAACGGACCATAACCTTGCTTATTAAATTATAAGCATGTCCTTAAAGTTTCACGTCAATCCGAGGTCTAGAATGAGAGTTATGCTAATTAGCGCAATTTAAATAAACTTTAGTAATTAACGGCGCAAATAGCATAACGCCTATCTAAACCAAGATTTCGTCACCAACACTTTTACCCACTGTATTAAAATAATATTTTGGGAATTTTAAAGATTTTTAATAAATTTTACCTCGCTCATAACCTGCGGTTATGGCTACGGTTCGGTAAATACCGAATATGCCCTTTTCGACCAAAACATGAGTTCTACTAGGTCTTTTGACCCGATTCCAGTTGCTACTGGTTCTAAATAATAAATAAAGTATTTTAAGCTTTATAAGCTGATCGGGAAACTCAGATTTCCTGTAGAACTCGAAAAGCCCTTTTAAAGCCTTTAAAATGACCGAAAAGCCCCTACGGGGCATAATATTAACTTAAACTCGTTACGGGCATCACGGAAGGTATCCTACTGATACCACAACCCATTTAAGGCATATTGACTTAGGAAATAAGCGTACGACTCTCATGGTTACCCGTTTCGCCTATTGTGCGCACGGTTCGGCTTATGAAACTAGTTTTCATAAATTAGCCGATACGGGTCAAATTATATTATTTGAACCCCAAAATCCAGAGTATGAACCATTAACCCATATAAAACAAGTCTCTGAACTTGTTGGGTCAGAATCACACTCCATTCTCGGTTTTCGCCTTTTCGCGCGATTAAACCATATCTATGTATATCGGAACCAACCGGTCTAGGCTACGGCCATTATAACGACCCGTTAGGATTCTAAGAGGTTAATTAAAAACCTTCGTTCCAGATTAGGAGCCCCAGTAAAAGCTATCGGTGATTTAATCCAATTAAGGAAATATACTTGCAAAGGTAAATACTTTAACTTATTTCCCCTATATGGGCTTGGGTTACGGTATATTAATACCGCTTGATTGAGCATTATATAATTCCATCGCTTAGGTGGTTAATTGATTAAATATGATCGGCTCATTTAAACAGTTTTGTTGCTTATAAGCCTTTGGGGGGTTTAATGACCGTTGTCCCGGATATCCTTGGCATCATTTTACGAAATGGCCACGACCATCGACATCCCGGTGTAGGCGTACACCCGGTATAAAGTGTCGACATTAAATTTAAAAGACGTAGCCGTTGGTTTTTATACTACAGTTTTACGCAAACGTGGTGTGTCTATAAATCTTTAACCCGGCACGACCCGGGCTACTGAACGCATAAAAGAACAAGTAAAACGTTCACAAGATTTTATTATAATTTTCCCAAGTTATAAAAGAGTTTGTGCCTTGTGCATTCAAATCAATTTTAATAAACATTTTCAAATGTGTCAGTTGAATGTATTTACCAGTGTAAACTGACGTATTTTCCCCAAAAAGATTAAGTGCAGGTACCTGAACGTAAATTGGCTGGTATTAGCTCCCTAGCGTCGTGATAAGTCTCGCAAGCTTGATTGCAGTATCTGATGGAACAATACTTTATGTTTATTTACGATCCACTGTGGATATATTCAACTTCTGTAATACATTTGATATTACAACCAGAGGTTGAGATTATATATTTATCTTTAAGCTTCCGCTGTGCATTATATAATTGTGTGGTTTGACTATATTGTTGCCAACATCGTCACGGTAATTCCCCACCGGGCCCACCGGTGAGACACGTGGAAATCGGGGTGTGACAGGTTGGTATCAGAGCCAACATTGAGTGAATTAAACACTATCCTATTGTGTTTAATCTCAATGATACAATTGCACATACTTGAGTCTAGACAATAACTTAGGACAAATTCGGATTATCACTCCTTTTTGTCTTTATTTTCGATTTGATTTTTAATAAGTTTTGGAGCAGGAAAATGCCACCTGTTATATTCCGAGGAAGAGGAAGGGGAAGAAGAGGCCGAGGAGAAATCGTGACACATCACGATAACGAGGCTGGACCATCTGGTACAAGACATCCTTCGATGACACGGAGCGAAGAACCACAACGACGAAGAGATCTTTACGAACCCGCGAGGCATTCCACTTCGCACAGCTCGACGCCATCCTACCGGCACTCCTTTGGGCCAAATTCAGAAAATGATCCCAACAACCCACAACCTTCCTTCATACCTCTACAACGTTCGGTTTCGCACCGGAATTATGACGACCCTACTCCATACTACATAGGTCAGTTTAATCCAGCTGACTACATACAGGAACCTTCAGGATTTGTTCCGCTTGGTCCACAAGACCACTTTTCTGAAGATCCCATGGAGGAAGATGAGGATCCTACTGAACCAGCTCGTGGTACGCCCACGCATCCGATAGAAGTTTCTGATGGGTCATCCTTCCGTGGAACGCCCTATCAAGGACCAGACAGTTTCCAAGCAATGTTTGACCGACATGAGTGGTATTACACACCACCTCAACAGACATCTCAACAACCGAGACATCCACAGGATCCCTCTGAGGATTCACGCTTTGAGGCAGTTACGCCACCACCTCCGCCACCGGCACAACCAGTAATACCTGATCCGCCGAGGCGTAGGAGGACAAATGCTCGTATGTCTACACGAGGAGGAAGGGGTATCCACTTCAGCACTCCTCGACATTCTAGTAGTAGCCACTATCCGCCGCTACAAGAAGAAGGACCTTCAAGTCCTATACAGGAGGCGAACTCCGCACCAGCTGCACGAAATTCGCCACCATTCGGGTATGACCAACCCATACCTGCTTATACGGGTTCGACGGCTTACAACCCGTTCGAACCGTCACAAGCACAATACAACTACGACTATGAGCGCGACCCATATGTGGTGTCGGCTAGATATAATACGCGCTACCCTGACGGAGCACATGGAATGTCACACCCCGATTTCCACGTGTCTCACCGGTGGGCCCGGTGGGGGATTACCGTGACGATGTTGGCAACAATATAGTCAAACCACACAATTATATAATGCACAGCGGAAGCATAAGATAAATATATATATTTCAACCTCTGGTGATAATATCAATGTATTACAGAAGTTGAATATCCACAGTGGATCGTAAATAAAGGTAAAGTATTGTTCCATTAGATACTGCAATCAAGCTTGCGAGGCTTATCCCGGCGCTAGGGAGCTAATACCAGCCAATTACGTTTAGGTACCTGCACTTAATTTTTTGGGGAAAATACGTCAGTTTACACTGGTAAATACATTCAACTGACACATTTGAAAATGTTTATTAAAATTGATTTGAATGCACAAGGCACAAACTCTTTTATAACTTGGGAAAATTCATAATGATCTTGTGAACGTTTTACATGTTCTTTTATGCGTTCAGTAGCCCGGGTCGTGCCGGGTTAAAGATTTATAGACACACCACGTTTGCGTAAAACCGTAGTACAAAAACCAACGGCTACGTCTTTTAATTTTAATGTCGACACTTTATACCGGGTGTACGCCTACACCGGGATGTCGATGGTCGTGGCCATTTCGTAAAATGATGCCAAGGATATCCGGGACAACGGTCATTAAACCCCCCAAAGGCTTATAAGCAACAAAACTGTTTAAATGAGCCGATCATATTTAATCAAATAACCACCTAAGCGATGGAATTATATAATGCTCAATCAAGCGGTATTAATATACCGTAACCCAAGCCCATATAGGGGAAATAAGTTTAAGTATTTACCTTTGCAAGTATTAACCCTTAATTTAGATCAAGTCACCGATAGCTTTTACTGGGGCTCCTAATCTGGAACGAAGGTTTTAATTAACCTCTTAGAATCCTAGCGGTCCTTATATTAGCCGTAGCTTAAACCGGTTGATTCCGATATATAGATATGGTTAATTCGCACGAAAAGGCGAAAACCGGGAGTGGAGTATGATCTGGACCCAACAAGTTCAGAGACTTGTTTTATAGGGGTTTATAGTTCACACTCTGGATTTTGGGGTTCAAATAATATAATTTGACCCATATCGGCTATTGCACGAAAACTAGTTCCATGAGCCGTACCGTGTGCGCAAATAGGCGAAACGGTTAACCATAAGTGTCCTACGCTTATTTCCTAAGTCAATATGCCTTAAAAGTATTGTGGTATCAGTAGGATACCTTCCGTGACGCCCGTAACGAGTTTAAGTTAATATTATGCCCCGTAGGGGCTTTTCGGTCATTTTAAAGACTTTAAAAAGGCTTCTCGAGTTCTAAAGGAAATCTGAGTTTCCCGAACAGCTTAGAAAGCTTAAAATACTTTATTTATTATTTAAAACCAGTGGCAATTGGAATCGGGTCAAAAGACCTTGTAGAACTCCCGTTTTGGCCAAAAAGGGCATATTCGGTATTTACCGAACCGTAGCCATAACCGCAGGTTATGAGCAAGGTAAAAATTATTAAAAATCTTTAAAATTCCCAAAATATTATTTTACCACAGTGGGTAAAAGTTTTGGTGACGAAATCTTGGATTAGATAGGCGTTATGCTAATTGCGCCGTTAATTACAAAACTTTCTCTAATTTGCGCTAATTAGCATAACTCTCGTTCTAGACCTCGGATTGACGTGAAACTTTAAGGACATGCTTATAATTTAACAAGCAAGGTTTTGGTCCGTTCACGTGTCCGAAAAACTCGTTTTAATTTTAAAAGGCCGTTACGGTCAACTTTTAGGCGAATGACGGAAATACGTAAAAGACTCGGATAACTCATGAACCGACCACAGAGGTTTATACCAACATGTGACCTGGTCCTAAGAGAGTCCTAAGGCATATTTATACCTCACTAAAACGGGTCAGAACTGAAGTCAAAGCAAAAGTCAAACTTTTGCGACTTTCGGCTCCGAACCGGTTCAACATAGTAAATGATCGATTCAAACGAGCGCAAACAGGTTTATATACTTATTATCGTGTTTTATGATTGTCAAAACAGGTTCCATAACATATACATTACAGATTATGCATAAATCGCTAAAATAGCTTTCTGTTGACTTTTTAACCGCACGTTTGACTCGTCATTTGACATAGTTAGAGTGGTGATCAGGGGGAACCATTTTAGAGGTTTATTACCCACG
Organism: Helianthus annuus; assembly: GCF_002127325.2. Lineage (NCBI taxonomy): Eukaryota > Viridiplantae > Streptophyta > Magnoliopsida > Asterales > Asteraceae > Helianthus > Helianthus annuus. The sequence goes on from NC_035446.2 coordinate 168,806,775, forward strand.
TAAATACCAACTCATAACCACTTTTGATTCGTCATAAGACTGAACCATTACTGATTTATTGTAAAGTCAAACCGTAGTTACGACGGTTTGGTTTTTAGCTAAAAACTAAGCATAAGCTGAACTATGGATGATCAAGGTAACTTACAGAAGTTAGTACTTGAATATGGAGCAGAAGAGAATGCTTGGAGCTTCTTAGAATGATCAGTAGTTGTGTTTTGAGTTGTGTGAATGTTGTAACTACAACATGGCTATTTATAGTGCATTTTAGGCTCCAAGATCATTCCACATTGCCCTACAACTGGTCATGGATGATGGGCAGGTGTCCCTAAGGGTTATGGGTCGTGTAGGGGGCGCCCATGCTCCATTAATTGGTGTTTGATCGTTCAAAAGCTCCAAAAGGCAAGAAACTACAAAGTTTCTGCATCTGGGCACTTTACGCGGCCCGCATGGGAGTTCCCATGCATTTTAATGCGGGTCGCCTAAAGATCAAATATCAGTTGCGTATCTGAGGTGGCTCGCGGCCCGCCTCAACTTATGTCTAAACCTCACGCGGGTCGCGAGAGGTTATATTTTCTGAATTTCTCAAATCTTTTATAATGATTACAGAATCTGGCCATTAATAACGAAATCTTTCGTAATGATTCGCCTGACCTTTCGGTTTTGAAGGGGTAACTTTGCGGTTTGGCCCTCGGTTATTTACCGATAGGGGCCTCGTGTTATTTACCCGCATTATAAAGTCCCCGGTTTATTTATTTAATTATTCTGAAAGCCTTAACTTTCACTGTTGACGCTTTTAACCCTTCTTCTACGAATTCGATCGTAACTTTCTCGTTTCATATCGAAACTTCGCGAAATTCATATATATTATTTTAGTGAGGGTATAATACCGTTACAAAGTCTTTGGAACGTTAAAGGGTCACTCAGAGGTATTATTAAACATGTTGACACAGTTAACCCCTGTAGTTTGTAATCTCTCACTTTCTTCCGCGTTTTGTTTTTGTACGATCTATAATTTATTCGTTTGAAGGTTTAAGCATTATTTAGGGATACTATACAGTATATTTACCCTTGTTGACATTTTTATAACCCTCGAATTTATATACTTTCAAGGTTTGTCAAAATTAGTCCTTTATTTATTATAGATGCCACGTGTAAACAAATGACACGTGTTAACACATCATTGGACACAAAAATTTGAGGTGTTACATGGAAACATGGGGCCACCGGATTACTCAGCTCATGGGTATCCAATAGCTCCCAGACCTTCAGTTCCGCATCAAGCGCCACAACCACGTTTCTCTCCTCCTGAACAGGAAGAAATACTCCATCGACTAGATCGTGTGGAGAGAGAGTTCGAGGAAGAGAAGAAAAGCCATCGAGGATTTCTCAAAGGCTTGGCGAATCTACTAAAGGGCAAAAAGAAGAAACGTGACCACTAGCCCTTGATAATTGTACTAATGTAATTTCTACTTTGAAATAAGTCCCTGCGTGGACAACTTATCATATTTCAGTCCCTACGTGGACTTATCTTTAGTCCTTGCATGGACACCTGTCTTGTATTAGTCCCTGCGTGGACTTGTCACTTATTTTAAACTCCTATGGGGGTATGTACTATTTGAAAGACCCGTTTAGGGCAATATGTACTCGTATTTGAGATTTTTGGAATGTATGTTACGAATTTTGTTTTAATATGTATAAAATAAATCAAAACCATTCCTTTTATATTGATCTGCCTAAATAAAGAATCTTAAAAGGAGAAACCTAGCTTGGTGTCTTTTAAGATCCAGTCAAGATGGTACGACCTAATTGAAAAGATTCTGATTCCATGTTAACCTCTGCACGCATGTTAACAATCATGGCAGATGTGATTCGTTAAAATCACGCACGTCATTCTTATACAATGATCCTTTAAGGATTTCAAAACCCAACTAAATGATTTATAAATCGTGGGTTAAATCACCAATAAAGGTGATCAATATTATTAAAACATCCATTAGTGATGTCGTGCCTACGGGCCAGTATTATAAAAACATCCATTAGTGATGTAGTGCCTACGGGCCAGTATTATTAAAACATCCATTAGTGATGTAGTGCCTACGGGCCAGTATTATTAAAACATCCATTAGTGATGTAGTGCCTACGGGCCAATATTATTAAAACATCCATTAGTGATGTAGTGCCTACGGGCCAGTATTATAAAAACATCCATTAGTGATGTAGTGCCTACGGGCCAACCATATTAAAACATCCATTAGTGATGTAATGCCTACGGGCCAACTTTATTAAAAACATCCATTTGAGATGTAGTGCCTACGGGCCAACCATATTAAAACATCCATTTGAGGTGTAGTGCCTATGGGCCATAATAATTGTCTTATAAAGACAAAAGGCAGTGGTAGTCTATGACTCTCTGTCAGAAAGAGATAAAAGAACTACGGTTCAAATCTCTATGCCTTTGATTCTCTGAAATCTCGGCTAATATTATAAAACATCATCATGATTAGGCTTTATGCCGCCAATACTATCTATATAGCTGAAATAGGATATATTCAAATCCTAATATGTAATAAAATAATAAGTTAACCAAATATGGTCTCTGTACCATGGTTGACGAATTGTCATAAAAGACAATTATATAATAATCGCCTAAATAAAAGTTTTGTTATCTTCTGTAACAGATTCAAATTACAATGGCGGATCCCAATGGAGAGAACAGCCACACAAATGAAGATGACTATGACAATGCGTCAGTGCATTTGACCGGCGCACAACTGAAGGCTCTAATTGACAATGCCGTTCAGGCAGCTATTGATCGTCAATATACTGAGTCCCAAGGCAGAACCGTGTCAAAACCACCCTCTAAACCAAATACACACTCCAAACCACCCTCTGAACCCAAGAAAGATGACGACAAACACTCGTCCACTGAGCACAGCGTTCATCGCGATAGAGAATATACTGATGCATCCAGTGCCAAGGGTTGCACCTACAAATACTTTGTATCATGTAAGCCCCGTGAATTTACAGGGGAGAAAGGTGCGGTTGACTGTATCACCTGGCTAGACGAGATGGACACGATTGTGGACATCAGCGGGTGCGCTGAGAGGGACGTGGTTAAGTTTGTGTCCCAGTCATTCAAGGGCGAGGCCCTGGCGTGGTGGAGAGCTCTGGTGCAGGCTTCAGGTAAGTCTGCCTTATACAAAATGTCATGGGGGGAGTTTATTGCCCTCATAAAAGAAAACTACTGCCCTCAGCACGAGGTTGAGAAGATAGAGGCTGATTTTGTCTCACTGGTAATGACGAACCTGGACTGCCAGGCGTATTTGACGAGTTTCAATACCATGTCTCGTCTAGTTCCATACCTGGTGACACCAGAACCCAGAAGAATTGCCCGTTTCATTGGGGGCTTAGAGCCGGCGATCAAGGCCAGTGTGAAGGCCTCTAGGCCGACGACCTTCAGGTCAGTTACTGACCTCTCCTTGTCTCTTACACTTGATGCTGTCCGTCTGAGGGCACAAAGGAGCAAGGAGGCTGAAAAGCGAAAACGTGAGGATGATACCTCACGAAAGTCTGGGAAAAAGCACCATGGAAACGGTGAGGGCAAGAGAGGGTCGGAGGCAAAGAAGGAGGGGCAAACTGATGGAAGACCTCACTGCAAGGTCTGCAAGAAACCTCACTCCGGGAAGTGTAGGTTTGCGTCTGGATCACAGTCGCAACAAAAGACTCCATCCTGTGGGCTATGCAAGTCCAAGGATCATAAGACCGTGGAGTGCAAAAAGATAAAGGATGCAACCTGCTATGGTTGTAATGAAAAGGGACATATCAAGAGTAATTGCCCAAAGTATGCCAAGAAGGCGGAAGAGACGAAGAAGTCGAATGCGAGAGTTTTTCGCATGGATGCAAAGGAAGCGGTTAAGGACGACACTGTGCTTACAGGTACTTTTCTCGTAAATAATATATTTGCAAGAGTATTATTCGATTCTGGCGCCGATAAATCCTTTGTAGACCAGAAATTTTGCCAACTACTAAATATGCCAATCAAAACCCTTGACGTGAAATACGAAGTAGAGTTAGCAGACGGCACGATAGAAACCGTCTCAACTGTTATAGAAGGATGTGAAATGTCCATTAGGAACCATTCTTTTCCTTTATCTCTACTTCCCTTCAAATTAGCGGGTTTTGACATTGTGCTAGGCATGGACTGGTTATCCCATAATCAGGCCCAAATCATTTGCGGCAAAAGGCAGATAGTCTTAAAGACTCCGAGTGGTGAATCTCTTACCATTCAGGGGGATACGCATTACGGATTGCCCGAAGATGTATCTATGCTGAAAGCTTCAAGGTGTTTGAACAGAGGCTGTGTAATTTACATGGCTCAGGTGATAATAGAAGAACCAAAGCCGAAGATCGAGGATCTTCCCGTCATTTCTGAATACCCCGAGGTTTTTCCTGAAGAACTACCTGGTTTGCCACCAGATAGACAAGTGGAGTTCAGAATTGACATCATTCCTGGAGCAGCTCCGATAGCAAGAGCACCTTACAGGCTAGCTCCAACAGAAATGAAAGAACTGAGGACCCAGTTGGATGAACTGCTGGCGAAAGGTTTTATCAGACCTAGTTCATCTCCCTGGGGAGCTCCTGTCCTATTTTTAAAGAAGAAGGACGGATCGATGCGGTTGTGCATCGACTACCGAGAGCTGAATAAAGTTACCATAAAGAATAGATATCCTTTACCAAGGATCGATGATCTATTCGATCAGTTGCAAGGAGCAAGCTACTTCTCCAAGATCGACTTGAGATCGGGTTATCATCAGCTAAGGGTCAGAGATGAAGATGTACACAAAACAGCATTTAGGACTCGCTATGGTCATTACGAGTTCCTAGTGATGCCTTTTGGGCTCACAAATGCACCGGCTGCGTTCATGGATCTCATGAACCGCGTTTGCAAGCCGTACTTGGACAAATTCGTCATAGTCTTCATCGACGATATCCTTATCTATTCCAAGAACCAAGCAGACCACGAGAAGCACCTCCGTTGCATTCTCGAATTACTACAGCGTGAGAAACTCTACGCCAAATTCTCGAAATGTGAATTCTGGCTACGAGAGGTTCAATTTTTAGGACACGTTGTGAGCGAGCGTGGTATCCAAGTGGATCCCGCTAAGGTAGAGGCGGTCATGAACTGGCAAGAGCCAAAGACGCCTACCGAAATCCGTAGTTTCCTGGGATTAGCAGGATACTACCGGAGATTTATTGAAAATTTTTCGAGGATTGCTGCGCCCTTGACTTCCTTGACCAAGAAGAAAGAAAAGTACATATGGGGCCCAAAGCAGCAAGAGTCCTTCGAAATACTGAAGCAAAAGCTAAGCAACGCACCTGTGTTAACATTACCAGAAGGTACTGATGAATTCGTAGTTTACTGCGATGCATCACACACAGGCATGGGGTGTGTTCTTATGCAGAAGGGCAAGGTGATTGCCTATGCTTCAAGGCAATTAAAGGTGCACGAAAAGAATTACACCACCCATGATTTGGAGTTGGGTGCCGTTGTATTTGCACTAAAGTTGTGGAGGCATTACCTCTATGGTATTAAATTTGTGATTTATTCAGATCACAAAAGCCTTCAGCACCTGTTCAACCATTATTTCTTAAACAAACATTATGACCAAGTCTCATCTACTCCCTCTTTTCAAATTCGAATTATTTTTGAAATTTCACTTTTACTCATATCACGTACAAATACTTTATCATACATTTATACATTATCCGCATACATGATTTCACATAATTTTATTTATACCCCCTTGTAACAATAAATGGAGACATATAATCAAGATGGGAGTGATTTCCTTACCTTGACGACTAACTCCGTTTCTTTTCTCATCTTACAACGACCTCGCCAATGAATTAGGGGTGATTCCCTTACTTAGGTGATCGTTACCAATATTTTCCTTAATAGACTATATTACGTAAACATGATCACGTTTATAACTAAATCGTTTATCATTAGGCAAATCTCTATTTATTTCAGCATGCATTGTTTATATGAACGGAATTCTTATTCTACAATCTATTTTTTTTTTTTTTTGCTCATACACACAAAAATTCTCAACCTTTACCATAAACGCTTATGCCTCGATTTTCAAAAATTACGAAATGCTACTTATCAACCTAGTTGGTTCAATAAATCCATTGCCCACGAAATTTTCAAAAGTATAACGCACATAACTAATAAATATTTTATGCTCTCCGTACATTTATGAACTAGATTCTATATGTCATGTCAACTCGATCTATTTTGATTTTAATTAAACGTCACGCTTTTTCTCAAAACAACTATATATGTATATCATTTTATGTGCTTTAGTTTATATCTCGTGACAATTACACTTATACCCCCATTTTTACCTTCATACTCAAAACTTCTTGGCCTTTTCTTTCATGTTTAAATTCGTATATTACGATTCTATCATAAACAAAAATCATTACGTATTACACTCATATCCATATTCGTATTTCTACATCTTATGTCTACACCTATATTTATATTTACACATTTATAATCATATCTATATTCATACGTTTTATATTATACTCGTGTTCCCAAATTATACATTTACATTATAATTATCTCCAAGTTTATATTAATACGATTATACTTACACTCACATTTATACAATTACATCTACACTAATATTCATATTCGTGTTTATACTCATATATCCTATTTGTACCTGTACCTATGCAACTATGCTTGAACTTATATTCACATCCATATATTTTCCTCATACCAATACAATTATGTTTATACGTAAATTCATAGTTATACTCGCATTTATACAATTTATGATAGACTCATACTTATCACGCTCATTCGTTTGTGCTCAAAATTGTACTCACATATATTTACTCATATTTTTACTCATACTCCTGGCATGCGCTCTCGTGCGTGTTCATATTTAAACTTATCCTAGACTCATGCTTTTTACACAAAATTTATACTTGCGCACTATACGCGGGCGAAACCCGAGAGATTCGCTTACGTTGTTATACTATTTGGAACACAAGCATGCTTATATGCTATGCCTCTATGCACGCAATCTTATTTTTTTAGAATTTATTTATACCTTAATTCATACGCAACTAGTACAAGTTATGCGGATCATGTGACGATCAATGTAGTCGGGGGTGCACACGGGATTATAGTGATAGTCGTATGAGAACCATAGAGTGTACTATTGTGTATGGTAAGACACGGAACGTAACATGACACCGGATACGAAACGGACGTCACATGGTCAAAACATGGTGGATACGCCGCTGGTACTTCCTATATATAAGTGTTTTCACCATGTACCAAACTCTCGTAAAACGTGCCATGAGAAATTCAGTGTTTTACAGACCATTTAGACCTGTTACAACCTTAGACAACTCACAAACGCATTATATTCGATTATCCTTGACGAGACCTCATCTTTTCCCTACGTCTTCCTAAATTTCGGGACGAAATTTCCTAAAGGAGGGGAGACTGTAACGCCCGGCTCTTTTGTACTTTCCATTTTTAGAAAGTTTTGTTCGTATTTCTATTTTTGGAAACCTTGTATTCTTGTAATCGCTCCTTTCATTGTAATCATTATCAAACCGAGACTTGGATCATTAATGAAACTCGTATTTTGATACAAATATGTTATACACACTTTTTATATGCTCAAACATTCACTTTTATGGAACGATTGATACTTATTCGTAATTCTTGGAAACTATGTACTAAACTTGTAAATACATGAAACTTGTGCATTAAACGTATTTTGAACGTAAACAATACTTGATTATGAAACTTATACGCTTAATTATACTTCGGTTATGATTATCGTGCTTGATTGCATCTTATACTATGCTTTTATGTCAAAACAAGTCCCTAAACTCTCAAGTTTGCACCTAAAAACATCAAACTCAAAACTTCAGGGGCTAAATTGTAACAAAACGAAAGTCTGGAGATCAAGGGCGCCGCGTGACGCGAGGCTCCTTGGCGTCACGCGAGCCCCTGTTTTCGGCAGACTTGTGTTTCTTTCAAATTTTGCACGAAATCCCAAGTTCTAATCTCACCCAATCACCTTTAATCCACCTCTAATCACCTCCAATCACCTTCTAACTCCCTAATTATAAATACCCACCTTCTCCAACCCATTTGACACTTTCACAACTCTCTAATCTTCACTAAAACACTCTCAAATCTGCAGAAAATCTGAGTTTGGACAGCTTCTCGTATCTTTACTAAAGTGAGTGTAACTCACTCATTTCTTAACCAAATCACTTGGTTCTTCTTCCTAATGCTTCATTATGTCCTTAGGTTTGAATCCTTGGTTTTTCCTTGGAAGAATCATGCTTGGATTTGGCTTAAAATGGACCAAAACTTTCTGTTTTATATTTTATTTTTCAACAACTTGTTATTCCTTATCAAACTTGAGTTTACTCATCTCATTCCTATGTCCTAATGCTTACAACACTTTTTGTGGTTGGTTAGGCTTAAAAACAAGGTTGAGACACTTAAAAATCAGAGGATTAAACCTCATAAACTTGGCGTTTTATTTAGGGTTTTAACCCACAAATCATGTCAAACTTAAGCTTTGATACATGAGTGATTATGGAACAACTTGGGTTGTTCCAAACATAAAATCCTCACATGGTTTGATGATTTCTAATAGTTAGTTTACTTAATGTACTTGTTATAAGCTTAGTTCATGACCCTCCTTGGTTGTTTTTACATCAAGTGTAGTGGTGAACATCAAAGGGGTACCTAAATGGAAGCTTGTCTTCCTACCCCATACGTGACATCTATGACACATCTTGAGGTACCTAAATGAAGAATAAATCTTCTACCTCTTACTTGAATACTTAAAATATATATATCCTACAAGTTAAATAATATATATGTACATACACATCTTTGATAATCATCTAAGGACCTAAAACCTTGTCATGATTCTTATGAGTGTTCAACTCATGAAATCACTAAGACCCTTGTGGTTACCAAGTGTCATGCAAGTGTTGAAGGGAAGATGAATACTTTGATATTATATTCTATTACATTTTCATGTTACTTAAATTCCGAATCTTCCGAATCCCCCAAACTCATACACTTTGTTTCTTTGTGTAGAGGAACAAGGTGCTCCAACTAGCTAAACCACCAACTTACTCTCGGACCTCAAGCTAAAGACTTGCAAACCGTGAGTATACTCGTATTTTCCCCCTTTTTACTTTTACCACTTTTGGGGTGTAACATGTTTACCTATTGAAAACTTACACATGAACACTTTGTTAAACACATGAACGTTCCTATAACATGCTTGTATACGTGATGGCTTGATACTTTAAACTTGGGTTATTCTTATGTGTTGAACTTATCATTAACTTCGTACGAGCCAAACCTTGACATATGTAGCGCTATATGATTAACGACCCGCCCGTAAACTTGAGGTTATGTCTTGAGCATATTGCGTTTTCTTGGTTTGATATGTTAGACACATGCCATATTTAATGTTTATCTTGAATGATATGCTTGCCATGAGGAATTGTTCACACTTTTTATCTTATGCTATGTACGTACCAAACTTGTATACTCGCCTTTGCTTTTGCATTGAATTGTATTTTCAAACATGTTACAGGTTGATGATGATGAAATGAAAACGGATAGCAAAGATGCCTAGATACTCACTTAGACGTTTAGGTTTAAAGTGTTGTATCAATTTTGTTTATGTTATGTTGAACAATGTTGTTATTTGCTTTCTTGTAATGTTTTGACAATTTATTTTGGAAATGAAATTTGGATTATTAAATTATTGTCACAAATAGCGTTATGATGTCTCGAGCAATCTTCACACTTCGTCTCATCCCGATGTTTCCGCCATTGGTTGGGGTGTGCCAACGCCGTTGGATGGAGACCCTGAATGATTATGACTGTGAAATCAGGTACCATCCCGGCAAGGCGAATGTAGTCGCCGATGCCTTGAGCAGAAAAGAAAGGGTAAAACCTATTCGAATCAATGCCAAAAGCATTGAGGTCAAGAACAAATTAATTGAAAGGATATTAGCTGCACAGCGAGAGGCTGTGTTGGAAGCTAATTATCCTAATGAAAAGCTGGGAGTAACTGAGGAGCAGTTGACTCTTAGCAAGGATGGAATTCTTAGGTTGAACGGACGTATATGGGTTCCGATTTATGGAGGACTACGAGATGTTGTTCTCCAGGAAGCCCATAGTTCCAAATACTCAGTCCATCCTGGTGCTGACAAAATGTACCAAGACTTAAAGGCAAATTATTGGTGGATAGGCTTGAAAAAGTCTGTAGCCGCCCATGTAGCAAAGTGCTTGACTTGTGCTCAAGTCAAAGCCGAGCACCAAAAGCCGTCTGGCTTGCTACAACAACCTGAACTTCCCGAGTGGAAGTGGGAATGCGTAACTATGGACTTCATAACCAAGTTACCCAAAACCAGGAAAGGAAATGATACAATATGGGTCATAGTCGATAGGCTGACTAAATCAGCTCATTTTCTACCCATCAAGGAGACGTATAGCTCCGATATGTTAGCCCAACTTTATGTTGATAAGATTGTAGCCTTACACGGCATACCTGTGTCTATTATCTCCGACAGGGATACTAGATACACATCTCATTTCTGGAAGAGTTTCCAGCAATCTTTGGGCACGCGTTTAAACTTTAGTACGGCTTACCATCCACAGACGGACGGTCAAAGTGAGCGTACTATCCAAACGCTAGAAGACATGCTTCGTGCATGTGCGATCGATTTAGGTGGTAACTGGGATAAGAACCTACCCCTGATCGAATTCTCCTACAATAATAGCTACCACACCAGCATAAAGGCTGCGCCTTTCGAGGCATTATATGGTAGGAAATGTAGATCGCCTGTTTGTTGGGCGGAAGTAGGAGAGGTCCAATTATCGGGACCAGAGATTGTTTTCCAGACGACGGACAAGATTGTCCAGATCCGGGAACGTCTCAAGGCTGCCCGCGATAGGCAGAAGAGCTACGCTGATCCAAAGCGTAAGGATTTTCACTTCGAAGTAGGTGAAAAAGTGTTGCTTAAGGTATCACCCTGGAAGGGGGTGATGCGTTTCGGCAAGAAAGGCAAACTGAGTCCGAGATACATAGGACCTTTTGAGGTCATTGAACGGGTCGGATCAGTCGCCTATAAGTTGAACTTGCCTGAAGAGCTCAATGGAATTCACAATGTGTTCCACATCTGCAATCTCAAGAAGTGCTTCGCCGATGAATCATTGGTGATTCCACACACAGATGTGCATATAGATGAGAGCTTAAAATTTATAGAAAAACCTTTGTCGATTGAAGATCGACAGGTGAAGAAGCTTCGCAGAAAACACGTACCGATTGTAAAAGTCAAATGGGATGCTCGTAGAGGTCCTGAATATACGTGGGAAGTCGAAGAAACAATGAAAGAAAAGTACCCCTATTTATTTGAGTAAATCTCGGGTCGAGATTTATTTTAAGGGGGTGAGGATGTAACACCTCGAATTTTTGTGTCCAATAATGTGTTAACACGTGTCATTTGTTTACACGTGGCATTGATATTAAATAAAGGACTGATTTTGACAAACCTTGAAAGTATATAAATTCGAGGGTTATAAATGTCAACAAGGGTAAATATACTATATAGTAACCCTAAATAAATGCTTGTACCTTTAAACGAATAAATCATAAATCGTACGGAAACGAAACGCGGAAGAAAGTGAGAGATTACGAGCTACAGGGGTTAACTGTGTCAACATGTTTAATATTACCTCTGAGTGACCCTTTAACGTTCCCAAGGCTTTGTAACAGTATTATACGCTCACTAGAATATACTGTATAAATACCGCGAAGTTCCGTCTTAAAACGAAGGAGTTATACTCAAGTTCGTATAAGAAGGGTTAAAAGCGTTAATAATGAAAGTTAAGGCTTTCTGAATAATTAATAAACTAACCGAGGACTTTATAATGCGGGTAAATAACACGAGGCCCCTATCGGTAAATAACCGAGGGCCAAACCGCAAAGTTACCCCTTCAAAACCGAAAGGTCAGGTAAATCATTACGAAAGATTTCGTTATTAATTACCAGGATTTCGCAATCATGACAAAAGATTTAAAATTTCTGAAATCTTAACCCCACGCGACCCGCATTGCATATGGGTTAAGTTGAGGCGGGCCGCGAGCCTCCTCTTTTACGCGTCTGATCTTTGAATCTTAGGCGGCCCGCATTATAAACGCATGGAACTTCCATGCGGGCCGCATTAGACGCCCAGATGCAGAAACATTGTAACTACTTGACCTTTGGACCATTTGAACGACCAACAACCAATTAATGGGGCATGGGCACTCTATGCTCGACCCATAACACTTAGGGGACACCTACCCATCATCTCTGGACTATTGTGAGTGTTTGCAATGATCATAGTTGCTTGGCATTGGCTATAAATAGTCACCTTATGCACATAACATTCACAACATCAAAAACACACACCTCTGATCATTGCAAGAGCTCTCAAGTCCTTTTCTCTGCTCTATAAGCAAGAACACAACTTCTGTAAGTGATCTAACCCTTTGTGGTTTCACATTTCCTTAGTAAATGGCTAAGAACCAAACCGTCGTAACTACGGTTTGACTTTACAATAAATCAGTAATGGTTCAGTCTTATGACGAATCAAAAGTGGTTATGAGTTGGTATTTATGTGGGTAATAAACCTCTAAAAAGGTTCCCCCTGATCACCACTCTAACTATGTCAAATATCGAGTCAAATGTGCGGTTAAAAAGTCAACAGAAAGCTATTTTAGCGATTTATGCATAATCTGTAATGTATATGTTATGAAACCTGTTTTGACACTTATAAAATATGATAATAAGTATATAAACTTGTTTGCGCTCGTTTGAATCGATCATTTGCTATATTGACCCGGTTCGGAGCCGAATGTCGCAAAAGTTTGACTTTTGCTTTGACTTCAGTTCTGACCCGTTTTAGTGAGGTATAAATATACCTTAGCACTCTCTTAGGACCAGGTCACATGTTGGTATAAACCTCTGTGGTCGGTTCATGAGTTATCCGAGTCTTTTACGTATTTCCGTCATTCGCCTAAAAGTTGACCGTAACGGCCTTTATAAAATAAAACGAGTATTTCGGACACGTGAACGGACCATAACCTTGCTTATTAAATTATAAGCATGTCCTTAAAGTTTCACGTCAATCCGAGGTCTAGAATGAGAGTTATGCTAATTAGCGCAATTTAAATAAACTTTAGTAATTAACGGCGCAAATAGCATAACGCCTATCTAAACCAAGATTTCGTCACCAACACTTTTACCCACTGTATTAAAATAATATTTTGGGAATTTTAAAGATTTTTAATAAATTTTACCTCGCTCATAACCTGCGGTTATGGCTACGGTTCGGTAAATACCGAATATGCCCTTTTCGACCAAAACATGAGTTCTACAAGGTCTTTTGACCCGATTCCAGTTGCTACTGGTTCTAAATAATAAATAAAGTATTTTAAGCTTTATAAGCTGATCGGGAAACTCAGATTTCCTGTAGAACTCGAAAAGCCCTTTTAAAGCCTTTAAAATGACCGAAAAGCCCCTACGGGGCATAATATTAACTTAAACTCGTTACGGGCATCACGGAAGGTATCCTACTGATACCACAACCCATTTAAGGCATATTGACTTAGGAAATAAGCGTACGACTCTCATGGTTAACCGTTTCGCCTATTGTGCGCACGGTTCGGCTTATGAAACTAGTTTTCATAAATTAGCCGATACGGGTCAAATTATATTATTTGAACCCCAAAATCCAGAGTATGAACCATTAACCCATATAAAACAAGTCTCTGAACTTGTTGGGTCAGAATCACACTCCATTCTCGGTTTTCGCCTTTTCGCGCGATTAAACCATATCTATGTATATCGGAACCAACCGGTCTAGGCTACGGCCATTATAACGACCCGTTAGGATTCTAAGAGGTTAATTAAAAACCTTCGTTCCAGATTAGGAGCCCCAGTAAAAGCTATCGGTGATTTAATCCAATTAAGGAAATATACTTGCAAAGGTAAATACTTTAACTTATTTCCCCTATATGGGCTTGGGTTACGGTATATTAATACCGCTTGATTGAGCATTATATAATTCCATCGCTTAGGTGGTTAATTGATTAAATATGATCGGCTCATTTAAACAGTTTTGTTGCTTATAAGCCTTTGGGGGGTTTAATGACCGTTGTCCCGGATATCCTTGGCATCATTTTACGAAATGGCCACGACCATCGACATCCCGGTGTAGGCGTACACCCGGTATAAAGTGTCGACATTAAATTTAAAAGACGTAGCCGTTGGTTTTTATACTACGGTTTTACGCAAACGTGGTGTGTCTATAAATCTTTAACCCGGCACGACCCGGGCTACTGAACGCATAAAAGAACATGTAAAACGTTCACAAGATTTTATTATAATTTTCCCAAGTTATAAAAGAGTTTGTGCCTTGTGCATTCAAATCAATTTTAATAAACATTTTCAAATGTGTCAGTTGAATGTATTTACTAGTGTAAACTGACGTATTTTCCCCAAAAAGATTAAGTGCAGGTACCTGAACGTAAATTGGCTGGTATTAGCTCCCTAGCGTCGTGATAAGTCTCGCAAGCTTGATTGCAGTATCTGATGGAACAATACTTTATGTTTATTTACGATCCACTGTGGATATATTCAACTTCTGTAATACATTTGATATTACAACCAGAGGTTGAGATTATATATTTATCTTTAAGCTTCCGCTGTGCATTATATAATTGTGTGGTTTGACTATATTGTTGCCAACATCGTCACGGTAATCCCCCACCGGGCCCACCGGTGAGACACGTGGAAATCGGGGTGTGACAGACCACCACTTTGGCCGGCGGTGCACCACAAACAACAGCAGCAGCGGCAGAAGGCAGTGGTGGGGCGGTGGTTCGTCGGTGGCGGAAGACGGTTGTGCGAGGTGGTCGGTCGGAAGACGGTGGTGTATCGGGTGGTTGGTGAGAGTTGTGCAAAGGCGGAAGGCGGTGGTGGGGCGGTGGTTGGTAGGAGTCTTTGCGACAGCCGCGGTGGTGTCCGGCCACCATCGCCTGAAAACGAACCGCCATGGCCACCATCTCTCCGGTCACCCTCGCCGGAAAATTCAAAGCCATCTCTCTGGTAAAAAACTTGTTATCAATGTTTCAGTTTGTTGATGAATTCAAACTCATCTCTCTAGTTAAAATCTTGTTATCAATGTTTCAGTTTGTTGTTTGTTGTTGAAAAGTTTAGATTTTTTTTGGTGGGTTTTGTTGCATCTGTTGATTCTTGGCATAGAAAAATTTTAAAAAATAACCTCACCAACCATGTGATACTTACTGTCCATTGGGAGAGATGATAAAGTTACGGCAAAAAGGGTGGGAAAAAGTGGGTGTAACGTAAAAAGTGGGAGTTGCTGTTACTTCTGTAATTAACAGCGAAAATGGAGGGTTTTGTGTGTCGGACAATAGAATGTGTGGTGGGTACCTGAACACGAATATGGGCAGCGCCAATGGTGGAGGTTTTGTTGCATTTGTTATCAATGTTTCAGTTTTGATGGGTTTTGTTGCATTTGTTATCAATGTTTCAGTTTTGGTGGGTTTTGTTGCATTTGTATTCTTTGATTCTCATGGGTTTTGATCTGTTTAGATTGGGCGGCGATGATGAAAAAAAAAACGTAGATTTTGATGACGATGGCGCGGCAAGGACGGCGGAGGGTAGGTTTTTGGAACCTGCAACCCCACTTTTGCAACTTTTTGAATATCGGATAATCTGAGCCAAACCCCGTTTTTTTCGAGATACACTTTTGTTTTTTTGGTGTTGTTGGTTTTTTATATTCTTTTCCCCCGTCGATGACGATAAAAATATATCCGAGACACCTACCGACTTTGCGATTTATGGGTGCGTTCGTCTTTGCGTAAACATGTTTTCGTGTAAAAAAGTTTTTGTGGAAAAAAAGTTCAACCGTAAACTTTTACGTAAAACGTAAAAAGTTTACCGTAAAACTTAAAAAAGTAAAACGTAAAAAGTTTAACATAAAACTTAAAACGTAAAAAGTTTTACATAAAACGTAAAATTTAAAAACATAAAAAGTAAAAAAACGTTGACGTAAAAAACCGGTGCGTAAAACGTAAAAAACCGGTGCGTAAAACGTAAAAAAACTGGTGCGTAAAACGTAAAAAAACCGGTGCGTAAAACGTAAGAAAACCGGCGTGTAAAACGTAAAAAACCGGTGCGTAAAACGTAAAAAAACCGGCGCGTAAAACGTAAAAAAACGTTGACGTAAAAAGTTTAACGTAAAATTTAAAACGTAAAAAGTTTTACATAAAACGTAAAATTTAAAAACATAAAAAGTAAAAAAACGTTGACGTAAAAAACTGGTGCGTAAAACGTAAAAAACCGGTGCGTAAAACGTAAAAAAACCGGTGCGTAAAACGTAAAAAAACCGGTGCGTAAAACGTAAGAAAACCGGCGTGTAAAACGTAAAAAACCGGTGCGTAAAACGTAAAAAAACGTTGACGTAAAAAGTTTAACGTAAAATTTAAAACGTAAAAAGTTTTACATAAAACGTAAAATTTAAAAACATAAAAATTAAAAAAACGTTGACGTAAAAAACAGCGCGTAAAAAACGGCGCGTGAAAAACGGCGCGTAAAAAAGGCGCATGAAAAACGGCGCGTTAAAAAACGGCGTTAAAAAAACGGCGCGTAAAAAACGGCGCGTGAAAAACGGCGCGTTAAAAACGGCTCGTAAAAAAACGGCGTTAAAAAACGGCGCGTAAAAAACGACGCTTGAAAAATGGCTCGTAAAAAAACGGCGTTAAAAATGGCGCGTCAGAAAAACATAAAACGTAAATTGTAAAAAGTATAAAAATCTTTTTAAAAAATCTGAATTTAAAAATGTTTTTAATAAAGAAATTATGTTTAAAAAATAAAAGTAATTAAAAGTAATTAATGAATAGGACAAAAAGACATTTAAATATAATATATATAAAAAGACAAAAAAAGTAATTTTACTTAAATACCCTTTTCAATTAAAATATTAAAGACATAATAAGACAAAAAATACTTAATATTATTTTTTAATACTTTTAATCTCATCCATTCATCATCTTGATCTAATGGCTAGAAAGTGGTTCACGCAGTTCTTACAACTGGAGGTGGTTTTCATTTTAGCGGTCCCCTATATATATATTTTAATATTGCATTTGTATTATTTACATACTATATATTTAAAATTTGTTTACTGGAGTTTATTAACGATGTTTTTTTAAAGTCAAATTAGTTTAGTAGTTTCTGATATCAATATAAATTTGTCTAATATTTTGTTTTTATAAACATATACTTAGATATACATAAAAAATACTTTTTAGGTTGAGTAGTTTTAAAACGTCCGTTATAATTATAAAAATATTCCGGATATTGCAATAACTTTATTTTAAAAGAATTTGTTAAACTAATAAATTAATTTGACGTTTAAAAAAATCTTTAATAAACTTCAGTAAACAAATTCAAAATATATAATATGTAAATATTACTAATACAAATGCTATAGGAAATAATAGAATGCCTTAAACTGCATATATATTTGTAATATTGCGTTTGTATTGTTTACATATTATATATTTAGAATTCGTTTACTGGATTTTATTAACGATTTTTTTAAACGTTAAATTAATTTAGTAGTTTATGTTATCGATATAAATTTGTCTAATATTTTATTTTTATAAACACATACTTACATATACATAAAAAATACCTTTTAGTTTGAGTAGTTTTAAAACATCCGTTATAATTATAAACATATTTCAGATATTACAATAACTTTATTTTAAAAGAATTTGTGTTTTATTTATACTTTATATAAAAAGTAATTTATTTTGTCATTATTATTTACTTTATAAAAATATTAAAATCAAACTTTTTTACAAAATAAATTTAAAACGATTTTTATATATATTAATATATAGTTATTAACAAATAATAATGTTTTCACAATTTTTTTTACTATATATATAATAACATTTTTTTTTTTTTTGCAAAAATCAACCTTTATGTTATAAACAATCTTTTTGCACAAATCAACATGTATGTAATTAAAGGCCATAGTATCCTCGCCTGCAAAAATGTGAGGTAACTTAAATGAGTTTTTGGACGACATTAGTTGTAAATGTATAGAACGTTACAAAACATTAACATAAAGGTTGAGTTTTGTTGATTTCATAGTGAAATGTATGAAGTGTAGTTTAGGTAAATAAAAATGAGAGATTATGTGAGAAAATGACATGTGGCATTAAATAATAAAAAAAATGATTGTAGCATGTGGCATTAAATGAAGTTTTTATTAATATTTAGATTTTGTAATCATTTCGGCGCATGCAATAAGTACTTAACATGAAACAAAGTTTTATAATTTGTACCGATCATTAGGGTGTAAGGGGTGCTCACCTAAGAGGTGAGTCCCCTCTCTTACGCCCAACTAATCCTCGTGTGCCACGTCAACTCCCCTCTTAAACTCCCCTAACACCCTAAATTGATGGCGGCACTCCCCTCTTAGGTGAATTGGTTTTTTTTTTTTTTAAAAAAAAAAAGGAAAGCATTGATTGGACGCAGCTCTCTCTCTATTCCCTCTCTCTTCGGTGAGCCGCCACCGGTTTCCTCCATCTCTCTTGGTAACCGATTTAACGGCGGTGCTTGTCCCGCTCGGCATCTGGGGTCCCCGATTGCAAATCGGTGGGTACCCCGCCCACCCTTAGGTTCCTTTTTTTCATTTTTTTTTTCTAAAGCCAATTAGGACTTGGGTTGGGTGCTGTGATCAGGGCCGGCCTAATGGGCTTTTCAGGCTAGTCTAGCACCCAAGGCCCATAGAATAGAGCCCTCCAACTTTTCAAATTTTTTATGTATGGTATATGTGTATTAGGCCCAGTAAACAAAATTTAAAATAAGGAAATAGCATTAGAAAAAAAGGCTCAACTCCAAACTCTAACTCTCCATGTAATATGCTGTTCGGCCTAGCCAACATTAGGGCCGCCATGTCGATCTTTTCTTCTTGCTAAGTGTAACGTCGGTAACTGATGGCGTCGCGATTGAGTAACTTACTTTAAAAACCCAAGAAACAGTCTTAAGGCCTTCAAAAACATTGGGCCAGCCCTGGTTTTGATCTTAGATATGTATGAGGACTGAGAATCCTAAATCTTGGCCAGATATCTATGTTATCAAGTCTCCTTCACAACATACATGTGTTTTAAAGGCTTTTTTTTTTTTTTTTTTTTTAATATTTTACTTAAGTAAAATAATGTATCAGGATCCTACGGGTGAAGATCGGTTTACACTCCTTGAATATGAAAGTATATGTTTGATCTATGTGTTGTGTGAATGTTTTTCTTTTTTTTCGTTAGAATCATGATGTCGGATATTTAATGGGTGAAACGATCAAAAATCTATTGGGGATGACAGAAATCGAACATGTGTCACTTAGAACACCAGGTCTCTTCGTTGCCACTTCATCACCATCTCATTGGCAGTTAGTTAAATAATTAATATTGGTGTTTTAAAATCAGCTACAATTGACGTTGTTCACAATATCCCCTCTAACTATTAGACAATTACAATTGTGGCTCGTAATTATGATTGAGGTTTCTGCAAAACAGAAATGGTTGGAGGACAAAGAATATCTAATTGCCCTTGGATACTCTGTCATTGGTAATTGGTTGCATGCATAATCATGAAGTGGGGGGTTTTATGTAATGAAATAAAAATTGTCCTTCCAAGAACAAAGCAACCCAGATTCCACTACAAAAAGTGAGAAAAAGAAAAGTAAGAAAATGGTGGTGTCCATAATTGTCTTTCAACAAAAGTAAAAGCAAGCATGAAGGGATAATGTTTCTTTGCACTCTTTCTCTTCATTACATCACATTTTATGCTTTTTATATTCTTTTCTTTTCTTTTCCCTTTTATAAATATTCGATAAAACTCAGCTTTGGTTTCTATTTTATAACTACAAGGTTTTGATTCAAGTTAAAAATTATGTATTTGAAACTTATATGAATAAAGTATGATATGAATCAATTTCAAATAGCCGGATTACAACTTATTTAAACAAATGTTTTCATATTTAACCAAACATATACACATACACCTCTATGAAAGCTTTCAAGATTTTGGCCATGAAAATGTCCTCTTTGAATTCATTGTTTTCACCATGCCTCTCTTGCACCAAGCAAATGGTATTATCTTTTATACATTATAAAGATTTTTTTTAAGGAAAAGTAGTTACAAAAAAATAATATTATACATATTATATTTACGTATTAATTAATTCTTTAATGATACAACTATACATAAAATAAATAAAGAGTCCAGCAAGAGAATGAATAAAGAAACAAGGAATCTCCGGTTACATAAATCAACAACTTTAAAAGCCACCCAATTTCTTACACAAGAAATTTAAACTTATACCTATTTTTAAGCAAAATAAAATTAGGGGTTGTTTGTTTAGTTTTTAGTGACTCTTTTAATGGTTCAGGTCTTTTACTGGTTCAGTACTTAATAGTTCAGGTTGTTTGTTTCGCGAGTAGATGTCTGAATGGGTCAGACATTTGCCTCTGAAAGGTTAAACATTATACTGAGTTTGAATAGCTAAGACCTCTAATCGGAATTGGTTAGACATTTGGCTCTTAACGATTAAACATTATACTGGCTTTAAACGATTCAGTTCTCTTAATGATTCAGACCTTTTACTGGTTCAACACTTAATCATTCAGAAGTTGTCGAACAAAGTTAGTTATTTAGAAAAACTTGATTTTTATAGCCATTGGCATAGTAGACATGTTTGCATGGGCAAAAATAGCTACGAACTTCAAAAAAGCTGGCTTAAACCATTCATGTCGATGGCCATGGATTGGAGCATTTGACTGTTGACTCCATGCTCATGGGCATTAATGGCGGAAACATGCAATTTACTCCATTAAAAATTCAATTCGAATCTTCATAGCCCATTATCCCAAAATATTTCTAATTTAGCAATTTAAAAGTTAGTTTTATTTATTTAAATTTAAATACCTTCTCTTATATTTTTCTTTTTTTTTTTCAAAAACCACAACAATATCATTCCACACGAAAAGGGCAATTACAAAGCAATGACAAGTAGTCAGGCAACAAGTTGCCACCACCCCCTTTTGAATAGAAAAACCAATTCTACTAAATACAAAGTTTGAAACCTTTAGCGACGAAAAATTACTATTAACGACTTTTTGAACCCGATTCAAAAGTCGCACAACGTCAGGAAAATTATTGACCCATTGTTAGGTACATTTTTACGTCTATAAATAATTAAATACCATATGGTATAGTAGTTAAAGCTATTATTATTACTGTAAAAAACATGACTTCACCCCATTACAAACTGTGGTAATTTTGTTATATTTTAATCTGTTTAATAGAAACAGCAAAGGATTATTAAGACATTATCTCAAATATTGCTCTCTAAAACCATGATATTAAACTAATTTTTTTCCAAAAGAAACAAAAAAAGTTTCTAACCTTGACATTTGATTGTACGCATGGTTTTAGTAATATTATGTTTTTTTATTTCAACTAAAACTAAGAGAATTGGTGGTGGTAGTTTCATGATTAAATGGGCAAAAAAGCTGATGATGTGACATTGCATCCATGCTCATGCACCTTCCAATTATAAATTATAAATTATAAATGATCTAAATATATAAATGATGATATATTATATACGGGACCTACCACACCTCGCTTTTTATTGTAAACTTTGTATCACTTTTAAAAAGATGTTTTAATGTTTACAAGGACGAGTTTTATCGTTGAGTTATACAATTTCTTTTACATGCTTTTACTCTTTAAATTTTGCTTGAGTTTTATAAAATTCTGTTTAAATTTTAAACTTTTCTCAGGTCTTAACTTTTTATAAAAGTGCTTGCTTATATTGGTAATAGTTTAACAAAAACATATTTAGTTTACCGAATGTTTTAATTTTTATGCCTTTTATTTTTCATTTTATGGTAATTTTAGTTGATAAAATAATTAATGATATTAATCTTTATGCATCTTTTTATGTGTGTGTATAGTTTTGAAACAAAAACAATAATGGTATATTAAACAAGATCATGTGAATTAAAATCAATAAGGTTATATGAATTACGTATAAAGTTGTAAAAAAGGATTAAATGACGGATAGAACAATTCATTTAACTGATCATTGCATATCCAGTCCACTATCCACTGTAGATTGTACAAGGTCCATTGAAGACATCCTTTACGTACATAAAAAAGTACCTTCTAAAAGATTGATTAGACACGAAGGGTATGTTTGGCAAAAGTAGTTGGTTGGCTAGTGACTGAAAGCTGATAGTTAGTAGTTGTAGTTTTTTAGATATATTTGGTATTTGGCAGAGTAGCTTGAGCTTTTAATAAAATGACCAAAATGAACATAACTAAAAATTTAAAAAGCTTGTACATTAAAAACTTCATTATCTTTAAAGGTTAAAATAGTAATTATTTCCCTAAAAGCTTGTACCTCCTTCTAAACGCTACTAGTATGAGCGTTCAACCAAAAGTTTCAAGCTCCTAACCTAAAAGCTTCAAACTTCTTCAACCAAACAAAACTTTTTATTGAGCATAAGTTTTTTTTTTAAAAGATTAAATCTAGAAGCTCCAAAAAGCTTTATGACAAACATACCCGAAGTATAGACATATAGTTACTATTTATCCTCTTTTTTTATTATTAACCATTCATGTAATATGCTATCAACACGGTTAAGACATTAAATTTATAACGTACTCAATATTATTTGATAAACTTATTGTTATATTAAGATGTCAATACAAATAATAATAACTTTAGGAGGGGTTTCATGCATAGATGTGTTGGCTTGTGGTGGCTCACATTTGGTCACCAGAAAGATAATAAAATTTATGAGTAACACATGTGGTGGGTGATGATGAAAATGACAATACACTCCTTTTTCATCCTTTAGTATGTGTGTATATTCATGGCTTAAGTGGATTTGGAGTGATGGACAACTCATTTTAAGTAGCTTCTGCACATGGTTTATTAATAATAATAACACCATATTCATTTAATTTATTTTCAAAGTGGGCCTTTGGGTTAAACACCATTTTTTAAATTTCTTTTTATTTGGCCAAGAATAATTTACAAAAAATCAATACATGATATATAAACTGGTAGTTTTGAATTTTTAAAACATAGCTTCTGAAAAAAGAAATCACCTTTTTTATATACTCGAGTTCCTACTTTGTTTTATCATGTTTTGGTCACTTTACTTTTTTTTGAACGGCCAACAAAATTTTATTTAATTTACTAGCAAGGAGCTAGTCACCAAATGTACAATCCAGTTACACCAATACACCAAAACTATCAAAACTACAATACAAGGAAGTTACGAAATACAACCAAAGCTACACCAGTCCTTCCAAGACCAATCAACCGATCTCGACCTATTCTTGATCCAATGAAAACTCATCGACTTTGTCTCTTCAATGACCTTAGATACATTAGGGTAAGCATTTTCGAAGATTACCTCATTTCGCATCCTCCAAAGACTCCAAATGACCACCTGGACAATGGCGTTTATGACCTTTTTCTTCTTTCTGGATCCGCCCACCGAGCTATGCAACTCCAATATATCTTTGAAGCTGAAAGCTAATATTGGATGAATCTTACACCATTGCGAAATCACACACCAAATCATTTGAGCGAAATGACAAGAGACGAATATATGATCACTCGTCTCTTCGTACTCGCCACAAAAAGGACAATTGGTGGAACCCGACCCAATATTTCTTGCCGCAAGGGCAGCCCGCGTAGGGAGTCTTTCCAATTTCGCCCGCCACGAAACGATTCCAGCCTTTTTCGGGATGAAACTATTCCAAAAAAATACGTCGGCCGGGACGGTCTTGCCAAACGTCGCTGCAACATCTTTAATACTAGCCACTGAAAAGGAACCCGAGGGTTGGAGTTTCCAGATCCATTTATCCGGACCATCCGAACGAACGAAGCTGGACAGGATAGCTGAAATGTTGTGTAATTCGGCCAGCTCGGGATTATTTAGAATGGGCCGGCTCCATGCCCAATTAACCACGAGCCCATCGACCCCCCACACTACCCGATCACCAATGCTGCACAATTTGTCCATTTCGAGAGCGAACAACATAGGAAAGGCCAAATATAACGGCTGACCTCCCACCCAAAAATCAATCCAGAAGGCTACCGAAGACCCAATACCCACTTGACACCAAATCAATTCATTAATCTTGATACCTGATCGCTCCAGGGGCTCCCGAATCCCAATAATCTGCTTCCATGGACCCGCAACTGAACTTTTAACTGGGAAGGCAGACCAAGATCTTGAGTTATGGTGAATAGACCACACGATTCTTCTCCATAAACTATCTCTATCCGTCTTGAACCTCCACCACCATTTCGATAACATGGCCAAATTTGCGTCCCGGAGCGAGCCAAAACCCAACCCACCATACTCCATAGGAGCAATGACCTTTTCCCACGCCAACCAACTCATTTTAGATATTTCATCCGAACCGCCCCAAAAGAACGTTCTACGGAGCCTTTCTAAAATATCCAATACTAGGGACGGGGCTTTATAAAGTGAGAAATAATAAGTCGGTAGGGAGTTCAAAACCGACTTGAGAAGAGTGATTCTACCCCCATACGAAAGGGTTTTTGCCTTCCAAAGAGATAGTCGAGTTTTGAACGTATCAATAACCGGCTTCCAGTCCTTCTACGGAGCCTTTCTAAAATATCCAATACCGGCTTCCAGTCCTTCTACTTTATTCACCCCACTTGTATCATATTTGCTTCAAAGGGGGTGCCAAGAATCTTAGACCCCAGTCACCCCTACATCTATGAATTTCACTTTTTGACTTCTAATCTTAAAATAATTAATTTCAGCTGTCCTTTAAAATATTTTCCTTCTCAAAATTATCATTCACCTCATTATTTTAACTTATTCCTTTTACTTTTTTGAAAAAATAAATATAATCAATTAACCCTCCTATATTTTCCCTCATTAAAATCACCAACCAAAAACTTAAAATGTAACAAATATAACGTTGTTAGTATCACATGTCTTATTTGATTATATGAAGTAAATTTCAAGATTGAGTGAAGGTTAAAGGTAATTAAAACAAGCACGACACAAAAATAAGAGAGCGGTTATGAAGATAAGGAACAAGCAATCACTTCCGGTCAGCGACGGAACTAGGCCAAAAATTTAGGGTTATCTCAATTTTTATTTTTTAAACCAGGAGTATCCTTTGTATAACGGAGACGAAGTTGCGGGGTATTTTTACACTACGGAAACAGAGTTAAGGGCTATTTTTACAATACGAAGACAGGGTTGAGAGGCAGCTCGTGCTTCCGGTTTTGGGTTTGACTACTTAGTACCAAGCCTAGGTTTATACAATATATCACGAGGAAATTAATAAACTAACAGAAAACGAGTACCGTTTTATAAATTGTCGTCCCACCACATCACGCAGGTTTCTTACTAGTGTTCTAATACGTGTTTTATCGATTTTACAGCTTTTTGTTGATCAATCGCTATATACATAGTCTTCCGCCAATAAAAAAACTTAAAACAAGAAACATAAACATAAACATAACCATAACCATAACCAAAACCAGAAAGATAGGCTTTTTCATTAATTAGTCACCCCGATCCGAACCGGACCCGGTGAAAACAAATCCGGTAACACAACCTACACCCAAAATCAAACCCTAACCGGATTCATCTTCGCCGGAAAACCACTAATCCATCATTAACCCCACACTAATCCCATCATAATAATAATCATAAAACATACACCAACCTAATTATTATCATATTCCTCCTGACTTTCCGGGCATTTAATCAGCCCCAAAATATTAATCACCTCCGCCATATCCGGCCGGTTCGACGGCACCTGTGACGTGCAAATCAACCCCAATTTCACCACCGGAATCACTTCTTCAGCCGGAAACTTCCCCTGAAGCCGTTCATCAATACACTCATCCACTCTACCCTCTTCAACCGCCCCACGAACCATATCACATAATATCACAACATCATCTTCCATATACTCAACCGGTCTTTTTCCGGTTATAATCTCCAAAACCAAAACCCCAAACCCGTAAACATCACATTTATCCGTTATTTTCACCGTTTTGCAAGCGAATTCGGGTGCCATGTACCCGAGTGCGCTTTGAATCTTACTACTGAGAACGTAACGGTCGAGCATTGGTAGAAGTCTTGCTAGCCCGAAATCAGCTACTTTGGGCTCGCCCAGACCGTCGATTAAGACGTTGCTGGATTTTAGATTGTAATGTATGATGTTGAGATGGTGTAAGTGAGCTAGACTTTTCGCAATGCCGAGGATTATGTTGAACCTTTCGTTCCATGTGAGTGAGCTTCTGTTGTTTACAATGTTTTCATCTTGTGTTGTTGATTCGTGAAGATGCCTGTAGAGATTCCCGCCGGATACGTATTCGTATATTAGGAGTTGTAGCGATGGAGTCCAGTAATACCCTTCGAGTGATACGAGATTTGGATGGTTAATTTTACCCAGTTTTTTGACCTCTCGTTCGAAATCTTCTTGAGATTTTACTAGACTTGAAACTGTTAGTTTTTTTATAGCTACAGACCGGCCATCTCCGAGAACAGTTCGGTATACTGCACCGAACCCGCCACGACCAAGCTCGCAATCCTTGTTTAATAACGCGTGTGCGCCTGTGCTGAAATCAGGTTCGCCGGAGAACATAACTAGCTTGCCGGAGTGTGTGTCGGTGGTGTGTGAGCTGCTGAAGTCGCCGCCTGATAATGGTACGGCGGCTGCTGATCTGGACATGGTGGAACGGACTCGAAGGTTGAGAACCGTGATGAAAATGATTCCAATGATGATCACAGCGGCTGCACCGATGGCGATAAGAGCTGAAATGCTGAGGAGTATCTTTTTGTGACCGAGGGTTTGAGGGACCGAGTCAGGGTCTGTGCCGGTTGAGTTTGGGTTGAGTACGATTGGTTTAGGAAGGACGGTTGGGCAGCTTTTGTTCGCTGCAGCGCCGCAAAGAGTTGGGTTGTTGGATACAGAGGATGGAGAAATGGTGTTGAAGAATGCACCGGCGGGTAGTTCACCTTGAAGTTGATTGTGTGAAACGTTGAATGTAACGAGATGGACGAGGTTTTCTAATGACTTCGGTAGGGTGCCGGTGAGTTTGTTAAAAGACAAATCTACATGTTCAAGAGCAACAAGTTTCGACATTGATACTGGAAGTTGACCCGATAGATTGTTTCGCGATAATATCCTGCAGAAAGCCTAATTTAGATCACGAAAATACAAAAAAGTAGGGCTGTTCATGAGCCGAGCCGAGCCAGGACAAGCTCGGGCTCGGCTCGATTATAAACCGAGCTGGCTCGGCTCGGATTTGAAACCGAGCTGAAAATCTAAGCTCGGGCTCGGCTTGGTTTTAAACCGAGCTAGCTCGGCTCGGCTTGGTTTGGCTCGATTTTATTAAAAAAAACTAATATATACCTCTTAAAATTTAATAGCCTAAAATATTATTCAATAATTTAAAAGAATATATTCAAAATAAGTTCAACCTAATACAATTCAAACCAAAATCAAGTTTAACAACGCAAAATAAGTTTTAATTTCAATAAAATACAATATTAGTTCATTAGTATGGTAATCAATCTTCAAATATGCCATAAATATCAAATTACAAATCTATATACATGTAAATAATAATCAGTTTTTTTGTAATATATTATAATGTATATAAAATTAAAACTTATTATAAGTAAAATAATTCGAGCTAAACCGAGCCGAGCTACAAAGCGAGCCGAACCGAGCCAGCCGAGCCGAGCTAGGCTCACTTTCTAACCGAGCCGAGCCGGCTCGGCTCACTTTTAAACCAAGCCAAATCAAGCGAGCTTTTTCCGAGCTAAATCCGAGCGAGCTTCGAGCGAGCTCCGAGCCGCGAGCTTTTTGAACAGCCCTACAAAAAAGTAAAGAAAAAATGAAACATGTAATAACAAAAAGAGAATCTTACAGAGACGTGAGGGACGAACAGGTTCCGATTGAACTTGGAATGCTTCCATTCAACTGGTTTTCGCTCAAATCAAGACTGTTTAAAGCCTTTAGCTTTCCAACAGTTTCCGGGATTCCACCCGTTAGTGAATTCTTAGACATGTTTAAGACTCTCAAGCTGGTAAATCTCCCAATATCGGATGGGATTTCACCCGATAATTCGTTGTGTGACACGTCAAGAACTTGAAGATTCTGGTGCGAGACGTCAATGGATAAATCAACAGCACCGTTAATGCTTCCGGTCAGCTTATTTTCCGAAAACAGAACAGCTTGCAGCCCTAACTGAAATACCCAAGTAGGAATGAACCCCGTTAACGAATTCCGACTCGCATCCAAGATCTGAATGTTTTCGCAATTGATCATGGAAGCAGGCAAGCTCCCGGTAAAGCCATTGTCGGAAATATTCAGTATTCTCAACGACTGAATATTACCAATCGCGTCCGGTACTGCACCCGAGAACATATTCTTCGAGAGATCAACGGTTTGAAGCCGTCCCAGTTCGCCTATCCATTCCGTAATCTCCCCAGTGAACAAATTGCTACGAAAATTTAAATTATCGCACAACGAAAGCTTCTGCAATGTGGTTGGTAAACTCCCGGAAAACGAATTCTCACTCAAGTCGACCGATCTCAAAAGCGCACACGCACCAATTTCGTCAGGAACCGGACCAGTAAACTGGTTCTTTCTCAACTTAATTTCCCTCAGGTTATATAACCCTCCGATTTCTTTCGGGATCTCACCCTCCAAAAGATTATCCGACACATCAAGTGATCTTAGCCCATTCAAAGACCAGATACCAGAAGGCAAAATACCCGAAAACTGATTGGATGAAAAGTTAAGAACACCAAGAGAAGAACAAGAAACCAAACTATCCGGAACCCGACCCGAGAACTTATTATTCGCTAAAGAAATCGACCGCAACGAACCACATTGCTCGAAAAAATCATCAGGAACAGGTCCAGAAAAGCTATTTTCACTCAAATCAATCACTCTAAGGTTAGTAAGCTGACCAATATTAACCCCAATGGTTCCGGTAAGATTGTTTCTAGCCAATGACAACTTACTAAGAAACTTCAACTGCATCAACCCTCTACCCATTTTTCCAGATAACCCAAACCCATCAAGAACAAGTGCAGACACTCTGTTAGATCTAGGGTTACACTTAACACCTTCCCATTTACAAGGACTGTCATCATCTTCATTCCATGAAGATAATTTGTTTTCGGGATCTTGAAGGTCTGCCTTGAATACAATCAAGCCCAAAACATCGTCGTCTAGAGTTGGGTTCAGTGATTTCACCACAATGATATGAAGATATAGCAAAATTAAACAAATACCAACCACTTTTCTCATCTCAAAATGTTGAAATTAGACAGTAATTGTTTAAAATACCATACAAATTCACTGCATTTTTAGTGAGGCTAACTGAATGCAATGATGAAATTGAACTTTAAACGGAAAAGAATAACAGTGGGGGAGATAAACAGTAAAGCCGGTAGTGAAATTACCGGAGTAAATGTGTGGAGGTTTTTTTTTTTACCGGAGGAGTTAACGGTGACGGAGGATGGGAGGATTCCGGCGGCCGTGAGGCTTTAATGTGAAGAGAAGATTGGATTTGTTTGGATAAATAGTAAAACCGGTAGTGAAATTACCGGAGTAAATGTGAAGGGTTATTTTTTACCGGAGGAGTTAACGGTGACGGAGGATGGGAGGATTCCGGCGGCCGTGAGGATTAATTGTGAAGAGAAGACTGGTGTTGTTTAACTTCTTTTTGGACAGCGAGAAAACAGGCTTTATTTAAGCAAAGGGATTAAGGAGGGAGAGGGTGTGGTCCCTACATGTTTTGAGATGGACACGTGTCTGGAGGTTAGTGGGTGAGTGTGAGTTGTCGTACACGTTGGCATGGACGACGTCTGTGTTGTTAACTTTTAAGGGGTTTTGTGTAAACTTAGAAAAGATAAGGGGTTCAAGCAAAGTACATTTATCTGTCGTCTCAAAATATCTTAACTTGGATCAAATATTCCACAATATTGCAATAATTTGTTGTGATTTTCTTAGCGATAATATACAGAGATCACCAAATATATAATTTTTTTTTTGTAAAGATCACGAAAATATAAAAAACAATCGTACAAAATATATACCTTATATTATTTGTATATTTTTTTACAATAAAATATTGTAACGTTTTTAAAAGTACAATAATTTAAATATGTTATATGTTGAGCCTTCATTAAAAAGATGATGGTGTCAAAATATAAGAGAAGAGTGAATCAACCGATAATACTAAGTTCGTGTTGGGAGATATGGAAGGTTTGAAATAAACTTATTTTTTTCTTGCAAACGTATCGTCATCAACAAGATCTTCAGCGAAATACAAACGTCTTTCCTTTGGGCGAAGCATAGGGCAAAACGGAATAACTTGGAGTGGCGAAATTAGATAACTTTTAATATAGTCGAGTAATGTATCATTGTTAGGTGAAATATGGGTGATCGTGTATAATGTACCGGTCTAGTGTCTTGCTTAACCAAACATAGTATACAATTTGATGATGAATAAAATGTCGTTTGCCGTTAAAAAAAATGTTGAGACTTCATCAAATATGGTTTATAAGTTAAATTAAAAAAAAAAAAAAAACAAGTTGACAACCAAATTGTATTGCAAAGGCTTTCAAAAACAGATTTTGTGTTATGTTTATGTAAGTATTATATTATTAAGACCATAAAAGTACTCAGTAGTGTTTAGCTTTAATTCACAATGTATTTATTGCGTTTCTATATTTAGTTTTTTTTTTGAATGGCGTTTCTATATTTATTTATGTTACGGTTGTCTCAAAAACAGTATAGTTGTCTCAATTATCATCACTCAATATTCATTGTGCTCCATTAAAAAGTCATAAAATTCAGACTATATCGGTTTCGTTAAAAGGTCATATTTTGACTGCAATGTTTCTTTAGCCAACAATCAGAACTCACTATTATTGTCATTAGTCATACTCGTTTAAAAATAAAATGTGCATAGAGCATGATAGTAATAATTTTTTTCGATCACTATGAATCAACCACAAACGACCCTTTCACTCTCTATCTTTTATTTCTATGGTAGTCCGTAACCACATGCATATGCTATCGACTCAAGAGTGACGTCCTCGTGTCTTCGTCACCACATGGAAACCATGTTGACCCACCGAAGTTCGTAGTATCTCCATTGTATGTTCAGGCACCTCTCCTTCGTCAAATCATCTCATTTCATCTTGTTTTTTTTTTTATAAAGAATCATATTTAGTTAGTTTTACTTTCTTAAGTTTAGTTTATATTCTTTTATATCAAAATACAAACATAAACATATTCTTCATAATTTTATGAAAAATATTTATATCTTACTGTGCTATATATAAACTAGAAGAAAATTATTTGACTTGATTAAAGTTAAATCACACTAGATTCGATTGCTATTTTTCTTAGGATAAACTATTTTTCAATTATACAAATCGCCACTGTATACAAGGGAAGAGCACACTTCTTTTTCTTTCTAGCATTTGTTGAAAGTAGGCGTATCTTTGATGGTCCCCTTATCGTCAGTGAAGTTATTGCTTGGGCTAAACGTAATAAAGAAAAGATCTTGATCTTTAAGATCAAGTTTGAAAAAGCTTATAATTCCATAAGTTAAAATTTTCTATTAAAAAATTTCGAGTGCACGGGAATTCTAGAAAGGTGGAGGAAGTGGATTAAAGGGCGCCTTACATTAGGGATGAGCATTTCAATACTGGTACCGAAAAGTACATGTACC
Source organism: Helianthus annuus (assembly GCF_002127325.2). Taxonomy (NCBI): domain Eukaryota; kingdom Viridiplantae; phylum Streptophyta; class Magnoliopsida; order Asterales; family Asteraceae; genus Helianthus; species Helianthus annuus. The sequence goes on from NC_035446.2 coordinate 168,838,785, forward strand.
AGTACCTCACCTTACTGATCGAGTTTCGGTACCAATTCGATATCCACTTTTTGGCGTTTATGGTTCAGGTGGCGTATGGAATTCATTATCGGGTGGGTACCTTGGCCGTGACATATTTGGGGCTCTCTATTGGGGCTAATTTGAAACAGCTTAAATTATGAAGACACCCGATTGATAAGTTTAATGCTAAGTTTTCGGGTTGGAAGGCAAGAATGGTTTATGGAGACACGTGATTGATAAGAAGTCTCCTTTATTTGGTTGAGAAGTAGATCCTTGTTAAACCGGAATAGATGGTGTGAGTTTAACGTTACAAACGTTACTATGTAATTTGACGTCTTCAAAATTTCTAGGTCCTTGCTAACCTCGATTTTTCTTTCTAATAGTAAGTGCTATCATTTATGATTTGTCTTGTGTGTGATTTGTGGCGAATGAAAGAAGAACATTAAATGAAGTAAGTGGGAAGATGGAGGGGTAGGTGGTAATTAAATAAAAGTATACGATAAGCGTTCCGAGAGACGGAGACTTTTCACCCTTTAAATTCTTCAGTATTTGCAGTCAGTGTTCTGTACGCTCTACTCTATACTTGTGAAACATTTTCTTTTTTGTGATTTATCCTGTATTTGAATACTAAAATTTAAATCCATTGCCAATCGTTGCATACATAATTCCATGCATACATGTTTTCTGAAACAACATAAATATATATTTTATATTTTATCAACATAACCTTGAGATAAAAATAGGTTTTCTTAACTTAATAAATTATATTATTATCCAACAAATATTGATATACTTTTTTTTTTAATTAGAATAACCTCGTAAATTTCAGGGCTGGCAATTGGGTACCTGTTAAGACACGGTTAGACTTGTTTGACTGAAAAATACACCCTTTGACTTTTTAAATTTTTAAAATAATTAAAATTACAATGTTAGAATCTATCATTTATTCATCTTTGTACATAAAATGTAAAACTGCTTTATAAACATGAGGTAGAAAGTAGTTAAACGAGTCGTAATCATGTTTGAAACTTATGTTGTGCGCGCCGTCAGAAACCTGTTAAACCTGTTAAGACACGATTTGCCAGCCTTAGTAAATTTTGTTTCACCAAATTACTACAGCCAATTTTGGTAACTTAGTGTAATTAAATATTCCATAGTCATAAAATTCTAATGAGGAACTCAAACTGAAAAATGGACAAGAAAACAAAAAGAAAAAAAAAGTCGTTAGGTCAATTTGTCTGTCACAATAATTTGGCGTTGGGTATGAATAAGGGTGCTTCCATTCATGCTAATGAATAAAACGAAATGACTTTATAAAGGCATTATGCCCGGATTGCCCACAGTCATGATGGGGATGTGAGAGGGATTTTCTAGAGTGTTCATCGGTTTTGATATCGATTTATTTGGTTTTTAGCTTTTCTTTAAGGTTTAGTTGAATTTTGAAACGATAAAAATTATTATTTCGCCTAACCAAACCGGGTTCAACCGATTAAACCGGTCAGTTTGGTTTGGTTATGCGATTAAACTGGTTGTTATTAGGTTTATTTGATTGAATTCGGTACTGACATCTGAAAACAAGGCTTTTCGTTTCTCCTAAATCATAATGCTCTATATCCAACCCGTTAGCTCATTGGAAATGCTAGGGGTGTTCATCGGTTTGTTTTCGGTTTAAGAATCAGTTAAAATCAACCTAATTCAGGATGTTCAAATCCGAGTTTTCGATTGAATAAAAAATTATCTTATATTCTAAAGGTTTTTTTTCTTACTATGGTTTGTTTGTTAGATTGGACCGTGCTACATAGGACTAGGTTTATTCACTTTGAACCGAATATCATTTTCTGGAAACCGAAAAACCAAATATGTAATTCGGATTGGTTTGATTTAGTTTTTTTGATTAATCGGTTCGGAATCAAGTTTGAACACCTCAGTCTCACTTCCATATTTAGATAGGTGGGGACTTTCAAAAGTGTTAGCATAACTAAAACACTTAAACACAATGTGTGTTAAGAGTTCATTTGAGAATTTTTTTAACATTTTTTTCGTCATGGTTCCAAGTTTAACCCTGAAATTACAAATCTTTGCTAAATTTATGTCCGCCTAAACTTTAAACGATATACTTTTTACTGATCTCGAGACTTGGTGAAATTTCAAACGTCACATAAAAGTTATACAATGGGTGACTATTTATCTATGGGCTTGGGTCCTGTCATTTTTGTTAGTACTTTTAACTAGTAATCTTGGTTGCCCTTTTAATATGATAGGCTATCGTAACAAGCTAACAATGATCACCCCATCATTTATTAATTGATTGATCAATGATTTGAATGTGCCTAAGTCCAATGTGTATAGACTTAGGCTACTCGGTATAGTTGAGGGAGGATGAGCCTCCACGTCAGCACCACGTAGGATGGGGCAAAGATGATAGATCTAAGGAAATAGGGGATGAGCCTAAAATATATATGTATATGTGTGTGTAAGAAGAAGATGCAACAATTTTTGTCCTTTACCTCCCGTCCTCATCGTCCCAACCCCGACGAGCCACACAGAATGGTGTGTGTGTGTGTGTGGGGGGGGGGGGCGTCGCCGGGCCTGGGTGGTCTTACCATTATCTACGTTTCTATATGCCCTTGAGAGTGTTGCTTGACTATATTAAAATGCATAGAAATATGTTGCATCATTTTTTTTTTGCTACACTAGTGCTGATTAGTAAGCAATTAAATTTTCTTAAAATGGGTTAAAAGTATTTATATGTAATGAGATTCGGATAACATAATTATACTTTCACTTATAAATATTCTGATGTCAGGTATGGCATCAGCTTATTCTAAGTCTTCTATATCAAAGTTACGTGATAATAGCTTTTTATTTATTTATTTACATAGTTTGAAATCAATTCCAAATACTGGCATCACAATTCCATTCTAAAGAAAAGCATGACAAGACTTCATCATGTCTAAACATGTAAGGGGATCTTCACCCACTTCTTAAACAAGTGGTTATTCTCGCATTTACCCATGTCGACCGACGACCGCCTTCAACTAGATATTTTATGTCATACGTTAAATTTGGCTGGATATTTTATGTTATAATTAATTTAAAAGAGAAACTGAAATAAGATTTTATAATTAAAATGCAATTATTTTATACACATTTGTATTTTTTTTGTTGTAAAATTTAATTTTAAAATATTAATATGAGAAAAGAAAATAGGGTTAAACGGGTTGTGTTCGGGTTCATATGTCGACACAATTTTTGTGTTCGTGTTGGTTCATGACCATATAAAAATTTCGGGCTTGGGTGAGGTTAGACCCACCAACCCATAAACACAACCCGTTTAGCAACATTTAGACATATTCCGGAATCCGGATGCAGCCTATGGCCCGTATAAGAGGCCGAACCGGCCCAGGCCCGTGAAATAAAACTGAGCCCTAAGTCTCAAATGATAACAAATCAAACAAAGAAGAAACGCAAGGACTCAACTAACACTCAACAATGGTGTCTGCTAACGGAGGCCTGAGTTTGGAACGAAAACGAGCAATCGTATCGGCTCTGTGCAAATCCAGATCTCTCGACGCTGTAAGTTTCAATTCAACCTTCTTCTTCATTCATTTCAATTCAGTTAAATCATATCCGATTTCAGTTTAGCTGCTAAAGCTTCATTATCGATTTTGACAGTTATTGTTCTAATTATTTGCTTGATTACTTGTTTAGTGTGTATTGATTGTTAACAGTTTTTGTTGTATTTCAACCTTGATCAGTTGCATTAGCAATTATATGCTCTACTGATAGTTTTGGCTTATTAATAACCTGTGACCTAACATTTTACATGCATTTAACTCTGTCAAATAATATCTGATTTAAAGTTTTTGCTGCTTGATGATTCTTATAGTTCTGGTGATTATTCTATGAAGTACCTGCCTGGCAATTAGTATAATGTATCTGGTTAATAAATTTATGTGTTATCGAATAATTAAGTGCTAGTGCTACTGTTTACTTGTTTAGTATTTCCTATCTTGAGCGCTTCAGGCTATGAAATTAGGTAAAAAAATCGGATATCGGTCAAGGACTGATATTTGAGATGTAGATTATCGCGGTGGGATATCTGCTTGGTTTTAAATTGCGTGATGCGCTCCGATGCGTTTAGTCCAAAAATCTGATGCGTGATGCGCGATGCGAGCGCATCACGTATGTGATGCGTTCTTTATAAAAAATTAGTTTAAATTTATTTATACATAAAAACTTATAAAAACATACTTAAAGTAAAACAACTGACGTAATTAGAAGATAAGAGTTGTGTTTTTTGCTTCAAATCAAGCATACTAAGATGTTAATTATGGAAAAAACCGAACACAGTTCATAAAATCTGGAAAAAAAGCATAAGAAACAATGTTGCGTGCGTCAGAGCGCATTATGCGATAAGCGCATTATGCGAAATGCACACAATATTCTCGCATCATGTAAACGCATCGCATCAGCTGTTGCGATGCGCTCTCATTAGTGCATCGGGCGCATCACGCATTATGCGCGCATTTTAAAACCAAGGATATCGGTAATTTTAATATCATGCAGAATTGATATATATAGCAATTTAACACTAACAAGTTAGTATACTTTCCTACCGTTAACAAATTAATCATTTAACTTGCAAAACACTAACAGTTGTTGCAAGTAGGAACTGATTTAAGACTTAAAACACTAACATTTAACAATTAAGACTAAAAACACTAATAGCAACAATAAGAAGAAAGATGAATGATAGAATTAAGAAGATACTAATATCGGGAAAATCGGTGATATATCGGTCAATATCGTCGACATTATCGGTACCGATATTTGACACCGATATTTTAAATGGGGATCGATAACCAACATATCACCGATATGAACTGCATAGCTTCACGGACATAGGCTGGGTGCATAATATGTTAACTGTAGTATCTATCCAGCTATCTATAGATTTTAACCGTCTGTGTTCATTACCTACATTATGTATTCTGTGATGAGTTGTTGCATACTTGCATCAGCGTATCTAAGTAATCATCACAGCAGTTTTGCTTGTTGAGCTGTCTCTTTATGATATGCATTTCAGGCTTTCAGCAATTCTATGCTATTCAATAATAACTTTAGCTTCTTTAGAACCTTGTTTTATGTCATAATACGAAGTTAGTCTTTCTCTTTTCATTTTCATTTTCTTCTTTATGTTTTATAATCAGTACATAATGTTAACTGTTCTGAAGTTGTATAGCTTATGCAAGTTTGGTCTTTTGGACTTTTGTGGTCCTTTTGTAAAAATGGCTCTTGAATTGTTTCTTTTTGACTTGTGATGTATCAAGTGTATCCCAAACCTTCTTTTTATAACTTCTTCTACGCAGTCAAAATTCTTGGAAGATGAGGGGAGTGATATCAAAAGCTTGAGCGTTAACATCATGAAGACTGCTTATGAGAACAATGAGGAGGTGAGTGAATATCAGTTTTCAGAATATGTCGCCTTTTTTGGTAGCGTGTATGATTGCTTTCAGTGTAATCTGCATGCTGAGATAAAAGAGCATATAGCCGATCTTAATACTCACTTTTTTGGCAGTTCAACAAGTGGGTGGCGTTTGCAGAGAATTTTCCTTCAGATTCTGCGGCATGCCTAAAGGGTCTAAGCCAATTAAACGAATACTTAATCAATTATTCTGTTCTCGTGGGAGGTGGATACAGACCTTCTGATGCTGATATAATCGTTTTCTCAACCGTTCATCCATACGTGGTATGCTATATTCTTATTTTGTGACAGTTCAGTTTTCACCATGAACTTTGTAACATTATTATTTTGTTAAGCTTTATTTATATCATATTTACTGTTTGATGTTTGCTGGTGGCAGGTTAGTCTTCCAAACACCGACAGGAATAAACTGCCACATGTAATGAGATGGATGGATTACATCCAGGTAATGAAAATATAGTTTCCTTGCTTGAGATGTGATTTACTTTTGAGGTTTCGTTTTTTAGCACAAAATTTATAGCATTAGAAATTATAAAATCAAGTAATCAGTTTAATAAAATGATTTAAAATAGCATCGCTCCGTTAGTTTTTAAACCGACTACGTGGAGCCTTTTAACTAAGTTATTCCCCATTCATCTTGCAGAGTACCCATGACTTTGGAGAGCTATTTGAAAAGATTGTGCTAGAGAAGGCCCCTTTTGATCCTCCAGTGAGTAGATTCTACATAAATGTTACTACTTAAGTATTTTATTATTTCAAGTGTAAATATTATCATTTATAAGTTTCATTCTACTAGTGCTGAATGTGCGCACTATAAGGCTGGCAATCTGGCATTATACTTTATGCATCTTCGGTGATGTGTCTCATTTTTGTTATTTTGTTGTCCACACAGAATTACTCAATCACGGCACATATAACATAACCAAACTGCAAAAATATCTAAGCCCTTAAAAATACGGCTTCACTCTGTCTCGGCTGCTTGTCTACTTGCAAAGCGCTTCTGATATGTTGTCTGCCTCTGAATTCCTTTTTTCCTTCTCTTTTCAGCTGGCCAAACAGACAACCAAGGTGGAAGCTGAGGTAAGTACAAAAAAGGTCGAGTCAAGTACAAAAAAGGCTGCCCCGAATGCAAAAGCAGCAAACTCAGGCGCTGAACCGGAGAAAAAATCTGATTCGGTACGTTCTCTTTAGGTTCTGATGCATAGAATAGCAACATACTTTAGTTCGTGATCCATTTTCGTAATTATACTTCACAATTCAAAGTAACATACTTACATTTTTTGCTGTTGTATATAACATCGTTATATTAAGCAGTAAAAAGGCGATAGCATTTTACATTTTGGTGCAATTGTTTTACATATAACCGCATGAAATTTAAGTATGCTACATACAGTAGTAAAAGTAGATTTAGTGGTATACAGTCGAAAATTTTGCTGCTTTTAACAACATTTTGAAAGTTACCAACTGCTGTGATATACAAACCTTTTAAAAGTCCTTAACCTTTTTACTATTAGTAAATTTACTTAAACGTTTGCTTGAAGTCGAAGAAACAAGCAACAGGAAAAACAGAAGCTGCCACAGAGAAGAAGAAATTGCCTGAAAAAGTACCAGATGACAAAGAGAAAGAATTAAGTGTCACTTTATTGAAAATCCAGGTTGGACTCATTCGTAAGGCTTCCAAACATCCTTCAGCTGATAGGTAACGTTTTACGTTCCATCTTCTCTATTTGTATTAGGAGGTGATTTCAACACCACCCTTCTTACACTAAAAGATACAACTTACATAGCACATGGTACAACACCAACTAAACTTGGTGGTGTGCCAGATAATTTTGGTGGTGAACAAATCACCTCTCGTTTGTTTACTAAAAGCGGCAATGTGGGTTGTGTGGGGAATTGGGTTGCGGATCGAAACATGTTATTTCTAAGTATGATCAAAACCTGCTGGGACGGGTTGTGTTGACCTGCAACTACTTTTTTTTCTTTTAAGATTTTTATAAATATATTGTGTGACCAAACCTCAAGGACGATTTTGGCATTTTAATGGGTATTTCAAAGCCAAAATCGTCCACTTTTTTCCATGTAAGATTTTTATAAATCGTCTATCGCTATGTAATAATATTTTTCGGTCTGGTCGTATAAAACTTTAATGGGTATTTCAATGGATTTTTATAGATAATATAACTTTCTTTTATTCAAAATGTCTTTAGCGAACACACATATATATAGAAAAGTGTATCGTACAAAATGCCTTAACGTATGAAGCGTATGCTATGGCAAGTTCGCATGTTATAACCCCAGAAAGGAAATCTCGCATGTTGAAAAAAACCAAAGATTGCATGTTAAAAAAAATAAAATTCGCATGTTAAAAAAATCGCATGTTGATAATGCATCTCGTACGCAGCGTACGTTAAGGCAGTTTGTACAATAACCGGCCTATATATATATATTAAAGAAGTTATTAAAAATAATAAACATTAACCTCTATAAAGGGGAAAACAAATAATAAAAAATATAAAACAAAAATGTAAGAGTAAAATGCTAAAATCATTCATGAGGTTTGGTTATATTTGCTTGTTCCATCCAAAAGGACAAAAATGCCCTTCACCTTAACAGAAAAAATAAACTGAGTTAGTAACTTGGATGGAAATGGCAATAAAACACAAACATGAAGGATTCAAATGCACAAAAAAGTCATTTTGGATGGAACAAGCAAATATGACTAAACCTCATGGAAGAGTTTGACATTTTACTTCAAAAACAATATTATTATGATAATAATGATATAAACCTAGTAATTGATTTAGGAGGTTGACTTGTCACCTGTTCCCCTTTTAGCTAAATTTTTGTATTTGAGCTGTTTGAGATAAAACCCAACCTAACCCGTTTATAAGTAATCGGACCAAAATATTCTCCCTTCACCATGTAACATGAATTTTTGGAATCTTCACTTTAATGTTTCAGTTTATTGGTCGAGGAAATAGATGTTGGGGAGGGAAAGTGCCGGCAGGTGGTCAGTGGTTTGGCAAAGTATTGCAGTCCAGATGAGTTGACGGTACAAATATAATATATGTTTTATATATTCTCATCCATTATTCATAGAGTAAATTACAAAAATCGTCCTTTATGTATGTCACTTATTGCAAATTGTGTCCTTTATCTTCAATAATTACAGAAAACATACTCGATGTTTGCAAACCCTTGCAAGTTATGTCCTTTAGCACTGACTCAGTTAATTTTTTGTGGTTAAATCTGACCAAATGGACCTCACATGAGGGTATTTTGGTCATTTTACTCTCATGCGTGGTCTATTTGGTCAGATTTAACCATAAAAATACCGTCATGTGGGGTCCATTTGTTCAGATTTAACCACAAAAATTAACTGAGTTAGGGCTAAAGGACATAACTTGCAAGGGTTTGCAAACATCGAGTACGTTTTCTATAATTATTGAAGACAAAGGACACAATTTGCAATAAGCGACATACATAAAGGACGATTTTTGTAATTTACTCTTATTCATATTATTACTTATCAGAACCACTGATATATTAAAATTCTTAGTACCTTTTTTATGCTCTTTAACCTTGCAGAACCGTCTTGTGGTATTAATCACAAATGTGAAACCTGGAAAGTTAAGAGATGTGGTTTCAGAAGGACTGGTAACCAACACTTTTCCCGCACCCCTGCATACATAAATTTTTGGGGATATTTCCGAATTTTAGTAACCTTTTGTTATCTTGCAGGTGCTATGCGCTTCAAATGCCGATCATACAGTTGTAGAGCCATTGATTGTTCCACAAGGGGCCAAACTTGGTGAATGTATTACATTCTCTGGGTATGCATCAAATAACATATTAAGAGGGTAGAGATTCTGTACATTAATCCAGAAGTGTGAAAAGTGTGAGAAGTGTATTATTACACTATATATAACACCATATAAACACCGTATAATAATATGTAACACCATATAACACCATATAACACTATATAACACTATATGACACTATATAACAATATATAACACTATACATCTATCATAGACATGCTATTAGACAAACTATAGTGTTATATTTGTTATATAGTGTTATATAGTTTTACATAGTGTTATATGGTGTTATATGGTGTTACATATTGTTATACGGTGTTTATATGGTGTTATATAGTGTTAGAGCATTCACATCCAAGGAATCAAATTCTGTGTGTGATGTTTTTAAAATATAAAGAGTATAAAAAGTGGTTGTGAGTAAAGGAGAGAGAAAATGTTACTGTTCATCTGCATATTTGGAGGGACACTGTTCACCCCCTATAATTTTTTAATATATTTTGAAAGTGGTTGTGAGTGGGGGAGAGAGAAAAAGGTAATGAAAAAGGTATAAAAAATATTATTTAATTGAAACGGAGAGAGAATGTAGTGTAATTTAGGGTGAAAATATGGTGGAATGGATGTGAATGCTCTTATATATAGTGTTACAATACACTTCTCACACTCCTGGATTAATGTACAGGATCCTCAATCCATATTAAGATATCTGTCTGTTTATGGTTAATTGTATTTTAATCACAAAAAAGACCGTAAGACCTTATATATTGTGTCGCACAATCATCTCATTGTTCAAATAGATTCTTATCTTATTAGTGTTATTTTGAATCACATTAAATACATTATCATATTTACAAATTTAAAATAAATGAGCCAAAAAAATGTTGATGGGGTCGACCCAACTCATGATTATAGTTGCCCATTACAACCTGACATATTTAACCCCACATTACCCACCTGTTCGTTTTGCTACCTATGCAAAAGTACCGTATATTAAACTTTGGTGTAGGATCAAGCAATTCTTTCACGTCTAATAGACGCTTCTTGTTTCAAGGATTAGGTGCCCTGAGATTCATATTTTTAGTTTTTTTTTACCAAAAGCATTTACTAGTAGCGTGCGTCTAGTGTTTTTTGCAGTTTCATTGTTTTATCAAAAGCGTTCGTGTGGCTGAAGGACAAAATCACTTACTTATGCCAATGTCTCTATACAGGCATGAAGGAAAGCCAGAAGACGTTTTGAACCCGAAAAAGAAACAACTTGACAAGATAACACCGGTATGTTTGACTTTGGACAACTGCTTCAAAGTATTTAAAAGTGATGGGGCCATGCCATGTTATGTTGTTTCGTTGATTTATGTGTCGTTGTCGTCTTTCGTGATAAAATGGTGCATGTATTAACCCAAGTTATTCATGGGTGCAGAATCTTTTCACAGATGACAAAGGTGTGGCCACATTCAAGGGAGTCCCATTTATGACATCTGCTGGACCATGCACATCTACCATACCCAATGGCAGTGTCAAATGATGAGTATGATGGGAATGAATCAGGTCATTCAGATGCACATCTTCATAACAATGCTAAACATTAATATATGATTATGACTAGGATGATCGGTGGTGGTCGTTGTCTGTGTAATCGGCACTTTTTTTGTATCACGCACCAAAAAATACATACTTTTGTTAAACCTGGGTCAGGTTGCCAAAAAAAATGCATATGCAAAACTCTGTCCATACATTAATCGGACAAACAAAACTGAACTAGAACCAGACCTGGACCGGGGATGAACAGAATAATGTGTCTAATTCTGTTGGTTTTCAGTTCATGATCTTTTACTGGCCCGTTTTCAGTTTGGTTTGATCTAGTTCCAAATCCTTTTATAAGCTTGAACCAATGTCGTTTAAGGTTATGTTCGTTTTTTAAAATCTAAAAGAGTAAACTTCTGTTTTGCTCCCTGTGGTTTGGTCATTTTAACGGTTTTGCTTCAATAGTTTAAAAATAGCCATTTTCCTATCTGATCTTTCGAGTTTGTCGCCAATTTGCTCCCTAATTTTTCGAGTTTGTCGCCAATTTCCTCCCTGATGGAGTTAGAGGCTGGGAGCAAAATGAAGATAAGTTAGAAAAATCAGGGAGGAAAATGGCTATTTTTAAACTATTAGAGCAAAACCGTTAAAACGACAAAACCACAGGGAGCAAAACGGAAGTTTACTCAATCTAAAATAAACCCAAATATGTGTTCGGTTCACATTCTGGTTTGAGACCAAACCCGTTTCGATCGATCTCCGGTCTAGTTATTGAAACCGGCAGAAAGGTACGAGCGAGAATGCATCAGGTGTTTGTACAAATTTAGGTGATGGCTAGTGATAGGCTGTGCATCATGGGGTTGTGCATGGTACCACACCTGAGTGTGGAGACAGCACCCATGTGGGGAAGTAGATAATGTGGATTCCAATATTTAAAGGAAGGTGAGACCACCCATCCCCATGTTCCGTGAAAGCCCACCACTTTGTCAATCATTTAATCTAATCTTCCATCCAAGAGATTTTGTTTCCTGATCCACCCACTAGTCATAAAATATTTTCCCGAACGATTTAAAAGATTTGTCCAGTCTAGATGTTAGATTTTGTGTCGTATGTCCTTGTAGGAGATCAGATATTGTCCCTATTATCATTTTTTAAGAAAAGGATGTGAAATTTTGTAGAGCATTTGCAACGCAAGGATCACCGATGGACAACACCCCCCCCCCCCCTTTTCACACGACAATGGTTTTTCTCATCTGTGGATGGTCTTGCTCTCCATCACGCCTGCAATCGTTACCTCTTTGTTCTACACCCCCTACGAATGGTCAAAAACGACACGAAGAGGAAACTCATACTTGATTATTATTGGTTACTACTATGAATCTCTTCAAGTTTTCCGGTCATACATTTGTGTATTACTAGTCACTTTTCATCATGGGTTTTTGGATGATTTGAAGCAAATTAAGTTGGTAATCATGAGGGGACAATTGTGTGTTTGCATTCAAATTGAATTTCTTTTCCCTATCCAAAAAATAAAAATCACTACTTTTTTTTAATAATATCTTTTTATACATTTACTATTACATTTTCTGTCTCATCCACTCACAACTACTTTAAAAAATTCTTAAAAAATTATAAGGGGTGAACAATGTTCCCATATATTTACAAATAAACAGTAACATTTTCTCCTTTCATCATTCACAACCATTCTTTATAATTTTTTTTTTGGTTAAAGGGAACAAACCCACTCACATAAATATAAGAATCCATTAAGAATGGTCTTACAAATAAATAGATTGGTAACCAAATGGCTTTTAGCGTAGTGGTATTAAGGTGTGTAGAAAAAGACACCCTTTTCTTAGTGGTTGAGAGTTCTACTCTTATGACATGACAGTCGCGTAAATGAATTAGTAGTTGTGTGAGTAACATGAGTTAGCCATTCTAAAAGAAACTTATTAAAATTCTAACTACAAATAATTTTAAACTAAAGCGTTAGTTTATTATCATTATTACATCATAGCATTTGTGGTTATATTTAATGCATTACTTATTTGTAAAAAAATAAAAAAGATAAAAAGCAGAAATTTACAGGCTGTAGTATTGCATGATCGCTTTCACATATAAAAAAAACAAAAAACAAAAAATCCTGTTTTTATTAGTTATTTAACACGTTTTTTTACTATTATAGTTCTAGAAGGAGGTCGTCTTTTTGTGACAAAAAAAACATGTATTCATATGGGATTTATATAGAGCCAAGCTGACCCAGCGCCAAAGGCCTTCAGTTGGCTAGTGTTTTTCACATTATCGAAGTGTTTACAAGGGTTATTATAGTGATTATATTAACCTTGTTAGACATATCGTGTAACTTGCTTATTAAACATGTCGTGTCACATGTTTCAACAATTGACACTTTTAGTTTAACGTATGGTGTTCGAGTTGAACACTCATATTAAACTTATCAAGTCTAAAATACATGATTTGAAATTGTTAACCGATATTAACTATTAATAAATAACACCGACTACAATTTGAATTTTGAGATGAAACAAAATCTCATTGGAAATGAAACAAATTTCAAAAGAATTTGGAGAAAATCTTTTGATGCAGTATGCAGTTGAGCTGATACTATTACTGATAGTGAAATAGTGATATGCATGAATATATTGATTCTCACTTGATATTTCAGAGAGAGAAAATTATATATATATATTCTAGAGAGAGAAAGAATAATATGAATCGGATATGTGGGGGACTGCATCGAATCAAGATAAACCAAAAGAAGATCACGTAATATCTGTGACCCTGCATTTGATTTCCCCTCCCTCTCTCTCTCTCTCTACACGTTTATATATATATATATACATGTATATGTATATTCAACTATGCTCATGCTCACATTACATTTCATCATTCATTTGAAATTTGAATCTGCATTTTAGAAAACACTCAAATTATCAATAACCGCTTTGTGTTCAATTATTCAGCATGTCTATTGAATATCACGAAGACGACGTACCTCATGTTCTAGCTGTCGATGATAATCTCATCGATCGTAAACTCGTCGAAAAACTGCTCAAAACGTCTTCCTGCAGAGGTAAAACGACGCACATTCACGTATTATTTCGGTTTATATTTATTACACATAGTATAGTATAGTATAGTAATGTTATGACCCCGAGATCTATCAACATACTTGGTAAATCCCACCAATAGCAAAGCTAAGGTGGTCTGAGGAGGGTAAGATGTAGACAGCCTTACCTCTACCCCGTAGGAATAGAGAGACTGCTTCCAGTGAGACCCCTAGCTCGAAACCATGAGATCTATGGATGTAGTTTTTAAAAGAATTAGTTTTTGTATTCAAAAAGGGATACCTGGGCAGTTTGTTGCCATTTACCTTCTATGTTAAAAAATAATTTCCTTTGTTTTATTTAATGAAAATTTATGGCATATATATATATATATATGTATATATATATATATATTTTAAATTAATCTATTTTATTATCATTCCACACGAAAAAGGGCAATTACAAATCATGGCAGGTAGTCGGGCAACAAGTTGCGCCGCCACCCCCTTTTGAATAGAAAAACCAATTCTACTAAATACAAAATTTGAAACCTTTAGCGACGAAGAATTACTATTAACGACTTTTTGAACCCGATTCAAAAGTCGCACAGCGTCAGGAGCAAAAATAAACAAAAATAATAATAATGATAATAAAATTTTCATTTCTCGATAGCAAACTGACACATCGAAGGCAAATAAGCAACAAGCTGCGCTGCTAGCCTGTTTTGATTAGAAAAACTAAGTCTTTTAAAGATTATATTAATTGAGTAGATCTTTGGGTTATAATATTACTATGCATATGCATGAGGTTTTTTACACATGTTCTTCATGTTGATGTTGATTTGGAATTTGGTTGTAGTTACTACAGCAGAAAATGCGATGAGAGCAATGGAGTATTTAGGGATAAAAGAAAATCAACAACAGAATCATTTAAATGGCAATGTAAGCACCAAATTTGTTTTGTAATTTGTATTGTATTGTGAATGTGAATGTGAATGTGAATGTGAACTAGTAGGGTTAAAACTGAAATTGTTGGATTCTGCAGGATAAAAAAGTAAATATGATAATTACGGATTACTGCATGCCAGGAATGACTGGGTATGAGTTGCTTCAGAAAATAAAGGTGAAACTTTATTATTGTAAATGATTTTTTTTAATAAAATTTGTGATTAAAAAAAGTGTATATTGAATGGGTTTATTCGACAATTGTGAACAGGAATCGGCGGTGTTGAAGGATGTTCCGGTGGTGATAATGTCGTCGGAGAATATCCCAAATCGAATAAATGAGTAAGTTCTTGTTTTTAATTTTTTAATAATAATAATAATAATAATAATAATAATAACAATAATAATAATAATAATAATAGTAATAAAAATAATAATAATAAGCAAAAGTAATAAAGTTAATGGGTGTGTTTGTTTTTGTATGATTCAGATGTTTAGAAAAGGGGGCGGAAAGGTTCATTTTGAAGCCGGTGAAGTTAGCAGATGTGAAGAAGTTGAGACGTCAGTTAACAAAATGCTAAACTTATTTATAAACGACGACGATGGTGTAAATAATTTTGCTTTTATGTTCGTTGGATCTTCTGTTCTCTTTTTACTGATTTGAATCGTTGATTGGCTTTTTGTATGATTAGTATTTGATTTTTATTTTTAAATTTTTTTGACAAATTTTGAGTTTTTTAGGTATTAATAAATATGAATAACGTTAAATAGATGAATATTAACTAGACAATTTGAAGTTAAAGAACAATGTGGTTCATCAAACCGAATTGACAAATTGGGAATGTCTCTTTGATGATGATGTTCTATTCTCTTTTTATTGGATTCTCTAATAGGAATACAATTCAAATGAATAGATTTTGACATATGCTCCGAAATCGATTATTATAGCATCTCCAACGGCTTGGTGGGCATTCGTCCCACGAATTTTATTCATTCCTTTCTCCTCGCATCAACCAATCCCTTTCTCTAAACGTCGACCATACCATCACCACCATGATGCTCTTGAACAACCATTGTCGTTCAATATCAGGTAGGCTAATTTCTTAGGCCACATAAGACCTTTGGCCTAGCGATATCAATGTATTGGATAAGACTTTGCCTTTTCAAGTGACGAGGGTTCAATCCCTCAAGTGGACAAAAAGATGTAGTTTAAAAAATTGTTGAAGAGCACATATGGCTGTAAACGAGTCGAGCCATGGTGGGTTCGAGCTCGAGCTCGAAATTAAACAAGGCAGCTCAGCTTGGCTCGAGCGAGCCTAATAACGAGCCGAGTCATGAGCCGAGCTTGGCTCGGTTACAAAACGAGCCGGCTCGGCTCAGGTCGTTTCAAATCGAGTTTTTTTAGCTCTTATCGAGCGAACTGTGAGCCGAGTTGTTAGTCGCGAGCTTTTTTGAACAAGGTAAGGTTAGGTGATATCTATGCGAGAAATTGTTAGTTAAAAAAACATCAAATATACATATATCTTAACAAATTCGATACCTGATAACAATAGGTTTGAAAACATTACCATTAGAATTGAAATATTCGATTACATATTATACGAGTACCGCCTAAAAATGTGGCCAAACAAACATCCAAGCCACAATCAATAAGACGACAACATCCCAAAGCCTAAACACAAATAAACAACCAACGTCATGATACTACGATTATCAGTAACGGTGATAATGTGGAGGGGGCGGAGGATAATGACGATCCAAACCAAAACAACGAAGAACAGGGTAACAAAGACAAGAAATGCAACCCCCCAGTATTGAGGTCACCGTCATGCAAGGCCAACAACAAAGTGACATACATACATTGTCATGTGGACCCCCATGATGATGGTGGTGATAAGGCGGTGGTGGCGGTGGAGGACGACCGTGGCTGTGCATCTTCAGTTCCTCTTCTGTTTCTCAAGGCTGTATATCAATTACAAAAGGAATCAGTGGACTGTTGGATAACAAATCTTTGTTCTTGTTGATTGGGATTTGAGTAACGCCACACCGGTATGTAGGGTAGGGATGAGCATGGTACCGATACCGTACCAAAAATCGTCAAAATTGGGTACCAGTACCAAAAATATTCGATACGGTACCGGTATTTAAAGGTAAAAATCGGTATTTTACCGGTACGGTGTCAAAAAGCAGTACTGAATCGGTACGGGAAATTCAGTATCAAATTGTCATATCCCAAGTGAATAGACGTAAAGTTTGACTTTGTCTCACACTCCCCTTGCGAGACAAAGTCAAACTTTACATCTACTCACTCACCTCACCCTCCCGGACCGGTAGGCCTGTAAACGAATCGAACGTTCATAAACTGTTCGTGAACTTGTTCGACGGGAAGTTCGTTTATCCACACGAACAAAAAATTTTGTTCATTTAATTAAATGAACCATTGAACCAACATGAATACACTTCGTTCATTTATGTTCGTGTTGGTTTGGTTCATTTACAGGCCTACCTACACGTGTGAGTTCGCTCCCAATGAGAACCTAAGTAGCTAACTCGACAAAACAATGATGTAAATTTAGGGGTGGGTGTATGAGTTAGCCTTCTAGACAAAATAGAAAAAAAAAAGGTTATTGGATTTTATCACCTTTAACTATTGGCCATTGGCCGCTGCCATCCCCAACTATCACTTTGACGTCCTGCCACCCCAAACTTAACACTTAGTGTGTTCTGTCACCAGATCACTAACTTCTAATCATGTTATTATACTTTTGGGGGTGTTTTAAGATACCTAAAACCTTCCCAAAATCCCTATGACACCAAAAATGTGTAATAACAGGATCAAAAGTTAGTGATCAGTTATAAACGTGGTGACAGAACACACTAAGTGTTAAGTAAATTGGGGTGACAGGCGTCAAAGTGATAGCTGGGGGTGGCAGCGGCCGATAGTCAATAGTTGGGGCTGATAAAATCTAATAACCCAAAAAAAAAAAAGATAATCAAGCGAAAAACAGAAATTATCCATTACTGGCCTGGAAAAATCAAACGGCTATGAAATTGATCAAACTAAAAAGTTTAACCTGATGGTAGTAATTAACAGAAAGGCTGACAAATTGAACAGAAAACAATAATGAGGGTGATGAAGTAAGTTACCGTGGAGATCTGCGGGTTGTTTAAAGTTGAATGATCTGGAGTGGGGAGATGAAGAAAGAAAGGGTTGGTAAAAAAACTTAAATGAGAAGCAAATGTTAGGATGATCTGCACGACCGTCTAGGAAGGGATCTGGATTTCATACGTGGCACCGATATCAGCCGTTGAGATGCTATCTCATAACTCATTAAGTCATACGTGTTGGTCATGTAGAGAGGTTAGTTAGCTCATAACTTTTGTACAATTGTACCTACCCCCTATTGATTTCCATTTTTTATTGAAAAGCGGTGGGCTTTTTGTTTTCTTTCTATTTAGTTTATGTTTTGCATGGATCTTTTAATTTAAAAGCGGTGTAACTAGGGCTGTGCAACGGTTCAGAACCGGACCGAACCGAACCAAACCGGAACCGAACCAGAACCGTTAATTGCTAAATTTAAGAACCGGAACCGAACCGTATTATAACGATTCTGGTTCGATTCCGAACCGGTTAAACGGTTCTCATGTAAACGGTTCTCGCGGGAACCGGTTGGCAATTAAATCCTAAAATTAACAATTCAATAGAAACGTATCAAACCATTTAAAACATTAACTAAAAGTTGCAACATTCAAAGTTCAAACCAACCAAAATAAAAGTAGCAAAGTAACAACAAAAAATTTCAAGCCATAAACAATCTCTATATAAAACTATTACATCCATCGTGTTGACAATTGAAACAAGCGTTACACTATTTATACACATTTACAATTTGATCAACATTGATTTTATTATTTTTGTTCAATTTTTATTTTCACATACAGAAAATTAAATGTATCAGAAAGCAAACATCTAGAAAGAAAATATATGCAATCATAAAAAAGGTCATGTGTTGATGGAGACGAACTTGTATGATAGCAATTAGGGTTAGGGCTGAGAGATGGAGACAAATTAGAAGATGAAATATGAGATCGTGGAATGGATATAAGAAGAGGGAATAAGAATCAGGATGGTCGTATGATGTTGAAAAGCCCATTAATAAAATAGGGTTTTAAATATTTATAATCCCAACTGGTTCTAGTGGTTCTTTAACTAGAACCATGGTTTAAACCGGAACCAAACCGGGAACCATTTTTACCCAAGTTTAAGAACCAGAACCGGACCCTATATCCAAAAATACAGTTTGGATCTAGCGGTTCTGGTTCGGTTCCCTGGTTCTAGCGGTTCTGAACCGTATACTGCTCAGCCCTAGGTGTAACCATGGCATTATAGTCTAATGATATCTTGGGGTGGGATAAGGCTTATGGTTATTAGGTCATGGGTTTGATTCCTATAAAGGGGTTTTCTCAGATTTATTGAGTTTCCTCCTGAATTGGTGTATAGACATTATTGCCCAGTGGAGATGAATATGATCGGGTGCTACTGGTGGCACGATAATACTCCAGTGGTCCGTCAGTTATCCAAATTTGCCGTTCAAAAAAAAAAAAAAAGCGGTGGGCTTTATTTTTTTATTATTTTAGCGTATGTTTGGCATGAAGCTTTTAGAATTTTTTTTAAAAATAATGAAAAATCAAATTTTTGGTTATATTTTAAACAAATTATTTGATTAATTTTTCTTTCTAAATATAACAAAAAATCAAATTTTTAGTTATTAAAAAATAGCGACATTAATGATTTAATAGTATTATATTATGTAAACGAACCAAACGTTCGACAAACAGTTCGTGAACCGTTTTGCGGTAAGTTCGTTTATTAAACAAACGAACACGAACAAGAAATTTCGTTCGTTTAGTTAAATGAACAAAGGTCGCGTTCGTTCATTTATGTTCGTGAACGTTCGGTAACGTGTTCGATAGTTCATTAGTGTTTTGTTTCTATATATTATTTAAATATTACTAGATCCCGACAAATAAAATATATTTAATAAGTGTTAGTGTCTTATATGATCTATTCATGAACGCGTGTTTGTGTTTGTTTATTTCCATTTGTATTCATCATCATTCGTCTTCGTTCGTTGTCTAACATTAACAAACAAACACAAACGAACACGAACATAAAATACCGTTCGGTAAGTGTTCATGAACTGTTCGTGCACACATATATTCTTTAACAAACGAACATGAACAAGGTCACGTTCGTGTTCGTTCGGTTCGTTTGCAGCCCTAGTTCAGAGTATATCATTGAGTCGTCTTACTTTTAGCTACATGTTGAGATAATCAGATATGTTTTGTTTAAAATTGAACTGTAAATAGTAATGCACAAGTGACTAAAGCACCAATGTAGATGAAGGGGTATGGTCCCAGATCTCGCGTCAGCATCGACCGCGAGTGACCATTACCCTTATCAAAACCCCCACTAGCTAACAACATACTTGTGTCCGTGCGGGAACGCATCGACACAATGGTTGAATCCAATCTGTCCAGTGATGGAGGACTTACCTGGAATATTAGAACGGTAGAGTGATGCGGCATAGCATCACATCTGGTGTATGAAAACGGAAGTATTCACAGCGATGCGGCCTCGCACCGCGTCCAGTGAACACTTCTATCAATACAAGGAAGCTGGATAACAGCAACAGTCACCACAGGCGACGATGCGACTAGCACCGCATCTCGCGTATTTCTTGATCACAAGCAAGAGACGCGATAACATCGGATGTTACCGCAGGCAGCGATGCGGCTCGCACCGCATCCTATACGCCCAACAAGTGGGACTGACACACCAGTGCAAGTAGCGCCAATGACAGTCATCTGTCAGGGCTACGTGAGTAACAGACTGACGTGGCGTAACCTCCACACCCGACAAGCCTGACACACCTGCAAAGGTACAGGACGTCGTTAGTCTGTCCATCATCCTCCTCCTTCACTCCTCGGCTATAAATACCAACCCCAAACCAGGTTTGAGGTATCTCTTCACAACTCTCTCACTACTACTACTATCATACTTTGCTTCCCAAGCAGATTACTGATTCTCACGCCGGAGAGTGGTAATAAGGAGCACCCCCCACCCCATCCTCCTTGTTACGAGTCACGGTTTGTTTTCTTGTGCAGGAGATTAACCCACCGGTGATCCAGTCAACGATCCTCGGGAGTAAGGGATTAACCCTTCTTGACGAGATCAGTGAGTTAACCCTGCCCGGTTAACCATTGTTTCATCAGTAGATGTCATCAAAGCCATCTCACGGTTTAGTTTTTCTTTTTGTTATAATGCATTATATAATTCCCGTATATATCGTTGCGACATGTTATTTTAATCTCCATTTCGATAATTTTTTTTTCAAAATAAAACGGATAAAATGTAATTAATTATTTTCTCTACCGTGACGAACCTAACTGATATCGTCTGAATAACAACAATACCATTATTCGTTTTTGATAGTTTTCTGGATGTTCCAATACAATTTTTTTTAGCTGGAAATGGAATTGTATTCTCAATATAGTATCTTTTGACATAGCAAACTATACGAGTGCCGGTACCGTATTGGTACTATAACAAACTGATGCCGCCCGCACAACATCGATAGCGATACCAACATTTGTTTTTATGGTTTTTGATCGATTGATATAATGATTGTCTGTGTCATACCTGTATTATAACAAATTGAACCGATACCGATAAAAACTCATCACATACCACTTTTGTTAATTAAACCGCAAGAAATTGAAATTGCATTTGGGTAGGAAGAAATGGTAAAAATTAGTTTATGTATTAAACTAGTGTATGTCTCGTCCGCGTTTTGAGGCGCTAGGCCAAATATTTCTCTACTAATTAAAACAAAACACTACCATAGTTTTGCTAGAAAAAAAATAAAACGATAAGAAAACTGTAATTTTATACTGAGGCCAAAACTATAATTTGTCATGACCAATAAGCTAACGCTAGCGAATAAAAATTACATTGAGTCGGTCAATTAAAACAAAACACTATCATAGGTTTGCAAGGAAAAACACAAAAACGATGGCAAAACTGTAATTTTGAACCGGGGGTAAAATCGTAATTTGACTGGGGTAAATTTGTAATTTGTCAAAATCTATAACGATAGCAAGGTCGTAATTTTGGACTGGGGACAAAATCGTAATTCTAAAATGAGGTAAAATCTTAGTTTATTCGGGTCAATGGCGAAGTGTCAGACAGATGCCTGACCCTATTCCCTTCCATAGCTTTTGTATATATAAAATAAAATAAAATTAAAAATCACAAAGTGGAACAATCTTCAATTGTAGCTTCCACGAGCCCACCCCCTTCTTATTTGCAAATGAAAATAAACCATCCTCACCATTAAAATAAAAATGTATGTGATCAACGGTTATAAAAACATCGAGTGACAACATAGTTATATAAGTCAAAGTTGTCAACAACTCAAACTGTTCCTTTCTAATTAAGGTTCCTTACCGTATATATATCATGTTCCCGCCACACCTTAAAACCATCCCATTGCCACAAACATTCAACGTCCATTTATTATCTCTCTTATAAGTTATAACTTCATCCTCCTTTCAACCAAAGAATGGTTAGTTATTCTTAAATTTTCTATTAATATTAATATTTAGTTATGGTGTGCTAAACTCGGTTTAATGTGTTGCCAAACCAAAACCGGATCGTATGAATCTCATTGGCACTACGATGCGGATTTTGGTCTATGGTATGTGAAAGTAAGGTTTTCAGTTTGGTTCGCTTCGGTCCTACTTGAAACCAATATTTTTACGTTTCACTAGAATGAAAGAACGTGTTTAAATACATATCCTACAAATCAAAGGTCTGACAATCGACAAATTATCAATCATTTCTAAAAAAGTAGTTTTTCTAGTGGTAATTCTTTCTAACTATTTGAATTGTCACTAATGATTATGTATTTGTTTTTTTTCCTTATGTTATTTGGATTACAATCGTGCGATGTACAATAAAAGGGTTCTACTATTGAGATCAAGGTAAACTATAACCTTCTTAATAAATTCTTAGGATTTGAACATGTAGTAACTAGTAAGTCATGTTTTAGTAACCTTTTGTTACGGTTTGGTTTCGGTTTCAGAAAACATTTGAACTAAGATCCGAGAGAGTGAAATCAATTGACTTGCATCCAAACGCGCCATGGTAATGAACTTCGCTTTTTAACAAGTTGTCATCTATGTTATATAAAACAAAATCAAGCATATTATATGACATTTTTTCTTCTTCTAAAGGGTTTTATTAGGATTGCATTCCGGGAATGTTTGTATTTGGAACCATGAGTCTCAAGTAAGTTATCGTCTTTCTATAGTGGTTTCATTCATATAACACTTCATATTTCGACAGAAAAC
Source organism: Helianthus annuus (assembly GCF_002127325.2). Lineage (NCBI taxonomy): Eukaryota > Viridiplantae > Streptophyta > Magnoliopsida > Asterales > Asteraceae > Helianthus > Helianthus annuus. The sequence continues at coordinate 168,862,039 of NC_035446.2, forward strand.
AACCAATCTTGTAACGTGAGACGACAAGATTCCTTTTGATCTTGTGAAATTTTTAAAATTATGTACTTAAACAGTAGCTTATTCTATGCAGGTAACAGAGAAGACGTTTGAAATCGCCAATTCACGTGGTACTTAATTTTTTTTTTTGTTTACGCATAGTAGGTCATAGAATGTATATATGTAGATTGATTGCGTATTATATGTGTGCTTGTAGTACGAAGTGCAAAATTTATTGCACGCAAAGAATGGATTGTTATCGGAGCCGATGATGGTTTTATTCGCGTGTACAACTATAACACAATGGAAAATATTATAGAGTTCAAGGCGCATTCGGACTTCATCAGGTCCTTGATTGTGCACCCATCTCAGTCATACTTACTTTCCGCATCCGACGACAAACTTGTTAAGTTATGGGATTGGGAGAACGATTGGAAATGCACGAAAACGTTTGAGGGACATGAACATTATGTCATGCAATTGGCATTTAACCCGAGGGATGCCAACGATTTTGCAAGTATATCACTTGATTGTACGATAAAGGTATCATTAGCTTTCATTGTACAATATAACAATGCATGCGTTACATTGACTAAAAGTATATTATTTTAAACAAATTTATTTGTCTTACAAGTTTTGGGACCTTGGATCTATGGATCTACGTTTGTCAATCAATGGTCACACTGAAGGACTGAATTCTGTTGAATTCTTTGAAGATGATGGAAAACTCTACATTCTGGCAGGATCCGACGATCATACTGCTAAGGTATGTGTCTAAATGTTGTGATTTTACCTTTTAATTAATTTTTTCATAATGTTGAGTTCATGTCTAGACCAAAGGTAAACTAATCAATTATGTATTCCATGATGCGCACGCTATCTAGGTTTGGGACTACGAATCTATGACTTGTGTCCAAACTCTTGAAGGCCATACACACAATGTTACTTCATTTCAATGTGTTAAACTTGACGCTAGTTTTATCATTACCGGATCTGAAGACCAAACCGTGCGCGTTTGGAACATGAAAACTTACAACTTAGACCATGTCTTCACCTCTGACCTTGGTAGGGTTTGGACCATCGAATTTATAGAAGACTCATCCAAGTAAGTCCCTTAGATTTTACATCGAATTTTATTTTATATTACACCAAATTTTATTTTATAAAAATAACTCATATTTTTTTTATGTATGCAGGATTATCCTTGGTTGTGATGAAGGGATACTTGTTGGCCAAGTTAACTCGACTGGTTATTGAGCAAGTTTTAGATCATTTTATGTACGGGTTTGTATGTTTAAAAATATATATCAATAAAATGTGTTTTTTTTACTCGTTTTTATGTACGGGTTTATATGTTTAAAAATATATATCAATAAAATGTGTTTTTTTACTCGTAATTGTTAATAACATCAGAATGGTATTTGAAATTACCACTGGAATGATTACCATGTGAAATTACTAGAAAAAATGATTATTACAACGTTAATATATATGACTGCTTGGGAAAAAATGATAAAGGTTAGAAATAATAATTAAGACATTGATAGTGTATCAATATAGTGTGTATGTGTTGAGATCTCCAGAGTGAAATTCATAACTAATTGAGGTCATGAACGGGCGTAACTCGGGTGTAATTGAAACTAGTGGAATTCTTTCGCGTTAGGCAAGAATTCGACAGGTATCAGTTTGGTTTATTACGGTAACGTCACATGTTATAGCAAAGAAAACAAAAAAAATCAAAAAATAATGTCATGATATGCCAATAAAGATATCGATGCATGTTTTACATCAATTAAAAACCATAAAAAGCGAATATTGGTGTCGGTTTCGATAATAATGACACTAGTACCTATGTTATTTGGTTGGAATTGGTTCGGTTCGGTTCGTATTGGTACCAACATTCAAATAGCTTACAATACAAAAAACACACTATTTGAATACAACTCCTTTTTCAACAAAATTAATTGATACGTCATATTTAATTTTTTTTTTCTAAAAATAAGTTATGAACTCGACGTAATAATGATTGAATGAATTGGTTAATCCAAATTATATGTAAAGTTTAATTATGTCATTTAGAACACAACAAAATGATAGATTTTACCTATTGAAAAGCTATACAATAATAATCAAATCTATCACTAAGGAATATCTTAATTTGTTGTTCTAGGGTAAAAGGTAAACCCTAATTTTTTAAAGTCGTTTGATGTGTATTCAAAGTTATTAAAATTTTAATTATCCAAAGACTATTCTTTATTTAAAAGTATTTGATGTGTATTCAAAGTTATTAAAATTTTAACTATACAAAGACTTCTCTTAATGTCGCAAAAAATACGTCAACACTCACAAGCAAAATACCAAAAATGCCCTAATATTACCGTAGCAACATGCAATGATATTTGATATATATAATAACATATTAAAATAATAATAATAATAATAATAATATGTAATGCAATGATATTTGATGTTTATAATAATAATATGTTAATATTTAAGAAAATTTAGCGCGTGTGATGATTAAGAAATAAACTCTGGTAGTGGGTGTTAAGCCCCTTCCATGACACCATACACTGTGCCAGTATGGCGTTAGAGAGGAGGTTGGGGCAGTAACGTGTGCAAGAGGTTTTTTTTTTTTTTTTTTTTTTTTTTTTTTTTTTGTCAATCACATGGTGCCACATTACCCATAATATTTAGTTAAAGAATTGCACCCTTGTAAATGCGTGGTTGATGAAAGCCGCACCCCATTCCTAAACGAAACCACTAAAAGCAATCGACCTTGACATACGTGCATATACGTACAACCACTCTCTAGCGTTGCGATATTGCACCACCCCATGATCATTGTTGCCATCGTATGACACTGTCATCGTTGTCCCACTCTCACCTCCTTCCCTCCACTCTCCCCCTTTTCCCTCCAATTCATTTGTCCAACTCGAATTTGGCTTCCTAAGAGCTTGAGTTAAGCTAGGCTTAAACGAGCTCACACTTGTTTGTTTAGTAGTCTAAACTTCATGCAATAAACAAGCTCATCGGTCCCCCTTTCCTACTTCCATCTTCTCAACAGCAATGAGATCTAGTATTTTGAAGGCCTACAACAACACCGGTCTCAACCTCACTCAAATATCAGTACATGTATTGGCTTCAACGCAGCGAGTTTGCACCTATAGTTGTTTTTTAAATGTTAGAGCATACAATTGTAATGTGTTGGTTTCAAAGCAAACATTTTTAAGAGAATTTCATATACATACCTAAAAACTACATGAAATGTCATAGATACCATTATACTCAAACCAAACTTAATATATCATATATAATTACTATTACTAGCATGGAATAATTTCGATTTCAAAATGGGGAGTTAGATGAAAAAAAATATGCAAGGATACACATTATTTTCCACAAATATACACCTATTCAACCTAAATCGTCAAATGAATTTCAACTATTTTTCTGTATCAGAACTTTTGAGTCGAAGATGCCCGGTTTATCCTCTGAGCTCCCAATTTTAGACCCGAAGGTTTGGATCCTCGGCCACGACCAGCCGATAAAGGCTTGGCCCTGGTGGTTGGTGGAGGTGCTGCAATTGCAGCCCATGGATCATCGCTATCAATTGTAGCACTAGGGTTCGCGTGTAAGGGCTTTGCACCCACTTTTGGAGGTGGGGCAGCTATTGAACCCCATAAGTCGTCGTCTTCATCTTTTCCCACATTTGACGTAGACTTTGGCCGTGGAATTGAAACTGTAGCCAAAAAAAAAAAAAAAAAAAAAAAGAAAAAAAAACCAGTTTAAACTTAGATAAACCAAAAACGCAATTTTAAATAACTTTAGTCAACGTCTGTTGTGAAAAAAACAACTTATTAGCGTTACCTTGTGATTTTGTCTGTATGACGGGCCGTTTTTGAGCAGCTTGAATGTTAGCGAGGGCCGGTGAGGGCTTTTCGTCTTCTAGTGGCAACATATCATCCCACCCGTCTTTTTCACTTCCGGGGTCTTCATGAATACCATTCTCGAGTTCACCCCAACCGTCAGTTGAGGAGGTAGGCGACACAGGTGCCGGTTGATCATCCATATCATGATAAGTACTATCAACACCTGAACTTGCCCTACTGATTAGTGTCGTACTTTGAATATCCGGTACCACTATAATCATCATCACAGAAAAAATCAGTAACTAGGCCTATAAATGAACCGAACGAACACGAACAAAGGAATGTTCGTGTTCGTTCATTTAATTTAACTTCAACTAAACACGAACATGAACATATATTGAACACATTTTTTTTTTCATGTTCTTTTATTAAGAAAATAAGCATGTTCGTGTTCGTTTATGACCTAAAGGAACAGTTCACGAATATAAACAAACAAACTTACACGAACATAATTTAACAAACAATAAACGACACAAATGAACATAATTGACTAAAATAAACGAACATAACGTAATTTTTTATATAAATTAGTGATTAATTACGATAATCTCCATTGCAAAACCCATTTTAATTACTTGAAAGCCCAATTACCAATTAGTTATTATATAAGTAGTTAGAAAGTTCCCTTTATGTTTAATATTTCTACAAATATAACTACTTATGTATTTAAATTGAAACATACATAAACAAACAAACAAACATAAATGAACGAAACAAATGTAAATAAATGAACATCAGTGAACATAAATGAACGAACATAAACGGACGTTCACGAACGTAAATGAACAACTAAAACATGCTTTCATGTTCTTCGTTTAATTAAATGAACAAAACCTTGTGTTCATGTTCGTTCGTTTATTAAATAAATGAACTTCCTGCCGAACAAGTTCACGAACAGTTTTGAACGTTCGGTTCGTTTACAGCCTATCAGTAACTGGTTTTTTGAGAAAATATGACTTGATAAATATATAAATAAAGTAATACCACCAGATGTTACCTGAGCTGGCATTGGAGACAGCAGAAACAAGAGGTGAGGTCGATTTTGGGGGTGCGTGCGCAGCTTGTTCAGAAGGTTTGCCTTTCATCGTCAACGAACTCATAGCCCATCTGCATAGGACGATACGTAATTTTTTTAAAAAGTAAATAAATTTTCTTAAATTATGTGAAATCTAATAGCCGTTGCGTACCCAAGTATACTGGCATTTCCTGGAAGTGATGTATTTCCTGAAGCTGTAGTCGTCTCGGTGCCATCCCCAACATATGTCTACAATATATTCGGCACATCTTTTAATGATATATACATGTACTTTGTTTAAGCAAGATTAGGGGTGCTAAATGGGTCGTGTTCGCGGGTTGACGGGTTCAACCCGACCCGAACCCGAAAATTTTATACGAACCCGACCCGAACCCGAAAATTGTATCGTACCAATGAACCCGAACCCGACCCGAATATTCATGGGTTGACCCGAACACGACCCGTTCAACCCAAAAACTTCTATTTTTTGATTTTTTTTACACAAATTAATATATTAAATTTAAAGTTTACTTAAAAAACACAATGTATATAATACAATTACATCTAAATTATAAAATCTTATGTGAATTTCTTTTTTTAAGTTACAATTATAGCATAAAATACATACCCAATTTAATTTATAACATAAAACATATTGTAAAAAAAAATATTATATAATATAAAGGGGTTAAACGGGTCAACCCGCCAACCCGACCAGGTTGACCCAAACCCGACCCGTTTAGCTAAACGGGTTCACGGGTTCAACCTGAAACTGACCCGTACCCGTTTAAACTAAACCTAAACCTACGAATTTCGTGTTAGGTTCGTGTCGTGTTCAGGGGCGGATCTACCTAATGGTTAGGGGTTGCCCGGGATACCCCTCAACTTTCTTAGCGAAGTGTAATTTTTTTTCAAATCTCCGTTTTATTTATAAAGGATACCTCTAAGTAAACGTTAGGATACCCCTAAAGATTAAAAATAGGTGAAAATAATATGAAATGAAATTTTCCGGTGAAAATTCCGGCCACAAAAAGTAGTTGCAGCGGCACTTTTTTAAAAGTTGAAGAAGATGAACTTTATTTAGTTTGAACATTGGGAAAGATGAATAAAAAAGGGAAAAAAAACAACACCTCTGTCCTCTGTCATGTCAGTAAGTCACAATTACAGTCAAAGTCCCTTTTATCCAATTTACTTTATTTAATTCATTGTAAATATTACTTGTTTGTTTTCTTTAGTTTTTACTTTGTTTATTCTTTAATTCAGTTTAGATTTACTCACTAATAAGTTTTAGGTGTTTTTTTTTATTGTTGAATATATATATATATATATATATATATTACAAACTAAATAATATCTATAAAACTTTTAAATAATATTTAAAGTTTTATATAAGGTTATTTGTTAACGTTCTTCAGTGTGTGATACACCGGTTATTAAAGAGTGACTATATTATAAATTATGTATCAAGAAAGGTTGATGAACAATTTTTCTTTTAAAAATAGTTGCACACGTATCAATATCTAAGTAATACATAATTTCAATTATATCTTGTCTTAAAATATTATCATATTATAATTTCGAAATCATATTACGAAGTATTTAACATTTTTTTATTCAACTCATGTAATACACGATTTTGTAACCCAGTAATTATATATATACACACACACTAGCCGTACAGTGCCCCTAGGGGCTTTCGAATTATTGGGAATGACCCTTAGTAAAAGAAAATTTTTAAGGGCCCCTTTTATTAGCTGCACAGGACTCCTAAGAGCTCTTGAATTCTTAGGAAGAACCTTACACTAAAAAAAATTAGGATACCCCTGAATTTTTTTTGTAGTTCCGCCACTGGTCGTGTTTTCGGATCGTGTCAGAAATTCACACCCCTAAGCAAAATAATTACCGAACAAATAAAATGAATCCTTTAACGTTCAAAACATAGACAAACCTTTTCATGATACTGCTTCACTATCTGCAAAAACTGTTCAACTGCTTGAAAGGCCTTTGATCGAACATCACTGCAGTACAAAGGCAAAACAAATTAGCCATTTCAAACGATATTACGATAGTGGGATAACGAGTCCTTAAACTAAAGTAAGGATAATAACCTGTCGGGATCAATAGTAAGCACAACAACGTTTGGCAGTATACGAGCTGCAATCTCTTGGGCGTCATAATAAGAACTGGTTGCGCAAAGAGCCATTATACCTGCCACAACAGAATTTATGCTCATTTATAAAATTATCGAAAACGAGACCACCAAACGTGTTAGCAGAAGAATCGGGAAATGAAAGTAAACGATTTCACCTGCTCCTCGGGCTGACGGAAATGTATCACGCAACGCACGAACGGTGAATGCATTAATAAGAACTCTCTTCCGTGTCTGCGATGAACCATAAATGAATTCATCATAAAAAGTGCTCGAGCATTTTACTTGTTAGAAAAGATAGAAAAGAATGCAAACAGGTTACTAACCCCTTCGTTAAGGTGGCTAGCAATATTTCCAAGTAGTATTGTGGTATTTGTTCTGATTGCCGGTTCCTCGTCCACCTTCAGCAATGACGAAAGTGTCGGGTAAAAATAGTATAAAATACAGTCATGAATAAATAAATAAATGAGTTAAATGCCATTTTAGTCCCTGTAGTTTGAGCCATTTTGCCAGTTTAGTCCAAAGGTTTCATTTTTAACATGTGGGTCCAAAAAGGTTTCACAGTTGCCATTTTAGTCCACTGGGTTAACTTTATCCATTTTTTCTGTTAACGAGAAGGCCAATTCGGTCATTTTATATGGCTGAATTACCCTTTTAGTTAACAGAATTACATACAAAATGACCAAATTGGCCTTCTCGTTAACAGAAAAAATGGATGAAGTTAACCCAGTGGACTAAAATGGCAACTGTGAAACCTTTTTGGACTCACAGGTTAAAAATGAAACCTTTGGACTAAACTGGCAAAATGGCCCAAACCACAGGGACTAAAATGGCATTTAAGTCTAAATAAAATATAGAGTGTGTTACCTGGAGCTTTGAAAGATATTTCAAGAGTGACCCAGACAAAGTGCGTTGAGACAACTGCAAGTCAATAGTAAACAAATACATTTAATAAGATAATAACTCAATAAAACCATATAACAGATCATTATTAAGCTCTTGTATCCAGCATTCCAGCTACGATGCATGTGTGAGTGTGTGTATATATAGCATAGAGTTCAGATGAGAACTCCTCCGAGTTGCAAGAACCATAACAACTCCTACTTCCCGTGTGAGTTTTTCAACCAAATTTTGCACAAATGTAAATTAACATCTAACTAAGACATCTATGAAAAAAAAACCGAAAGAGCCGGCATTTATTCGACATGTAAGCTTAATTTACGGTGGTGTAAATGGCTGCTGATGTCAGCAGCCCCAGAACGATAATGTTGATTTACGGCACCATAAGAAGTCGCATATGATATTTTTATTTATTTATTTGAAAAGGTTTCACAAAAAAATTCGTCAAATTTTTTTTCAAAAAACCTTTGGATCAAAAAGTTCTCGCGTTCTTGCAAATCAACCTAGTTCTCACATATATATATAGGTAAAGGATCCTGTAAAAAGTCCATCTTTTGTAAGAAGTGTAAGAAATAATCTTGGAATGACAAGTGTCCCTCCTCTTAATTAATTCAAAAGGGTAGATTAGTAATTGTACATTTTTGTTATTTAATTGATTTACAATATAACTGAAAAAAAAAAACTGGCGATGAGAATTTTTAGGGATTGATCGTTTCATATCCATCTCCGATTCAGATCATCTTCTCCGACCATCTTGTTAACCTTCCGTCATCATCATCACAGTTCACGTCATCTTCTCCGATTTGAACACCTGCATCTCCGACCACCGTCACCAATTTCTTTCGTCTCCACAAATCATTCACCGTCATCGTCTTTCATCTTCGTCATCCTCATTTCTGATCGTGACTTGAATCATAGTCATGGTGTTTTAAAATCTGGGAATGTTTTGTATTGATTGTCCAGATGTTAAAACACCATGGATGTAATCACAATACAATGTTTTCTGGATTCTAGATAAAACACCATGACTTGAATCATAGTCAATTTATCCAGTTATTTTAAAACACCACGCTATGAATCTGATTATACAATGTCTCCATATAAAACACCATGACTTGAATCATAGATGTTTAAAACACCACACCATGAACAATGTCTACAGATAAAACACCATGACTTGAATCATAGTCATGGTGTTTTAAAATCTGGGAATGTTTTTGTATTGATAAAACACCACGCCATGAACAATGTCTCCTGATAAAACACCATGACTTGAATCATAGATGTTTTAAAACACCACGCTATGAACAATGTCTCCAGATAAAACACCATGACTTGAATCATAGTCATGGTGTTTTAAAATCTGGGAATGTTTTCTATTGATAAAACACTACGCCATGAACAATGTCTCCAGATAAAACACCATGACTTGAATCATAAGCGTTTAAAACACCACGACATGAACAATGTCTCCAGATAAAACACCATGACCTGAATCATAGTCAATTTATCCAGTTGTTTTAAAACACCACGCCATGAATCTGATTATAGATCTATTTATGATAAAGTATGAAGAAATTCGTTGATTTTTTGGAGATTGATGACGGTTACCATATAATTCGCTGATCTTTAGGAAGTTGATGGGGGTTTTGAAACGGTTACCATATTTGAAACGTTGGAAAAGTCACTATTGCCCTTCAATTTTTACATAAGGTCCTTCTAATTAAAACACAATTTACATTTTATACCCTATTGATCTCAACCATTAGATCAAATATCCAATGGTTTAAAACACTTCTTACCCTTCTTACATTTTAGACACTTTTTACCATATCCCTACCCTATATATATATATATATATATATATATATATATAGAGAGAGAGAGAGAGAGATAGAGAGAGAGAGAGAAAATACCTTAGGAGCAAGAACAAGCATGGATTTCAGAGTCAGTTCACGCAAAAAAGCAGATGTATCTGAAAAACCAGTAGCAACATGTGGGTAGACCTAATCACAAGCATTAACGGTTATACTTAAATAAGGAAACAATCAGCTTTTAGCCAGTACAACAAGAGTAACTTAATTCTTACTTGCTCATCAACAACTTGGGCTGAAAGCGACTCCCCGTATTGATCAATATGCTGCAGAAGACCAACTCGAATAGCACGGTCATTGGAAGCAAAAAGTTTCACAATTGTTGGTAGGACCTACATGAATAACCGAATATCCAAAAGAATCAATACCCGAAAACCAATCACAGAAACAAGTCACAATGGCGAACACGGAACGCCAAGTGTAACAGAGAATAATAACCTTTTTATTGAATTCTTCTGATGAAAGCCAAGCACCCATTTTCAAATATGCAGTCAAAGCAGGTGCAGCAGCTGAACCGAATTCTAAGGCGGAAGCTAGCAAAGGAAGTAACTACAAACCGAAAAAAAGAAACACCATACTGAGAGATGGCATTGCAAAATTGTAGTAAATAGGCCTGCAAACGAACCGAACGTTCATGAACACGTTCATGAACCGTTCGTGAACTTTTTTTGGCGGGAAGTTTGTTTATTTAATAAACGAACGGACATGAACACGCATTTTGTTCCTTCATTTATGTTCTTGAATGTCCCTCTATCTTCGTTCATTTATGTTCGTTTATTTACGTTTGTTTATGTTTGTTCGTTTATGTTCGTTTCAATTTAAATACATAAGTAATTATATTTATACATGTATATTAAACATACTTTCTAACTACATTTATCGATATAGCTAATTGTTAATTGGCTTTCTAGTAACAAAAATGAGTTTTCCAATGGAATTCATCGTAATTAATCACTAATGTATATAAAAAAATTATTTTATGTTTAGTTAATTTATGTTTTTTTTTTTTGTGTTCACTTATGTTTGTTCAATTATTTTCAATTGTGTTGTTTATTGTTTGTTAAATTCTTACTTGTTGGTTTACGTTCGTGAACTGTTCGCTTAGGTTTTAAACGAACGAAGATAAACGAACACGAACAAAATATGTGTTCGATTATATGTTTGTGTTAGGTTAAAGTAAATGAACGAACACGAATATGCTTCTGTACGTGTCCGTTCGGTTCATTTACAGGCCTAGTAGTAAAGCATCATTAAATTTTAATGTTATATACACCTTCTTAAGAACAATTTCACGAGGCAGCTGCTCTGCTAGAGTTGGAAGTTTGCGGAAGAATGTATCCTTCTCAACACTGTCCTTTAAATTAAGTATTTCCATAAAATGAATTGTATCCACCAACTTGTTCTGAAAATACTCTGCCATAAAAAGTTTGAACTTTTAGGATTACAAATATATAATCTACAGTAAATATTATTTTTCATATACAATAAGCACCAACATGCTAATTGAAATAACGAATTTTAGTAGAAAAGAACATAAGAAGTTCAAGATGAGTAATAGAACGTACCACAATTCTCGACGAGCTTTGATGAATTCAACCTGCGAGAAGGCATAGAACTCAAGAGTCGCTGATAATCTGGAAGTAGAGACTGTGAGACAGGAAATAGAGACACGAAGATGAAAATGAATATTCAATTTGCCAAAATATAAATCAGCCAAGGCACAAGAGTAAGCAAACGCGCGCGCACACACACACAAAGAGTCTCACGTTCCATATACATTCAATGAAAATAGAAACACAAACGGCATCTATAAGTTACTCTCATCAAGCATTATGGCACGCTGACCTTTGGTATTGAAGCTGTATTCCTCAGCTCCTCAGTCTTGCTTAGTTTCAAACCCGTAAAAATCTCATATATGAGACAGCCTGGTAACAAAATACCACATCATTAGTAAAATATAAGGGGAGTGGGGGTGGTCCGTGATGGCCACCCCATCACGCGTGGAACTCGATCGCACACCGCCGCCACCCATATTTTTAACGCGTTGAATTTGTAATGCGTTGTTTATATCACGCGTTGAAAACAAATTAGCCACAAAGAATGTTTTGTCGTTTTATGCAATTGAATTAATAGCAACTTTGATGAAAAGTGCAAATTAGCCCCTCAACTTTTGTTAGCTATTTTTAAATAGCTTTCCTTTAATTGCAATTCAGGTCCCACATCTTTATATAAATTTTAATTGCCCATCTCGACGAACCGTTTAAGTCAGTTGTAATTCAACAAAAGCGCGAGATTTGCGAAAGGTGGGGTTGGGAGATGCCACCCGTTTAATTTAAGGTTTTTTTTTTCCAATGTTTAGTTGTTTTTTATTTTGCTATGTAATTTATTTTTTAATTTTAATGAAATTTATAATTTAGTGTTTTATTGTTAATTTCTAATTTAAAAAATAAAAATAAAAAAGTTGTGAGTGATGGAATTCCATCACTAGTGATGACCACCGCCACTAAACAAAGGCTTGTGAGTGATAGAATAGTGGTTGATGACATGGCGGAACTTGATTGGATGTTTGTGAGTGATGGAATTCTATCACTAGTGACCACCCCCACTCCCCTAAGTCCATACGTTAAAAAAAGGCAATTTACAAAAAACAAATGAGGCAACAAAAGCATACCTAAACCCCAAGAATCAATTGCCCACGGTGGAGATTTTCTGATTGTAGCCCAGTCTGATTTTGCCAGCTCCATCGGTTTGTATTGTGAGCCAACAATCCATTCATATTGCTGGATATACAAATGATAATTAAGATGCAATGCATATCAGATGTGAAAGATGAATGTATGTGGGTCAAGTCATACCAACATAGGTCCTGTAGAGACTTCATTATTCCCATCAAACTCCGAAAGAGCATCAAAAGCATGCAACTTCCAGTCTAAAGTTGGAGTAACTACCACACTTTCCAAACACACATTACCATGCACCTAAAAAAAGAAAGATGTCGGTTCTTCAAGCATCTTAAGCAATGTTTTTGTGAGGAACCATCAAGGTCCAACTTATATTATAACTTTCCAAATTACAACTTGACGAAGATGAACAGTTGCCAGATTACAGATGTAAAAACAAATTCTAGTAGATCGAACGATGTAAACCACTACCAGATATATAAATTTTATTTACACTAGTAATAGCATATCATTTTACCAAATTTGAGGGTTGAACAACGCATATACCATAGTTGTTAAAAGCCATCGCCTTTTGCCCCTAGGCCCATTTTTCATGCAAGGTGAGGCAATTGCGCCTTAAGTCAAGGCAGTTGCACGTTAATTCTCTAGGTAATGGTTGAGGCGCAAATTCTAGCAAGATTTTTAGATTTCGGAGAGTTTCCGGCCAAATTATCTAGATTACGGCAAGATTCCAGCTAGATTTTCTACTTATGTCTAACTAAAACTACTTTTCTACACTAACACACCTATATTTAGAACTTTTGGTACTAAATAGATGATATTAATTGCTATATATAATCGCTTTTTATTTATTTTATTTGAATAGTAGTATTAATTTTCTAATACATAAAATATTTTTTATATATATAAATACTAGAGTAAATAACAATAGAGAGGATGGGAAAAGACTGAAGTGCCCCTCATGTGAGGGGCATGTGACCAGGATTTAACGGTGGAGATGGATGCCGTTTGGGGTGGGGAGTGAAATGGTGATTAGCTTCATAGATCAGGGAGGAAAATGTCCGTTTTTAAATGATTGGGGCAAAATCATTAAAACGACCAAACCACAGGGAGCAAAACGGAAGTGTACTCTAATTTTCTTTTGTTGTACGCTTTTTCTTTCTTAGGCCCTCGCTTTTTTTGCGCCTTGCGCCTAGACCCCAGACAAGGCTTATGCGCCTTGAGTGCGCCTAACGCCTTTAATAACTATGGCATATACAACAAAACACTAAGTAAATAGTTTGGTGCCTAGAGTAATGTCAAAAGTGAGGTAAAAAATTTACAAAGTAGATGACTCTACTTACAAGTTTGCAATCATTATTGAGAAAGCTCACAGCTTTTGCTATGCGGGACAGGCCCCAAGCATAATATTCATTCCTGTTGTAAAAAAAAACAGTAACATCAGAGACAGCTAAACGCACAACAATAGCAGAGGTCACAAAAAAGCATGAAGATGAAAAACGAGACCGTGTACCTTTGTACTCCTTGTAAGCCTAATTCCTTAATCTTTTCCGCCAGTGGCATAACAGGTTCAGTCACAATATAAATAACGACCTTTGTGGATGACCCATCAGATATCTCGGTCTCGGTACTATGAAGAAATGACAATATATTTGGATGCCTGACCTGAAATATAAAAACGTTTTACAGGTTTGCTTAAACTAATAAAAAACAATTACAAGAGTCGCAATGAAAGTATAACATTTCTGCACCACGTGCCGGCACAAACTTATAAAACATAACTTGCGAAAAGTAACTTACTGTTCGAAGGCGCTTGACACCATTGCGTGCAGCAGCTAAATGCCCGTCATTGGCATTGCTTCCTGTAATAGAAAATATTGACACCGGTGATCCATCATCCTGAAAAAACAAACACCAAACATCAGAATACATGCTTATACCTAACAAATTTCGTTTAACGTTTGTTGTTTAGTAAAAATGCGTGTAGTGTTTAATGTTTACTCCTTCAATGATTGAAAACTTATTAGTTATAAGTAGAATGGCCAAATGAGTAGAATGTTCTTTTTAGTTGGTAACTTGGTACTTGGTGAAGTCACATAACGACTAATGGAACGAGACAAAACTACCTTAAAGAAATAGAAGCAGATTATCGTGTCCTAAACAGCAATAGAATTTTAGAATAGAGTTAATTACTGTTTTCGTCCCTGTGGTTTGTCAAAAATCACTATTTCAGTCCATTAGTTTAAAAATTGCGATTTCAGTCCTTGTGGTTTCACTTTCGTAACCATTTAAGTCCACCTCGTAACCATTTCAGTCCCTATACTTAACAGAATAATGGACTGAAATGGTTACAAAAGTGAAACCACAGGGACTGAAATGGTTACGAAAGTGAAACCACAGGGACTGAAATCGCAATTTTTAAACTAATGAACTGAAATAGTGATTTTTGACAAACCACAGGGACGAAAACAGTAATTAACTCTTTAGAATACTAGTTTTCTTTTATTTTATATTTACACATGTTATTTATATAAATCTAATACTTAATTTAACTCCACAAACCTACACAATATGTCCTAAACAGCATTTTCATATTTACTCATATTACTTACATAAATCTAATACGTAACTTTACTCCAGAAACCTACACGCTATGTCCTAAACAACACTAGAATTTATTATAAAATAACACCAAATCCCTAATAAACTTCCAAATCTCACATGTATATGTTCGCGAAACTCTAATCATGTCCAGAATTAGCTAATCCTATAAAAAAAGTCTTCCCTAGCTCCATGCTTGATAAAAGATCCAATTCCGTAAGCAGTAAATCTAGAAAAATAATATAATCTCATCCTATCATGACTCCTTGATCCTACTATCTTAAGATCTCATTGAGCTACTTAAAACACTTTACTATGCAAAACCTTTCTAATGAATCTAATCACATATTTGTTTTATGATTTTATCACTAATTCTCATCTAAACCAGCAACTGACTCCATACCAGCTGCACTAACTTTCTATTGGCAGGCAACATAAATCATATAGAGTAAAAAAACTAACCCTAACAAATCACAATCCTTTAATCCTACTATATCAACATCTTACTTAACAAATCTACACACTATACTACGTACAAACAGATCAACTAATTCAATAACTGATTAATTTCAGCAACACAATTGAAATACACAGGATTCATAACTGCATACATCCAGAAATACAGACACAAACATACATAAGCAGAATTACGCATACAGATCAAATGAATATATGTAAGATGTTACTTTAGAGGTGCCGCGAGAGTGCGTCCAGGAGCCCCAAGCGGATGAATAGGGTTCGCCGATGTTGTACGGCAAATCCTTCACGCCCGCACCAGATCCAGACACCACATCTTTCAGGAATTTGAACATCTGTTCGCTAATGAAACGGCGATCGATCGATCTGAAGCTGTAGAGTGATGCGATCCGTACAGAGCAGACACGAGGGAGTGGAGACGAAATGGAATGGAGATGGTGTATGTCACTGTTAACAAATAACTCAATTCATATAAAACTAATCAGATATTTGGCCCTTGATGTTTTCATTCATTCGCAAACTGGCCACAGTATATTTTATTCAACAAGAGGTGTAGGCCTCAAACCTTGGCGTGGTTGCCGGTCCACGCCCACCAAACCACCCTATGGTCAGCGTTTATTACGGCGTTGTGTGCCTTGGGCTTCAAGATCTCCACCGGTGTTGAGGGCAAACGGCTAGCGACATGGAACTTTATTATTGGTGGGTTTAAACTAGCCGGTTCAACAACTAGTTTGACCTAATAAACTTTTTTAAGTACCCTATATATAATCACATACTCACTCCATTTTTTTAAACTACACACCCAAACATGTATTTATCTCTTCCTAACAATATATTGTCTTCTAAGTTTTACAAAATTTTATAAAAAATGGAAGGCTCAAATTCTTCATGTTCTTCTTCTTCATCGTTGTTTGGCTTTAGAAGTTTATTTTATTCTGGTCTGAGATTGCGAGTATTATGAGGAGACGGGTCAACCAAGCATCGTAAAATTAAGTGATCAAGAGAAAGAAGCGAACTTAAATGAAATTAAGCATAATACAACACGTTACAACCTTCGAGCGGATTTGGTTGAAGACATTTGGAGCGTTCCACGAGACGACCTTGACGAAGACGAAGACGGTGATTAAAGTTTATGTAATTTCCTAAATTTATGTTTCTTATTCAATTAATATTAATGTCCGTAAATTAAATTTAATTGATTTTATATAATTTTTAAATATTAAATAATAATATTAAACTAGGGTTAAAGACCCGCCCGCGTTGCGGCGCGGGTACATCGTAAACATTGAATGGATTAGTCCAAACGTTATATGATGCATTAACCATATGAAAACACACATTTCGACGTATCCAGTTGAACTCAGTGTAACCTGTATAAGCATTTGTCATTGGATCAAACGTAAAGTAAATGAAATTCATATCGAAGAATAACTTGAATTTATACGAAAACGTACATAAAAATATGCACGTAAAAATGGTTTCTTTAAACGAAAACGTATTATATTTTACCTGACTCGTGTGTAAAAAAAGTTTACGTCGGAATGTAGAAGAAATCATATTTATACATACCCGTATATAAAATATGCACGTAAAAAATAGTTTTTAAGTAAAAGAAGTATAGGGGTAAACCGAAACAAAATATTAGTAAAAAATTTAATAGGTTAAAAACGTTCGTAAAACCGTGCCAAGTAGCACCAATGCCACAACGACATCGACTCTCAACGTCGTAAAAATAAAATAGATAAAATGGTAAAAATTACACTGAACGAAAAGGAGACTAAAACCGTTGAACCACGCACACCCGTTACAGTGTGTTAATGTGAAGAAATTAACCAGAAATGTAAAACGTAGAAAATAATAACTTAGTCGATCTAGGACCCGCCCATTGCGGCGAAGTTTTCAAAAGGGAAAAAATGGACGTGTTGCGACGGGTCTGTCAAATATGGGAAAATAGAGCAAAAACGTTGAACCTCACATGCACGCTACAACATGTTAACTCGCAAAATTTAGAACGAAACGTAAAAATAAAAACTTGTGAAAGATAAAAAGTATGGGGGACCAAAGTTGTAAATAATAAAGTATTGTGTTAAATTAAAAAAGATGAAAAAGTTTGAGTTAAAAGTAAAAATTTCAAATGGGTTAAAATGTAAAACATAAAACTTTAAGGTTGAAAGTGGAAAATCAAGTAATGGGTTAAAATTTAAAAGAGAAAACTTTAAGGTTGAAAGTGGAAAATCAATATTTTTTTTTGAAAAAGCCCCAAAGCAAGGGGTACAAATGATGATGCACAAGAAAGTTACAAATTTATATATGGAATAATAGGTGTCACGTGTCGAATAACGCCACTTTCCACGCCCCTTTCCGCATCTCTCTTTTTTACACCACGCCACTTTTCTGACTCACGCTGACATATCATCCACATATTGTCATATAATGCCCCATTTTCAGACCTGTACTGCTGTCCACATGTCTTAACAGCCCTTCAAACTAAACGTTGGTAGTGATGTTTGGCTTTAAAGTTGAAACACGTAATAGAAAATGCAAAAAATAATACGAGAAAAGAGAATAAAGTCCATAGGCCATAGTATGCTCAGGAGTTCGCTAAAAGTTGTTATTGGTCCATTATAGTAATCCATGAGGAGAGCCCAATAAAATATTAAAATGTCCACAAGGTCAACCCAAAAACTAGATTAAAGAAATGATGCATACTATTTTGGTTGTGAGATTGGTGCCACGAGTTGAACTTGATCTCAATGTGATGTGAGTAATTTGTGTATCTGATTTGGTTGCTTATATTTCATTTTTTTTTTATCTGGTAAAAACCGTGAAAAGTGAAAACCCTTAAAGTGGAGGGAGTAGGGGCAACGACAGATCTAAACTAACATGAGATGAACAAATTATGCAAGATAATGCTATACTTGCATATCTCTTAGGGCATGATTGGGGATATGAGGTTTTAGAGATGTAGAATAAGAATTATGAACTTTTAGCCGAGTGTATGGATTTTGTCGTAGCTTTGTATTGGGACCTTGGTTTTTCCTAAACTTTTTTTACCTTAACATTATCTTTTGTTTTAGCGTATAGATTTTTTTAGATGAGTGTATATGTATTTTTAAGGGGGTTTACGCTGCCTTTTATATATGCTTCTTTGCTCAATTACATGTTACTATTGCATTTTTTTTTTGTTTACTATTGCAATTTTTTTTATAATAGCTCTCACATTTACATAAAAATTACATATTCTTAAATAAAACTAATAACCGATGAAATATGTCATCAATGGTCTCGTCAATAATACTGTCATAGTGACTACCTCACCACTTATATCGGTAAAACATCGCTGAAACCGTCGTCGATGATCCCTCAGTAAATTTCACCGTTAAAAGCATGTCAATGGATTAGTGACACGACCTACCTTCGTCGACGAAGCTTTCCAGTGATCAACATCTCAATTTGTAGTGTCATTTAAATATAGGAACATGTCTGAGTAGACAGGTATTATACTAGTTATAAGTGGTGTTATCATGACATAAAGAAAAATTAAAGCTCATTTTAATCATCGTATTTAAAAATTCAGAGATAATACTATGATTTAAAATTTTAGAGATAGTACTATATTAATGTTTAAAAAAACGAATTCATATTTTTTCCTATATATGTATATACTTTAAAATAAATAAATAAATAAATATGTTAGTGGTGAAACAACAACAAATTTTCAAGTCATATGTTTCAAACTTTGGAAAATCTTCCACCAAATACCAAGTCGTCTTGTAGGCATCTCAATGAGCTTATTAGTAGCAAATTGACCGAGTCAACCCTGCTCCTTCTTCTCCAACAACGTATCCAAGAGTTACAAATACTTTGAATCTTATTATTTTTTTTTTTCTATTTTTCTTAACCCCCTTTACCCATTTCTTGAATTCTTCACATTCTTTTCTTCATATATATTGCATGCAAATTGATATTTTATATACAAAACACACCACCATTTTTGGTTTTACCCTCCAAAAAGAAACACACATTGAATTCCTGATCAAAAGACTTTTTTTTTTTTTTTTTAAAAAAGATAGCTTTCAATGGAGGAAGTGGTTGCTTTGATCTTTCATGGATGTAAGTTAGTTAAAGACCTTGAAGAAACCCTACCCAACATCTCAAACCAACCTCATTTTCTTATTAGTTCATGTGATGAGATCAGTAGGGTTTTTGGTAATGTGAGGGAACATTTGAACTTGCCGCCGCTGGACTATGGTCACCACGAGCCGCCACATGCAATGGATATGGTGTTACATGAACAACTATCTCTCCATCAACATCATGGGATGGAGGCCATTGCTAGCCAAGAATTGGGTGGTGGACAAAATGCGGAGACGGATGTAGCTCATTCTTCATTGAAACAAACGCGAAAAAGGTGACGAGAAAATTAATTTTTGAGATACGAGGAAATATTGAATTAAATTCTTTTGTACATGATTTTACTTAACGTTGCGATAAGCTAACTAAAAAGGTGCGGCACAAATCTCACACGCTATTGTTTATCACCTAGTAAAAAACACCTAAAAAGTTTAATTTTCCTTGTCTTGATAAAAAAAAAAAACAAATTAAACATCATCCAAAGTTAAGAATTAATGGCTGGCTAGGCTAATTTGTTAATTATATGTTGTTTTTTATTTTTCTAAAAGAAATCATGAAGTAGTGAGACGAAGGTTTAGAGTGCCTGCTCCTAGAATGGGGAATACAGAAGTTCCACCGGAAGATGGTTACAGTTGGAGAAAATACGGTCAAAAAGAAATTCTCGGATCGAAATTTCCAAGGTATGCATAACATGATCATCGAAACCCTTACTAAGTTTTTCGAAGAAAAAAATTACCAAAATATTAAACAGCTTTATCGTATAATTCCAAAAGTTAAAATAAATTTGTTGGATCTCCCTAATAATATAATCAAATTTCGGAACAAGGGCGAAACCACAAGGGCTAAGGGGGTTCGTTGACCTTTTTGCATCTGGATTTGTCAGATTTTTTATTATAAAATTTAAAGTTTTTTAATATGATTTTGGCCTCCTTAGTTGTAAAACTACCCGTTGTGGTTTAGGTGAGCACCAGAATTCATCCTGTAATATTGCTTTACCTGACGTTGATTGAGTACTGGTTAAAGCCACTGCTGAAGCCTCATGACCCTGTTGTGGTCCAGGTGAGCAGTGGCTTCAGCGAGTTTTTTATTGTTTCTTTTTGTAAGAAGAGAAATTTTATAATAAAACATAAAAATTAATAAAGAAAACATCAAATATTTAAAAAAAAAGGACACTCATAAAAAAAAACAAATCGGGTTTTTTAAAAAGGAGGTGGAAGATAAGTATTTTTTTTTAAAGGTAGATGTGGAGAAAAAGAGAGAAAGTGTATATTTTTTAAAAGGTTTAAATAGGTTTTAAAATAAAAACTATTTTTTTTAAATTTAATCCCGACCGCAGGTTGGGATATTCCCCTGCCAACGGCTCTATTCCACCTTTCTACCACCATCGCTTGGGCACTCGCGGCAACCCCTTGCGGTGCTCGCGAGCCAGGTGGATGCTGACGTGGCTCACGCCAGCGGTCATCCACCCACAACGGGCCGTCTAATGGGTAGGTAAAATAAGTTGTATAGTATTACAGCCGCAACTGTTTCCAAAACCGCAACTGCCTCCTTGAAAGTCCACGGTTCCATGATTGCAACGCGTTAAAAATGACCTTTTATCATTTTATGTATCATTGGTTGAATTCAAAGGTTTCATAAATGAGGTGGTCTTCTTGCCACGACATATTCTTACTATTTTGAATATTCAAACTTTCTATTCAACTTTTGGAACAATCTATTCTACTTAACATTTTGGTCCTTCGTGTTTCAGGGGATATTATAGATGTACCCATCAGAAACTAAACAATTGTCCTGCCAAAAAACAAGTTCAAAGACTTGACAACGATCCATACACTTTTGAAGTAACGTATCGCGGTGATCATACATGTATGATGTCCTCATCCGCACCCTCCTTGCCCCCACCGCCACCATCTGAGGCTATGTCCACTTGTTCTTTACCGGCTTCACAACCCCTCCCTCATTTGTTACCCATGGATATCAAAGAGTCAGTCGGAGATCTTTACAATGTTACGCCTCATGGCAATGTTAGTGGGGCGGGTTCATCACCTCCTAACAACTATGTCGACTACCCCATAGTGACTGATTTAGTTGATACGCTATTTAATTCTGACATTAACAACAATAATAGTATAAACTTTATGTTTTCTTCTTAAGACGTTTAAAAAGAAAAAAATGAATTAGATTACAATAAAGTTTCATATAAATAAAAGTAAATCACTTTTGAGTTTCTCTATTTTAGTAGTTTTAACCATTAAGTTGACCTATTTATTGGTACCTTTGCTATAATTTGGTATTATTATTTTATTTGATATTATTTGATATCATTATTTTTTTTTTACAATTTGGTGCTTTAATACGAACAATTAGTAGGTTTACTTTTTGATTGTTCATTTTGAAATATGTTTGTACCTACAATGTGTATACATACAGTTAATTCAATGTTACTGATTAAAAACAAGTGAATGCAATTATTTTCATTTTTTTAACGACAAATTTAAATCATTGACGGACCACTGAGTATCATTATTACATGTTCTAAAGAGGACCATACATGGTTGGACAATCGTGGTAATTTCATCATTACTGACGAAAAGGTCACCATTGATAGTTAGCGGATGGATTAATGAATAGTGTTTCACTAACCATTAACTGTACAAATAAAATTATAGAATTATTTGGTGATAGTTATTTTCTAGCGGTGTTAAGTTATTTTTCTAGTGGTGTTAACTGGTATATAACTATAAAAGACCATCATTAGGCATTAGAACAACCGTTTTTACCCTAAATATTTACTTATTTAGTATAATAAAAGACCTGTATTTTCAGCATGTGTGGGTCTATTTATCACCTCTTTGAAAATTTGGGTGACAAAATTGATATATTTGCAAGTGGATTACTCACCAGTCGCCTCATGTTCAATACTTAAAAGTTAAAACGAGGTTATAAGTTTTGCGACACTAACATCTACTTTGTACTTTTTTTAATTAGAAGCATAAATAGCTTATCATTAACCTTTATTAAATAGCAGTTACTAAACAATAAAATTTACTTGCAATTTGTTTACCATTTTCTAAATTAATCAATTGTGTATATCTTGATATATAAACGTTATAAAAGAACGGGAAAGAGTCTTACTCTTTAGCTTTCTTTTAAGTTTGCTATAGAATTTCTTTTTCTGTGAACCAGAATTTCTTGCTTTTTTAAGGCCACCAACCCAACTGGTCAGCTATAGAAAATAAATGGAACCAATCATGCAATATTTTCAAACAAAACTATTAAATGAAATTGAAGATCAAACAACGACTAGGCGTACTAGCTATGATTGCTCATTGCTCACTCATTACAAAGAGCTACAAACATCAGATGAGGAGTTAGACCATGCGTAATGGTTAAACATTATAATGCCCCTACCATGGGGCGTTTTGCGCCATGTGGCAGCCCAGTCAGCAAGGGGCATTATACCATAAAATGGTGTAGTGGGGCATTATTCAAATAATGCCCATGCAATCATTTCCCAATTATTTTTTTTAAACTTTAAATACTTTATTAAATAAAAAAAATACAATACTAGAAATAAAAAACATAAAATCCGGTTAAATAAAAAAAAATACTACAAATAAAAAAATTAAAATCCGAATTTAAAAAAAAAAACCACTAGTTTTCATCTTCGCTTTCTTCACCCTCGTCCTCTGTTTCTTCCTCTCCCTCCGGTGGTACATACCGAACCGACCATGCGTGGTGTAGTAAATCAACCATTAACTGGGAATGGTACGGTTCGTAACGCAACTCTCGCGCATTATTCACTCTTTCTTCCATTGACGCCTGCGGATGCTCTTCTTGAACGGCTTCTGGCACATAATTCTGGCATATTGCCTTTCCTTCGTCTTCCAAAATCATGTTGTGCATGATTATACACGCGTACATAGCATCTCTCATTTTTTGCTTGCTCCATGCACGACAAGGATTTCTCAAATAATGCCAGCGTTGTTTAAGAACCCCAAAGCATCTCTCAATGTCTTTTCGTGAAGACTCTTGAACCTTTTTAAAATATGCTCTTTTTTCATCAATAGGATCACTATACGTCTTCACGAAAATCGAATACCTAGGATATATTCCGTCGCTCAAATAATACCCATGAGGGTAGTAGTTTGCATTTGCGTAAAACGACGCTTTAGGAGCTTTGCCAGAAATCCACTCCTCTAACAGCGGAGATTGTTCAAAAACATTAATATCATTGCATGACCCGACCACGCCAAAGTAAGCAGACCAAACCCAAAGGTCCTGTGAAGCAACCGCCTGAAGAATAATAGTGGGTCCTTTTTGGTCACCCCGTGTGTGTTGGCCTCGCCATGCAGTCGGGCAGTTATTCCAACGCCAATGCATACAATCTATGCTCCCGATCATACCAGGCAAACCATGCTGAGCATTATGTACCTCGTAGATCTTTTGAAGGTCGTCCCATGTGGGCGTTCTAAGATAACGCGCACCGTACACATCAATTATGCCTTTATAAAAAAAAATAGACACAAAAAAAAAATTATAGGAATTGTAAACATAGACAAAAAAAATAAAAGTATACTCGATGTTAAAAAAATAAATTGTAAAGTATAGGAATTTTACCGCGACAAAAATGCTCCAAGCTATCTCTCGTTGTTTTCTCCCCCGTTTTTAGATACTCGTCATTGATGTCGGTAGTGTTTCCATAAGCAAGGATTCGTAACGCCGAGGTACACTTTTGGATACCGGTAAATCCAAGTTCCCCTCTCGCATCCGCTTTTTGTTTAAAAAAATCGTAGTTGGCTTCCAAGTCGTGGACTATACGTAGAAATAACCGCTTACTCATTCGGAAACGACGTCTAAACATTTCGTTCGAATATGTCGGCTCCTCATCAAAATAATCTTTCATCAAACGATCGTGTGCCCCGCGTCGGTCTCGTTCAATATAACCTCTTTTACCTTTTTTTGCTTGGGGGCGACGACAATGCTCGGCATATCTCATCGCTAGTTTACAAGCACCCGTAACCGCCTCTTGCTCAACCTCCTCATCGGTTGAACCATCGCCATCCGCAAAAAACTCGTGGTAGCAATAGTTTAGCATGGAGGAAGAACTAGGAGAATCCATCAAGTTTTTATAAAATGCTTGTATTTTTTAGAGGGTTTTTGTGATTTTTTTGGTTGAAAATGATTGAGTGTATATATATATAGGGGGAAATGAAATTAAAAAAAAAAATAAAAACTAGCCGTTAAAAAAACTAGCCGTTGAGAGTTGGGATTGGCCATTCAACATTCTTCAAGCGTTTTTATAAACACGCCGGCATCAAATTTTTTCAAAAAAAACGCCCGGAAACGCCCCATGTAATGGGGATTCCGGCGTTATACGGCGTTTTTTTTGAATTTTTTTTAAAAACAACGCCCCGTTACGGGGGGTCTTAGAGAAGCCGTCTTAGTTCTTACGCGAGTTTGTCTAGTAACAAGTTGTCGTTTGTGTGAGCGGGCGAGGTCACATGTGTAGTGTAGACCCCCTTTAACT